>NC_088375.1:81815000-82180000 GCF_037993035.2 Macaca fascicularis | reverse complement strand
CAGGCGGATCATGAGATCAGGAGATCGAGACCATCCTAGCTAACACAGTGAAATGCCGTCTCCACTAAAAAATACAAAAAAATTAGCCGGGCGTGGTGGCGGGTGCCTGTAGTCCCAGTTACTCAGGAGACTGAGGCAGGAGAATGGCGTGAACCTGGGAAGTGCAGCTTGCAGGGAGCCGAGATTGCGCCACTGCACTCCAGCCTGGGCAACAGAGCGAGACTCTGTCTCAAAAAAAAAAAAAAAAAAATGGCATGATACTTCCCAACTTGAACAACACTGGAAGTCGGAAGACCACCAAGGGGTGTCTTTAAATTTCTGAAAGAAAAATCTTTTCCAACCTAGAACCCTGTACTCTGACAACTATGAATCAATTGAAAAGATAAGACATTTTCAAACATGGAAGGCCTCAAAATTTAATTGCCATTTACCTTATCTCAAGAAGCTACATGAGGCTGGGTACAGTAGCTCATACCTGTAATCCTAACACTTTGGGAGGCCAAAGAGGGCAGATCGCTTGAGCCCAGGAATTTCAGACCAGCCTGGGCAACACAGTGAAACTCCATCTCTACAAAAAAATTGTAAAAATTAGCCAGGTATGATGGCACACACCTGTAGAACCCAGCTACGTGGGATGCTAAGGTGGAAGGAGATTTCTTGAGCCTGGGAGGTCAAGGCTGCAGTGAGCCATGATCGCATCACTGCACTCCAGCTGGGCAACAGAGTGAGACTCTGCCTCAAACAATCAAACAAAATTGATGAAAATTTTTAAAATATGGAGCTTAGGCCAGGCATGGTGGCTGACACCTGTAATCCCAGCACTTTGCCAAGACAGCAGGATTGCTTAAGGCCAGAAGTTCAAAACCAGTCTAGGTCACATAGCAAGACCCAGTCTACAAAAAAATTTAAAAATTAGCCAGGTGGCTGGGCACAGTGGCTCACGCCTATAATCCTAACACTTTGGGAAGCTGAGGCAGGCGAATCACTTGAGGTTAGGAGTTTGAAACCTGCCTGGCCAATATGGTAAAACCCTATCTGTACGAAAAATACAAAAAAAAAATAGCCAGGTGTGGTGGCAGGTGCCTGTAATCCCAGCTACTTGGGAAGGCTGAGGCAGGAGAAGCACTTGAACCTGGGAGGCAGAGGTTGCAGTGAGCCAAGATCACACCACTGTACTCCAGCCTGGGTGACACGGCAAGACTCCATCTCAAAAAAAAAAAAAAAAATTAGCCAGGCGTGGTGGCGTGCGCTATAGTCCCAGCTACTCAGGAGGCTGAGGCAGATCACTTGAGCCTAGGAATTCAAGAATAGCCTGATCATCACCGCAAGAAACCCTGTCTCTCAAAAAATAAATAGAGTCATATATTAAAATATATATATATTTTCTCAGTAAACTACACAAGAAAGGTCTTCTTTCATTCAACCAAAGACAGACCTGAGCTTTTTTCCATGAGTGGGAGGAGGGAGTTCCGACACAGAAGACAAAAACAATTACCCTCATAACCAACATTTCCCTACTCTGAGTAAAGATGTTATCCATGTAAACAAGAGACAAGCAACATGTAAAGAAACAAAATTTCAAGTCAGATCTTCTAGCATAATTTCATGATCTAAAATATTGTAAAACACAGCAATTCCATCAAGTTTCCAATGAATAAGAGACAACAAGTACTCTAAAATAAAAAATACATCTATTATCTATAATAATCTTAAATATGGAAAATGATCTGGCTTCAATGCCAAAAAATGAGCAAAGAAATGTCTTACCTTGTTTAATTTCGAGCAACATGATCTAGCATTAATGTAATCACATTCTAAATCAGACAATGTAATTATCTGATGATCAAGATAAGGAATTATTATATTTCTTTTATAATAACTAAGTATTTAAGTTTCAGAAAGCAATCCCAGTTACAAGGCAGAATTAAATTTGACTTGGAAAGAAATGAGTTGTTTCCTAAAGTTTGCTCATTAGACAACTCAATTTTCCCATTCATGTTCCTTCAACAAATTATTTTACAAAATAATCCCATTTTGCTCAAATCTAATCTGACCCAACCAGAACATTTAGTTTGAGTTCCTCAAAGGTAAAACAATGGCTACAAAAAAAAAAAGGAAAATATCCCAGCACTGTGGGAAGCTGAGGCATCGCCTGAAGCAGGAGTTCAAGATCAGCATAGGCAACATAGCAAGGCCTCCATCTCTGTCGCCCAGGCTGTAGTGCAGTAGCGTAATTCCAACACACTGCAACCTCCGCCTCCTGAGTTCAAGCAATTCTTGTGCCTCAGCCTCCCAAGTAGCTGGAATTATAGGTGCACGCCATCACACCCAGCTAATTTTTTGTATTTTGGGTAGACACAGGGTTTCACTATGTTAGCCAGGCTGGTCTCGAACTCCTGGCTTCAAGTGATTCACTGGCCTCACCCCCATTTCTACAAAAAAAAGTTTTTTTTTTTAATTAGCTGGGCAAGAGCACCTGTAATGCTAGCTATGAGTAGCAGTAGTGCTAGGGCGAGGCAGCAAAATGCTGAGAGCCCAGGATTCACGTTACACTGAACTATAATCACACCAGTGCGCTCCAGTCTGAGCAGCAGATTTGGTGGGCGCCTGTAGTCCCAGCTACTTGGGAGGCTGAGGCAGGAGAATCGCTTGAACCCAGGAGGTGGAGGTAGCAGTGAGCCAAGACTGTGCCACTCCACTCCAGCCTGGGTGACACAGTGAGGCTCTGTCTCAAAAATAAACATTAAAATAAATAAAATAAAGTCAAACTCATCACTTTCTCCACAAATTGATTTTCCTCCAATTTGTTTTATTTCTGTTACTGACACAAGTATCATCTGCCCAGGATCAAAATATGGAAAGCTATCTCTGCCTTCTGTTTCATATATCATAATCAATCATTTGTAGGTCCCAGCAATCATTTCTTCCAAATACTACTCACATATTCCCCCCTTTCACCTGCCCACAACCAGCACTCTATTTGAAATCCAGACGACCCTATCCCCTGTTGGTTTATCTTCCAATCTTTCTTGTTTCCAACCCACTCTGCAAATTCATCTTCCTAATACCGAAAATAACAATTTTCAATGGCTGTCTATTGCCTGCAGGATAAAAGTGAAAGACTTCCCTCCCCCCCTTAACATTCAGGCTCTCCAAAATCTGATGTAATCCTGCCTTTCCAATTTAGCCTTCTACTGCCACCAAAATCAACCATGTGCTCCAGATGGTCTATTTGTTAACCATCGCCCAGAAATCCACGAACTTACCTGTCTCTGCACCTTCGCTATTGCCAGTGTATGATTTGGAATACTCACCTCTATCCCTTTCTGTAGATTTTGTCCACAGTTCAAAGTCCAAGAAACCTCTTATATCCTATATGAAGTTTACCCTGACCATTTTCCACCTCCTATCCCTAATACTAAGTTAGTGCAACTATCCTAAAATACAGAATATGCTGAACTTCATCAAAACACCACTGAATGTACTTTAATGTAATGTCTAAGTCAAACATTCCACCTACCATTTGTCTACATGCATAAATTGGTGTAAACCAGGACTATTTCAAATTATCAAGCCTGGTTTTCCAAACTGCAAAAAGAAAAAACCCAGTTTCATTTCTGAGTGTAAGCTCTAGTTCAGGGGTGTCCAATCTTTTGGCTCCCCTGGGCCACACCTGAAGAAGAATTGCCTTGGGCCACATATAAAATACAGTAACACTAATGATAGCTGATAAGCTTAAAAAAAAAAAAAGATCACCAAAAAAGAATCACAATGTTTTAAGAAAGTTTACAAATTTGTGTTGTGCCACATTCAAAGCTGTCCTGGGCCACATGCAGCCCATGCCGGGCCGTGGATTGGACAAGCTTGCTCTAGTTCCTTGTATCACAAAAGGGGCATAGAGGTCATCAAAACTTAGGCAAGTGATGCTGCCCTTTCAATCAGCTCCGCAAACCTAATAAAACTCAGAAATCTTGTCGTTAGAAATCATCAAGTAAAAACTGCTGCTCAATTGGGGAGGGTGGGGACACAAAGGCAGAGCAATATTTACTGAACATTAGCTATGGGGCAGGCACTGTGCTAGGGTGCTCAGCACCATTCTCATTGTGCATATCTAGGAAATAAACATTTCCTATTTTAAAGATCAGAAAACTGAGGCTTAGGGAAATAATGTGCACAGCAAAAAACTGGCTGAGCGGGAAACCTGATTTCCAAATTTTGTCCCCTTCCACTACAACAGGCTGCCAGTCCACAATGAAGTATGAAGCTGCACTGAACATATACTCTGTAGAACTACCCTAAAGCCCGCATGCTCTAGCAAATGGTTTAATCCGATCAGAAACGGGTACATGTGATTTTCAAGAAAGGAAGCTGAAATGCCAAGTTCCTCATACGTTTTTTCTATCTTATATTTAATTACTTAAAACTGGATTGTGCAATACAACATTGGGCAACAACTAAGCCTAGATGCTTCGTCAAGAGCTGGGAAGAGTTGTAGCCGACATGGCTACCGCAGTGCTAAATTCAACAACCATTTATTGCTCTGGAAAATACAGTTTGAATACTGCAACGTGAACAGCTACAGAAAATACTTGTTTTAACATGGATCGACAGAAAAATTTAAAAGCTGAGAAACGACTGGGAGCTGTTTCAGCAATAACAGCAGGTGTAATTATTGAATTTACAGATCTGCAACCACCGGGGACAACCAAAATAATCACTTTGTAGATAGTTGTTGAAATAACTCCTTTCCAACACTCACTACAAATCGGCACAGTGAAGGAAGCAACTTTGCTCATTTGGCGAATGAGTCAACTCCTGGATGTGAAAGGTCTCTGCAAGTACCAACACCCGCCAGAACAAAGGGGCGGGTACCGGGGGTGTTGCCCGGGGAACAGGAGGAGGCAAATCGCCCGCACTCGTCCCGGCACCCGACTGTCGCAAGCGACCCCCCTTAGGACCCTCAGTACCCGACCAAGAGCACGGCAAGGGGTGTCCCAGAGAAACGGCGACCCTTCTCTCCCGAGGGCGGCCGTGGCTCAGGCAGGGCTGGTCCCGGCGCCGCGGGGACGAGCTGAAAGCAGGCGCGCAGGCCGAACCGGGGTGCGCCCGGAGAGGCCCACGCGGACCCGGGTGAGGGGCGGCCGGCAGCCCAGGCAGGACAAGTGGGTGCAGGGCAGCAGGCGCCGTTGGGTAGGGCAGCCGGCCTCTCCTCCTCGCCCCGGGGACCGCGCCACCGCCCCGGCCAGGCCAGCTCCCAAGGAGCGCACGCCAGTCGCCGAGCGCCTCCCTCGTCCCACACACTTGCCTGGGTGCCCAACTGGCCCACCCTCAGCCCTGTCCCCCGGCAAGGCTTCCGCCCGCCTCAGGCAAGGATACAAAGTAGACCGAAAGGAAGATGAGCGCGCAACAATCGAGGAGAGAGAAGACGAACACCACCGCCTCCATCCTCCTCCTCCGTCGCCGCCGCTCCTTCCGTCAAACCCGCTCGGATGCCCAGACTCGCCCCTGATAGGCCCTTGCCCCGGCTGGCTGAGGCGTGTGGTCCGCGAACCCGAGCGCAGCATGCCGGGAGTTGTAGGCCATTTAAAAAAAAAAAAAAAAATTCTACGGCGCTAATTCTGACGCATGCTGGGAATTGTAGTTCATTAGTACAAGTCCATATCAAAGAGGTGGGCAGGGCCTCTGTCATAAATCTGATTATTTCCGGAAATGGTGACAAGCAATTAGTCAACAAGTATTTACTCAACCCTTTTCTTTTAAAGAGCTGGGGTCTCGCTCTGTCGTCCAGGCTGGAGTGCAGCAGCATGATAGAGCTCACTACAACCTTGAATTCCTGGGCTCAAGCAATCCTCCCACCTCAGCCTCCCGACATGCCAGGCTAATTTTATTTTATTATTTCTTATTTTATTTTATTTTTTGAGACAGGGTCTCACTCTGTCGCCCAGGCTGGAGCACAGTGGCGTGGTCACAGTTCACTGCAGCCTCTACTTCCTGGCCTCAGGTGATCCTCCCACCTCAGCCTCCTGAGTACCTGGGATTACAGTAACATACCACCATGCCTGGCTAATTTTTTGTATTTTTAATAGAGATGGGGTTTTTGCCATGTTGGCCAGCTGGTCTCAAACTCCTGAGCTTAAGCAATCTGCCTGCCTCAGTCCACAGTGCTGGGATTACAGGCCTGAGCCACTGCACCAGTTTCTACTGAATGCTTTTAATCTGGATATCCAGTACGATGTATTTCCCATGTGTGAAATTGTATTTAGAGTTGGCTCTAGAACCACTGCATTCCCTGACTTGGGATTTGTAAGGGGTTTTCATCTCAAAGCACAGATCTAACTAACCTGATGCTCCTGGCTTGACATTTGTGATTTTCCTTTCCTTTCCTGATTTCAATTTCTCCAGAGATTTCACAGTCCTTTGTTTATTCTCTCCTACAGCAATGTTTCTCTCCTCTCTAGATTTTAAGATCTTTAAAAGTGAATACAATGTCTTACTCATCCATTCATTCATTTAACAAATACAGTAGTAAGGGAGGAGACCACCCCTCATATTGTCTTATGTCCAATTTCTTCCTCCAGAGAAAGAAGAAGTAAAAACTAAGAGGCAGAAATGAAACCCACAGGCAGACAGCCTGGTGCCATGTCCTGGGCCTAGTAGTTAAAGATCGACCCCTGACCTAACCGGTTATGTTATCTGTAGATTGCAGGCATTGTATGGAAAAGCATTGTAAAAATCCCTGACCTATTCTGTTCCGTTCTGATTACCGTTGCATGCAGCCCCCAGTCACGTACCCCCTGCTTGTTCAATCGATCACGACCCTCTCACATGGACCCTCTTACAGTTGTGAGCCCTTAAGAGGGACAGGAATTGCTCACTTGGGGAGCTTGGCTCTTGAGACAGGAGTCTTGCCGATGCTCCCAGCTGAATAAACCCCTTCCTTCTTTAACTTGGTGTCTGAGGGGTTTTGTCTGCGGCCCGTCTTGCTACATTTCTTGGTTCCCTGACCAGGAAGCAAGGTGATTGGCAGATGGTCAAGGCAGCTCCTTAGGCAGCTTAAGTCTGCCCTGTGGAACATCTCTGCGGGGGACTCCGACCAGCACTAGCAACACGGATCCTGAGAGCGCTCCCAGATAGGCATTTGCCCCGGTGGGAGCAGTGTGTGGCAGGCCCCTGTGGAGGATCAACGCAGTGGCTGAACACCGGGAAGGAATGGGCAGTTGGAGTATGGACATCTAAAACTTGGTAAAACTGGTCTTTGGAACTTGCCTACTCCATTTGAGTGGAAGCGTGGCCTTATCACCCATGGTGTGCCTTTATTAGCACTTTGGTTTTGGTTTTGGTTTTGACTTGGTTTGAATTGCTTGATACGACTGGTCTTGGGAACTTGCCTACTCCATTTGAGTGGAAGCATGGCCTGATCACCCATGCTTCATCCACAGGCAGACAGCCCAGCACAAAGTGCCTGTACTGGCACTTTGGTTTTTGTTTTTGACTTGACTTGGATTGCTTGATACTTTGGTTTTGGTTTTGACCTGGCTTGGATTTCTTGATACTCTGATTTTGGTTTTTATTCTGGTGTGGCGTAAACTAAAAGTGTGTGTGTGCCCTTCTTACCCATTCTTTGTTTTGTTGTGTGCATGTGGTGTGAGCGTGGTATTTTGTCTCAAGGAAACATGGGTGAGGCACAAAGTAAGCCCACCCCAGTGGGAACTATGTTGAAAAATTTCAAAAAGAGATTTAAGGAAGACTATGGAGTTACTATGACACCAGGAAACCTTAGAACTTTATGTAAAATAGACTGGCCAGCATTAGAGGTGGGTTGGCCATCAGAAGGAAGCCTGGACAGGTCCCTTGTTTCAAAGGTATGGCACAAGGTAACCTGTAAAGCCAGGGCACCTAGACCAGTTCTCATACACAGACACTTGGTTACAGCCTCTTTTAGATCCCTCCACAATGGTTGAGAGAACTGCAGCATAAGCGGCTGGCAGAGGCAGAGACAGACAGACAGAGACAGAGAGGAGAGAGAGAGAGGCAGAGAAGAGAGAGAGGGAGAGAGAGACAAAGAAGAAAGAGAGAGAGGTGGAGAGAAGAGAGAGAAAGGCAGGGAGAGAGAAAGGGGGGCAGAGAGGGGTGCAGAGGCAGAGAGGGGCCAAATGAGGCCACTGACAACCTGTAGCCTTCTATCAAAAATCCTTATTTCAGTAATCCACGGATGGCCCAAATATATTCAACCTGTAGCAGCAACTGCTTTGCTAACAGAAGAAAGTAGAAAAATAACTTTCAGAGGAAACCTCATTGTAAGCACACCTCACTAGTTCAGTTCAGAACTATCCGAAAGCAAAAAAGCAAAAAAGTAGCTTACTAACTCAAAAATCTTAAAGTAATCTTATGTTAGAAAGTAATCTTAATGTTAGAAAAAAAAAGGAGGGGAGAATTTATATAAAGAGGAATGTTATATGGTAAATTATTGTCCTAAAATAGGGGAGAATTTATATGAAAAGGAATGTTATATGGTAAATTATTGTCCTAAAGTAAATTAACTGGTTGTTAAAAAAAAAAAAAAAGGATGTTTGCGACAAGTCAAAAAGGTTAAGGCATGTCAAAGAATTATCTGTGAAAGTCATAAAAAAAAAGGCTATAAAAGGAAATTCATGCAAGAAATGTTGTATAATTTAAAAGTAATTAGGCCTCCTAAATGTAAAACTATTAAAGAAACAGTTTATGTACAAGGTGTATAAGGAAAGTAAAATGTACTTTTGGTAGAAAAATTACAAGGAGGCATAAGAATGTAAAGTAGTACCTATATTAAAAGGTCAAAAATATGTATATTTTGTTTTAAAGGTTAAATCAAGTTTTAAAATGTTAATTAGAAAGAAAATTCTGTGTGTAAACATTGGCTAAAATTAGAGGTATCATCCAGTTTTTCTGTAAACTGGATATTAAAATAAAAGCATAACAGGTTTTTCTTAAAGCACCAGCCTGCTCTTTAGCAAAAATTATAAAAGGTTAAAAAGAGTCTATAAAATCTTACCTTATGGTCAAACATTAAAAATTGGATAAATATGTCTGTCTATAAGGTTTTATTAAAATTGGGTTTAACATTAATATCACACTAATATAAAGGTAAAATTTAGCTTATCTAGTATAAAAATCATACAGGAAGCATTGTTAAATGTAAAATGGCTTTTGGCTTTCTTTGGTTTAAAAATTAATAAAAATAGGTGCTAAAGGAAATTTCTTAGTAAAAAGGCACTAAGGACTGTAAAGTCCACTGCCAAGGTCCCCACATTTAAAACAAAAGGTCAATTTCTTAAAAATTATACACTTGGTTTATCTTCCACTTTCCTTTCCCTCAAAAACTATAAGTCTTTCAGCACATGTACCACCCCTAGAACTTCTGATAAACCAGCACCAGCCTGAAGATTACATACTCATCAAAGGGTGGAAAGAAGAAAAACTCGAGCCAGCCTTAGGAGGACCCTACCTTGTGCTGCTAACCACCAAGACTGCTGTTCCTACAGCAAAAAAGGATGGACTCATCACACCCACTCAGAAAGCGCCACCCACTCCAGAGTCGTGGGCCATAGTACCAGGGGAAAACCCTACCAAACTAAAGCTAAGAAAAATTTAACTCTTTTCATCTATTCTATTACTCTCTTTTCTTTCCTCGTTCTATTGTTGACCATCTAGTTATTAACATAACCAAGTCAATTTTGCCCAAACTATTGCATTTAATGCTTGCCTTCTTATACCCTGTGGAGATTGCCAAGTCAAAGACAGCTTTCTACTTCAGAAAAGTACTTCTGTCCCTCCTGACTCTCCTCAGACTGGGCATTAGTAAACTAGGACCATTTAATCCGGGGAGATTTTGATAAAGACCCCAGTGCCAACCAGGAGTGTTGCCCCCCAATGTAGAGCTTTCATGCCATAGTTGGTCCAATGTTCTGTGGACCACTGAAGAGCAAGGATGGACTGCCCCGAACAGTTTTGGTACTTTCCTAAAACCATACATTCATTTTACTAGAGGATCATCAAAGTTAAAGACTTAAACAAAGTTAAAGACTTCAAACAAACTTTAAGTTAAAGACTTAAAACAAACAATTAAGACAGGACACCAAGATGCAAATGCCTGGTTAAAATGGATCAAATATTCCATCTGCACGTTAAACAAAAGCAATTGTTATGCTTGTGTACATGGCAGGCCAGAGGCCCAGATTGTCCCCTTCCACTAAGGTGATCCTCCAGTCGACCAGACGTAGGCTGCATGGTAGCTCTTTTCCAGGATTCTACAGCCTGGAGTAATAAGTCATGCCAAGCTCTCTCCACTATTTCCCAAAGTCTGGCACCCTGTAGTTCAGCCCCCAAGGGCCATCCAGCTTCCATCTCCCAACACTAAGTTCACTTTGTCCCTCTCACGACAGGGAGGAAACTTAGCATTCCTTGGAGACCTGAAGGAATGTGATGAGCTTATGAATTTTCAAGAGCTTATCAATCAGTCAGCCCTTGTTCATCCCCAAGCGGACATGTGGTGGTATTGTGGTGGACCTTTACTGGGCACTCTGCTGAATAACTGGCGTGGCACTTATGTTTCAGTTCATTTGGCTATCCCTTTCACCCTGGCATTTCATCAACCAAAGGGAATAAAAATAAGACATTGTAAAGCTAGAGAAGCCCCTTATGGGTCTTTTGACTCTCACATCTATTTAGATGCAATTGGAGCCCCGCAAGGAATACCAGATCAATTTAAAGCTTGAAATCAAATAGCTACAGGATTTAAGTCAATATTTTAGTGGGTGACAGTTAATAAAAATGCAGATTGGATAAACTACATCTATTACAACCAACAGCAATGAGTTTTTCATGAGTTTAAAGAAAAACTCAGGTCGGCCCCAGCCCTGGGGCTACCGGACCTGACAAATCTTTACATTCTCCTGTGTCAGAAAGAGAAAAAATGGCAGTTGGAGTTTTAACCCAGACTGTGGGGCCCTGGCGAAGGCCAGTGGCCTATCTCTCAAAACAACTAGACAGGGTTTCCAAAGCCTGGCCCCCATGTCTAAGGGCCCTGGCAGCAATGGCCCTGTTAGCACAAGAAGCAGATAAGTTAACTCTTGGGCAAAACCTAAACATAAAGTCCCCCCAGGCGGTGGTGACTTTAATAAATACCAAAGGACATTAGCTCATTAGCTAATGAGCTAACGAATGCTAGACTAACTAGATACCAAAGCTTGCTCTGTGAAAATCCCCGCATAACCATTAGTTTGCAACACCCTAAACCCCGCCACCTTGCTCCCGGTATTAGAGAGCCCAGTTGAACATAACTGTGTAGAGGTGTTGGACTTAGTTTATTCTAGTGGGCCCAACCTCTGAGACCATCCTTAAACATCAGTAGACTGAGAGCTGTACGTGGATGGGAGCAGCTTTGCCAACCTCTGCAAAGTGACTCTGAAGAAGACGACAAGCCCTGCTCCAGTCACACCTGGAAGCTGACTGGTCCGTGCACGGCCAAAGCATGAGGAAACTCATTGCGGGACTCATTTTCCTTAAAATTTGGACTTGTACAGTAAGGACTTCAACTGACCTTCCTCAGACTGATGACTGTTCCCAGTATATATACATCAAGTCACTGAGGTAGGATACAAGATTGCTACAGTCCTATTATTTTATGGTTATTATAAGTGTACCAGGACTCTAAAAGAAACTTGTTTATATAATGCTATTCTATCTAAGGTATGTAGCCCAGGAAATAACCAACCTGTGTGTTATGACCCATTTTAAGCCTCCCATGATCACAGTTTTTAAAATAAAATTAAGGACTGGTCCTTTTCTAGGCAACACAAGTAAAGTAATGGCTAGGAAAGAGGAAAGAGGGGTCCCCAAGCATATAACCCTAAAATTTAATGCTTGTGCCACTATCAATAGCAATTGGCATGGAATTGGATATGGTTCTTTAATTGGAAAAAAAAAAGTTACACAGCAGGAAATAAGTATATCTGCCATGAATTAGGCTCATGTGCAAATGTGTGTAATTACTGGTCTTGTGTCATGTTCTACACTACTTAGAAAAAAGACGAAAAAATCCTGTTTAGCTCCAGAAAGAAGGCAGCCCCTTCTGTACAAGTGGAAGCTGCAACCCCTTGAAATTAGTAATTACAGATCCCTTAAACCCAAGGTGGGAAAAAGGAGAACACGTATCTCTGGACATCGATGGAAAAGGACTAGATCCTAGAGTAAATATCTTAGTAATAGGGGAGGTTCGTAAACTCTCTCCGGAACCAGTATTTCAGACTTTCTATGATGAACTAAATGTGCCAGTACCAGAGACTCCAGGAAAAATCAGAAATTTGTTTTTGCAATTAGCCGAGCATGTAGCCCAGTCTCTAAATGTCACTTCATGTTACGTTTGTGGAGGAACTGTAATGGGAGATCAATGGCCATAGGAAGCCTGAGAATTAGTGCCTACAGACCCAGTTCCTGATGAATTCCCAGCCCAAAAGAATCACCCTGATAATTTCTGGGTTCTAAAAGTCTCAATTATTGGACAATATTGCATAGCTAGAGAAGGGAAAGAATTCACTCATCCTGCAGGACGACTTAGTTGCCTGGGACAAAAACTGTACAATGGTACCACAAAAACAGTTACATGGTGGAGTTCAAACCACACAGAGAAAAATTCATTCAGTAAATTTCCAAAGTTGCAGACCATTTGGGCCCACCCAGAATCCCACTGGGACTGGACAGCCCCCACTGGGCTATGCTGGATATATGGACATAGAACCTATGCTAAGCTGCCTGACCAGTGGACAGGTAGTTGTGTTATTGTCACTATTAAACCGTCTTTCTTCCTACGCCCATAAAAACAGGCAAACTCCTGGACTTCCCTGTCTATGCTTCCTGCGAAAAGCAAAACATAGCCATAGGTAATTGAAAAGATGATAAATGGCCTCCTGAAGAAATTAAACAATACTATGGGCCTGCCACTTAGGCACAAGATGGCTCATGGGGATACCAGACCCCTATTTACATGCTCAACTGAATCATATGGTTGCAAGCTGTCTTGGAGATCATCACTAATAAAACCAGTAAAGCCTTGACTGTTTTGGCCCGGCAAGAAACTCAGATGAGAAATGCTATCTCTCAGAATAGATTAACTCTCGACTACTTGCTAGCAGCCGAAGGAGAAGTCTGTGGAAAATTTAACCTTACCAATTGCTGCCTGCACGTAGATGATCAGGGGCAAGTAGTCGAAGATATAGTTAAAGACATGACGAAACTGAAACATGTGCCTGTACAAGTGTGGCATGGATTTGACCCTGAGGCCATGTTTGAAAATGGTTCCCAGTGGTAGGAGGATTTAAAACTCTTATAATAGAAATTATAGTAGTAACAGGAACCTGCTTACTGATCCCGTGTTTACTACCTGTACTCATTCAAATGGTAAAAGGTTTCATCACTACTCTAGTTCACCAGAATGCTTCAGTACAAGTGTACTACGTAAATCACTATCGATCTGTCATGCAGGAAGCCATAGGTAGTGAGGATGAAGGTGAGAACTCCCACTAATAAAATGAGTGAGAGTCTCAAATGGGGAGAATAAGGGAGGAGACCACCCCTCATATTGTCTTATGCCCAATTTCTGCCTCCAAAGAAAAAAGAAGTGAAAACTAAAAGGCAGAAATGAAATCCACAGGCAGACAGCCTGGTGCTGTGCCCTGGGCCTAGTAGTTAAAGATCAACCCCTGACCTAACCGGTTATGTTATCTATAGATTCCAGACATTGTATGGAAGAGCACTGTAAAAATCCCTGTCCTGTTCTGTTCCATTCTGTTACTGGTGCATGCAGCCCCCAGTCACATACTCCCTGCTTGCTCAATCAATCATGACGCTCTCACATGGACCCCCTTAGAGTTGTGAGCCCTTAAAAGGAACAGGAATTGATCACTCGGGGAACTCAGCTCTCAAGACAGGAGTCTTGCCAATGCTCCCAGCTGAATAAACCCCTTCCTTCTTTAACTTGGTGTCTGAGGGGTTTTGTCTGTGGCTCTTCCTGCTACAGTAGTACTCCTTATCTGCAGGGGCTACTTTCCAAGACCCCCAAGTGGATGCCTGACATGGTAGGTAGTACCAAACCCTACGTGTACTATGTTTTTTCCTATATATACATACCTATGATAAAGCTTAATTTATAAATCACACATAGTAGGAGATTAACAAGTAATAATAAAATAGAACAATTATACCATAATAAAAAGTATGGAAATGTAGTCTTTCTCTCTCTGTCTCAAAATATCTTATTGTACTATACTTACCCTTATTCTTGAAATGATATATGATGATAAAATGTCTATGTGATAAGACAAAGAGACAGATGCAGCTCTCCAGTGATTTTTATATTTTTCAGTCCAAATCTATTCTTACATTCGTCTAACTATCCATTACTTGCAGTAAGTGGCTTGGTATCACTTGTTTTAGGGAGTCCCTCACTGAAGTCTTCGTATAAGCTCAATACATTCTGGCTCAACATGTTGCCATCAATTGAGACACATTTTCTGTTCATGTCTTCCACCCACATCTTTTTTGTGGTGGTTGTTTTTTGTTTTTGTTTTTCTCAGACGAAGTTTCATCCTGTCACCCAGGCTGGAGTGCAATTGGCGCCATCTCAGCTCTCTGCAACCTCCACCTCCCAAGTTCAAGCGATTCTCCTGCCTCAGCCTCTGGAGTAGCTGAGATTACAGGTGCAGGCCACTGTGCCCAGCTAATTTTTTGCATTTTTAGTAGAGATGGGGTTTCACCATGTTGGCCAGCTGGTCTCAAACCCTTGGCCTCAAGTGATCCGTCCACCTTGACCTCCCAAAGTGCCGGGATTACAGGCATGAGCCACTGTGCTCTGCCGCCTTTTCCATCTTAACTAAGCACTTATCAGGCACTGTGGCCACAACTTTTGTAGTTTGAGTTGCAACAGCAAAACTAGCACAAATTCCTTTTTCCTTTTTCAGAACTTCACGGACAAAAGATCAGTTCTTACCACAGATCTTAGCAGTCACATATGGTTTCTTTTCTTTCCTTAAGTCAAGAACTTTGACCATTTCACTTAAAGGAAGCACTTTATGGCTTCTCTTTGGCATATCTGAATTGCCAGTATCACTGCTCTTGAACTTTGGGCCATTGTTAAGTAAAATAATGGGTACTTGAACACAAGCACTGTGATACTGCTGCAGTCAATCTGACAACTGATAAGATGGCTACTACGTGACTAACAGGTAGGTGGCATAGACAGCATGGATATGCTGGACAAGGGGATAGATAATTCATGTCCCAAGCAGGATGAAGCGAGCAGCAGGAGATTTCATTACACTACTAAGAGTGGCACACAATTTAAAACTCATGAATTGTGTATTTCTGAAAGTTTCATTTAACATTTTAGGACTGTGATTGACCTCAGGTAAATGAAACCAGTGAAAGCAAAACTGTGGATGAGACTGCTGTATTTATTGACAACACCCCTGCTATAGGCCAAGAACTGCTCTAGACTCCAGAGATACAGAAATAAACAAGGCGAACAAGTTGCCGCTCTAGTAGGGTGAGTGGGAGGAACAGGCAATAAAGTATAACAAAGTACAGGAAAAAGATAACTTCAAGCAGTGATAAGCTCTATGAGCGGTTGTGTCAAAGTTATTTATTCATTCAACCAATATTTTCTGAGCAGCCAGAATATATGAGCTACTGTTCCAAACCTTGGAGATACACAGTGAACAGGAAGGGGAAAGTCCCCACAAGCCTGTGGTTTACATTACAGTGAGACAGACGACAAAATAAATATACTAATGACAGGCAGTCATAAGTACTTGGAAGGGGATGGGGAAAGACTTGGAGAGGGAGTGATCAGAGAAAGCCAAGCTGAGGAATGACACTTAAGTAGAAATTTGAACAATAGCTGTATGAAGGTCTGCGGGCAGAATGTTTCAGAAAGTAGGAACAATAATTGCAAAGGCCCCGTTGTACGTAGAGGCTTAATGTGTTAAAAGAATAGAAAAAAGACTACTGCGCTCTTGTGGCTAAAGCACAGGGGAAAAGGGCAAGAGAGTGCTGAGAGGAAGAGAAGGAGGCAAGGTAAGGTTATATGGGCCTTGTAGACCCTTGGCAAGGATTTTTGGGTTTTTTGTTTTTTTTTTTTTTTGAGATGGAGTCTCGCTTTGTCGCCCAGGCTGGAGTGCAGTGGCCGGATCTCAGCTCACTGCAAGCTCCGACTCCCGGGTTCACGCCATTCTCCTCCCTCAGCCTCCCGAGTAGCTGGGACTACAGGCACCCGCCACCACGCCCGGCTAATATTTTGTATTTTTTAGTAAAGACGGGGTTTTACCATGTTAGCCAGGATGGTCTTGATCTCCTGACCTCGTGATCCGCCCATCTCAGCCTCCCAAAGTGCTGGGATTACAGGCTTGAGCCACCGCGCCCGGCCAAGGATTTTTATCCTAATATGACGAGAAACCACTGGAGAGTTCTAAGCAAGAAAGTAGCTTATCTGATCTACATTTTTAAAATCTCATTCTGGCTATTTAGTGCACTGAATGTGTGAAAGGGAAACAAGTTTGTCAGAAGGGAGATCACACAGAGAGTAAAACAGGAGAATTAGTATGAAGGCAAAACCAACTGGGCCGGGCGTAGTGACTCACGCCTGTAATCCTAGCACTTTGGGAGGCCGTGGAGGGCGGATCACCTGAGGTAGGGAGTTCGAGACCAGCCTGACCAACATGGAGAAACCCCATCTCTACTAAAAATACAAAATTAGCTGGGCGTGGTGGCGCATGCCTGTAATCCTAGCTACTCAGGAGGCTGAGGCAGGAGAAACACTTGAACCCGGGAGGCGGAGGCTGCAGTGAGCCGAGACTGCTCCATTGCACTCCATCCTGGGCAACAAAAGTGAAACTCCGTCTTAAACAAACAAACAAACAAAAACACAAAAACCCAACTGGATTTGCCTGATGCAGTATAGGTTCATAGATTCATAAAGGGTTCATAGGTTAAAGCTAGAGATACAATTAACAGATTATCTAATTAATTAAACCAGCTATTACCAAACTCCCAATGTACCTTGTATATATCTCTATCAGAATATTCATTACATACTCAGTCATCTTGAGGTGAGAAAAAAAATACTTATCACAGTCTTCCTTATGTGCTTAGCCAGTCACACCTTCGATCAAGCTTCTCTAGCCAGTGGCCCATAGGCCACAAGTGGTCCAGAAAGGCATTGAATGCAATCTAACACAAATTTATAAACTTTCTTAAGACATTATGAAATTGTTTTTGCAGTTTTTTTTTTATTTCATCTCATCAGCTATCATTAGTCTTAGTGTGTTTTATATGTGGCCCAGGACAATTCTTCTTCCAATGTGGCCCAGTGAAGGCAAATGATTAGACATCCCTGCTTTAGATTATAATAAAAGTGACAGATTTTATTTATTTTTATATCCCAATACTTTCTATTCTATAAATATCTGGTGGTTAATAAATGGTTCCTGAATGAATGACCTACACTATCATGACAGATTTTATTTATATTATTCCAGATTTTACTAAAATCGTAAACCTCATCTCACACGCATTCCCCCTGAGATGGAATAGGAAATACAGGCTATTTCACACTCTTTTTCTTTTTTTTTTTTTTTGAGACAGAGTCCCACTCTGTCGCCCAGGATGGAGTGCAGTAATGCCATCTCAGCTTGCTGCAACCTCCGCCTCCCAAGTTCAAGTGGCTGGGACTACAGGCACATGCCACCATGCAACAATAGTAGCATTTTTTGTAGAAATCTTAATCATATTCCAAAATTTCTATGAAAAGACAAAGCTAATTTTTGTGTTTTCAGTAGAGATGGGGTTTTGCCATGTTGACCAGGCTGGTCTCAAACTCCTGGCCTCAAGTGATCTGCCCACCTTGGCCTGCCAAAGTGCTGGGATTACAGGTGTGAGCCATTGAGCTGGATGATATTTCACATTCTTTATCTGCTTTTTTATCCTGGGAAAATTTTAAAAGCTGGCACCATAATCAGTGGTAATGATTGAATTACCATAAAATTAAGATAGCCTCTGTCTCTTATCCTACTTAAAAACATGGTTGCAATGTCTAAACTAAAAGGAATACAGAACTTAGGAGAAAGAAATGATGAGGATAAAAAACAATAAGTGGTGTTTGTGTGTTAATATAATTCTTGTTTTAACATACATGTTCTATTAGCCAGGCATGGTGAAACATGTCTACAATCCAAGTGACTCAAGAGGCTGAGATCAGAAGATCACTTGAGATCAGGAGGTCAAAGGCTGCAGTCAGCCATGATCATACCACTGCACTTCATCCCGGGGAAGAGAGTGAGACCTTGCCTCAAAAAAATATAATATAATAAAATACATAAGTAAAATAAAATATGTGTTATATTTTAAAAGTATAAACTGAACTGTTTGGGTTTCTGGTTTAGCACGTACAGACCTAAACGTAGCAACTGTTCTTACAACAAGTAAAAACCCAAACAAACTGAAAAATCAAAAACTCTTCTTAGATCCATCAAAGAAGTGAAGTCATAGGGCAAACCCTTAATCTTCCTGTTTTCATTGTTGCACCTTGTTTTTCTTCTCTGTTATGTCTAGTCAGCACAATAAGGCAAGAAAAAAATATTTATGGACTGGAAATGAAGTAATCAATTTTGTCTACATAGACTGTATTATTAGCAAAGAGAGGACACAAGGTTAACACACAAAAATTAATTGCATTTCCATATACTAGCAATTGCCAGTTAAAAATCAAAACAGTGGGCTAGGCACGGTAGCTCATGCCTGTAATCTCAGCACTTTGGGAAGCCAAGGCAGGCAGATCACCTGAGGTCAGGAGTTTGAGACCAGCCTGGCCAACATGGTGAAAAGTATCTCTACTAAAAATACAAAAATTAGCCAGGCACGGTGGGGGGCACCTGTCATCCCAACTACTAGGGAGGTTGAGGCAGGAGAATCACTTGAACCCAGGAGGTAAAGGTTGCAGTGAGACCAGATCGCACCACCACACTCCAGCCTGGGTGACAGAATGAGACCCTGTCTCAAAAAAAAAAAAAAAAAAAAAAAAAAAAATCCAAACAGTACCACTTAAAATATCATAAAAATCTTGAAATACTTAGGAATAAATCTAGTAAGATATCTCCAGGATCTGTATGTGATAAATACAAGATACTGATGAAATAAAAGAAAACCTAAATAGGTCAGATGCAGTGGCTCATGCCTGTAATCCCAGCACTTTGGGAGGCCAAAGTGGGTAGATCACCTGAGCCCAGAGGTTCGAGACCAGCCTGGGAAACATGGTGAAACCCCATCTCTACAAAAAATGCAAAAATTAGCCAGCGTGTGGTGTGTCTGTAGTCTCATCTACTTGGGAGGCTGAGTTGGGTGGATCACTTGAGCCTGGCAGGTTGAGCTACAGTGAGCAATGACCACACTACTGCACTCCAGCCTGGGTGACAGAGCAAGACCCAGAAGAAAAAAAAAGAAAGAAAGAAAGAAGAAGGAAGGAAGGAAGGAAGGAAGGAAGGAAGGAAGGAAGGAAGGAAGGAAGGAAGGAAGGAAGGAAGGAAGGAGAAAGAGAGAAAACCTAAATAAATAAAAAAATCATGTTCATGGATTAGAAGACTCAATATTGTTCTTTTTTTTTTTTTTTTTTTTGAGACAGAGTCTCACTCTGTCGCCCAGGCTGGAGTGCAGTGGCCGGATCTCAGCTCACTGCAAGCTCCGACTCCCGGGTTCACGCCATTCTCCTGCCTCAGCCTCCTGAGTAGCTGGGACTACAGGCGCCCGCCACCTCGCCCGGCTAGCTTTTTGTATTTTTTTTTTAGTAGATGCGGGGTTTCACCGTGTTAGCCAGGATGGTCTTGATCTTGTGACCTCGTGATCCGCCCGTCTCGGCCTCCCAAAGTGCTGGGATTACAGGCTTGAGCCACCGCGCCCGGCCAGAAGACTCAATATTGTTAAAATGTCGATTCTTCCAAACAGATCTGTAGGTTCAATGCAATCCAATTAAAACAATATTAGCATGTTTGTAGAAATCTTAACTATATTCTAAAATTTATATGGAAAGACAAAGGAATTTCAATAGCCAAGACAATTTTGAAAAAGAGCAAAGTTGAAGGGCTCACACTACCTGATTTCAAGATGTACTAAAAGCTACCACGATCAAAACACTGTGATATTCATGAAAGGAGAGACAGATGCATAGATAAATAGAACAGAATTAAGAATGTAGAAATAGACCCACAAATATATGGTCAATTAATTTTTTTGATAAATATGCAAAGACAATTTAATGGAGAAACGATATTCTTTTCCAGTACAAACTGTTCTGGAACCACTAAACAGCCACATACAACAACAACAAAAACTTTGGCTGATACCTCTCACGTTATTCGCAAATTTAAAAATAGAATCATAGTATAAAGGAAAAAAATGTTAGTTTGGCACAATCTTGGCAACCCTATGTGCAGTAAAGCAGGAAAGCAATATCTTCAATCTTCTTACATAGAAATTCAATCAATATTGATTGAATATCTGTGTCAATAAACCTAATGAACACAGAATTTACCTTCCTTCCATCTAGTGCCAAACACAAATAAATGCCACACAAAATGCAACATTAAAAAATAAACACTAGGCCAGCATGGTGGTTCACACATGTTATCCCAGTACTTTGGGAGGCCAAGGCAGAAGGATCTTGAACTCACTTGAAGCCAAGAGTTCAAAACCAGCCTAGGTAAAACCCTCTCTCTATGAAAATAAAATTTAAAAAAAACTTAGCTGAGGGTGGGGGTACTTGCCTGTATTCCCAGTAACTTGGGAGGCTGAGTCGGGAGGATCACTTGAGCCCAGGAGTTTGAGGTTATAGTGAGCTGTGATCCCACCAGTCTACACCAGCCTGAGTGATATGAGCAAGATCCCAACTCAAAAACAAAAATAAAAATAATTTTTAAAATAAACACTAAACTTATTCATTAAAAGGTGGGATTACCCTAGTTTCATAAACCCAAATTAGAGGGATCAGTGAAGCAAAGCTGAAAAGCCCTTGAGGGAATTGTAACTACTTATGGGTTAACAATTGCCAGCTGGGACTTTATTGTCCAACTAGGGAACGGAGTCAAAGACTGAAACCTCATAAGCAAGAAAAATAGGGCATTGATTACAGGAGTCCTACGGATCAGTCCCATGTATAAGCAGGGTTTATGATTAATACATATAAAAAGCAAATGAACATTTCAAAAAAGCTTAACTTTGGGTAAAAAGACAAAATTCCCCAAAAGAGGCCAGGCACGGTGGCTTTGGGAGGCGGAAGTGGGTAGATCACCTGAGGTCAAGAGTTTGAGATCGGCCTGGCCACAGGCTGAAACCCCATCTCTACTAAAAATACCAAAAAAAAAAAATTAGACAGGTGTGGTAGTGGGTGCCTGTAATCCCATCTACTCGAGAGGCTGAGGCAGGAGAATCGCTTGACCCTGGGAGGCGGGGGTTGCAGTGAGCTGAGATAATGCCACTGCACTCCAGCCTGGGTGACAAGATCAAGACTCCATCTCAAAAAAAAGAAAAAAGAAAAAAAGAGGCTGGGCACGCTGGCTCACACCTGTAATCCCAGAACTTTCGGAGGCTGAGGTGGGCGGATCACCTGAGGTTGAGAGTTCGAGAACAGCCTGAGCAACATGGAGAAACCCCGTCTCTACTAAAAATACAAAATTAGCTGGGCGTGGTGGTGCATACCTGTAATCCCAGCTAATCAGGAGGCTGAGGCAGGAGAATCAATTGAACCGGGGAGGCAGAGGTTGTGGTGAGCCGAGCTCACACCATTGCACTCTAGGCTGGGCAACAAGAGTAAAACTCCGTCTCAAAAAAAAAGAAATTTCCCAAAAGAAATCAGAGTTCCAGATCAGGACCATGGTTACATATATGATTTGAATTCACATTTACACTACACACATGGGATTGGTGTCTAAAGTATAAAATTAACAACAACAAAAATATTCTTGAACAAGAGAAACATCACTGAATGCAAATTACCAATTGTGCATACAGAAAAACAATTCAGATATATAAGCTAATATAATATGAATAAATATGCACTTAAAAATACTAGAGAGTTGGGCACAGTGGTGTGTATCTGTAGTCCCAGCTACTTGGGAAGCTGAGACAGGAGAATCACTTAAGCCCAGGAGTTCGAGGCTATAGTACACTATAATCGTGTTTGTGAATAGCCACTATACTCTAACCTGGGCAACATAGTGAGACCCCATCTCTAAAAAAAAAGAAAATGTAGGGAAAAAACCTGGAAATTACCCAACAATTATGAACAAGCAAATAGATAAACAAATTGTGGCATAATCATAAAATAGAATAATACCCAGTAATAAAAACAATGAACTACTGATATACACAAAACATGGATATCTCAAAGACAATATATTGAGCAACAGAAGTCAAAAACAGATGAAGGGCCTGGGATCACGCCTGTAATTCCAGCACTTTGGGAGTCCAAGGTGGGAGGATCACTTGAGGCCAGCAGTTCGAGAGCAGCCTGGCCAACATGGTGACATCCCGTCTCTACTAAAAATACAATAATTAGCCAGACACAGTGACAGGCACCTGTAAACCCAGCTACTTGGGATGCTAATGCAAGAGAATCTCTTGAACCTGGGAGGCGGAGGTTGCAGAGAGCCGAGATTGCGTCACTGCATTCTGGCCTGGGCAACAGAGGGAGTCTCCATCCTCCTAACCACCCTCAAAAAAGAAACAGACCAAGGCAGTGGCTCAAGCCCATAATCCCAGCACTTTGGGAGGCTGAGGTGGCAGATCACATGAGCCAGGAGTTCGAAACCAGCCTGGGCAAGGCAAAATCCCATCTCTATAAAAAATACAGAAAAAAAAAAAAAGAAAAATTAGTCAGGCATGGTAGTGCACACCTGTAGTCCCAGTTACTTGGAAGGCTGAGGTGGGAGAATGCTGAGCCTGTCAGATCGAGGCTGCAGTGAGCTATGATCACGCCACTGCACTCCAGCCTGGGCAAAAGAGCAAGACTCCATCTCAAAAGCAAAACACAACCTTAAAATGTTCAGTTTTCAACAACAGAAAAATAGGCATGCAAAGAAACAAGAAAGTTTCTACACAACCAAGGACCTCAACAAATCCCAAGAAGGATAAGCTCAAAGAGATTCCTACTGAGACAAATCATGATCAAACTTTTTTTTGAGACAAGGTCTCATTCTGTCACCAAGCCTGGAGTGTGGTTGCATGAACATAGCTCATTGTAACCTCAAAATCCTAGGTTCAAGCAATCCTCCTGCCTTGGCCTCCCAAAGGGCTGAGAGTACAAGCATAAGCCATCACGCCAGGCCATTATCAAACTATTCAACGCTGAAGAAGGAATTCAGAAGGTAGCAAGAAAGAAGCAATTAATTATATACCAGTGATGCTCAATAAGATTAACAGCTGATTTTTCATCAGAAACCATGGAGGCCAGGTGGTACTGGAATAACATAAAGTGTAGAAAGAAGGGAAAACCTCTCTAAACCAAGAATTTTATGTCCAGCAAAATGATTCTTAAAAAGTGAAAGGAGGGCCAATCATGGTGGGTCATGCCTGTAATCCCAGAACTTTGGGACGCCAAGGCAGGCAGATCACTTGAGGTCAGGAGTTTGAGACCAGACTGGCCAACATGGTGAAACCCCATCTCTACTAAAAATACAAAAAATTAGTCGGGCATGGTGGTGGGCACTTGTAATCCCAGCTACTCAGGAGGCTGAGGCAGGAGAATCGCTTGAACCTGGGAGGCGAAGGTTGCAGTGAGCCAAGATCACGCCATTGCACTCCAGTCTGGGCAACAAGAGCGAAATCCCATCTCAAAAAAAAAAAAAATTAAAAGAAAAAGTGAAAGGAAAACATAAGATCTAAAACTATAAAACTTCTAGATGAAAAACATAGGGAAAAATCTTTATGTCATTGGATTTGGCAATAATTTTTTACATATGACACCAAAAGCATATGCAACAAAAAGAAAAAATAGACAAATGGGACTACATCAGACTTAAAACTTTCTGTGCATCAAAGGACATAACCAATAATGTGAAAAGGCAAGCTACAGAATGGGAGAAAATATTTGCAAATCATATATCTGATGAGATTAATATTCAAAATATAGAGAGAACTTCTCAGCCTGGGCAACAAAGTGAGAATCCATATCTACAGAAAATAAAATAATTAGCTGGGCATACTGGCACACACCTGTAGCCCCAGATTCTCAGAAGGGTGAAGCAGGAAAATTGCTTGAGCCTAGGAGTTCAAGGCTGCAGTGAGCTATGATCATGCCACTACACTGAAGTCTAGGTGATAGAGCAGGACCCTAGCTCTTAAAAAAAAAAAAAAAAAAAAAAAAAAAAAAAACTATAATAAAACAAATCACCTGGCTGGGCACAGTGGCTCACACTTGTAACACTTTGGGAGGTGGAAGCGGGAGGATAACTTGAGGCCAGGAGTTTGAGACTAGCCTGAGTAACATAGCAAGGCCTCATCTCCCACAACATATGCACGCACTCTTAACTTGATTTTAAAATGGTCAAAGACATGAAAACATTTTTCCCAAGAAGATACACAAATAGCCCACAAATATATGAAAAGATCCTCAATATCACTAATTATCAAAGAAAACAGAATGAGATATCACCTTGCACCCATTTGGTTGGCCATAATTTAAAACACACACACACTGCACACACACATAGAGATACACACAACCAAGAAATAACTTGTGTTGGTGAGGATGTGGAGAAATGGAAAGCCTTGTGCACTGTTGGTGGGAATGTAAAATGGTACAGGTGCTATGAAAAATAGTATGGTGGTTCCTCAAACAATTAAAAATAGAATTACCATAGGATCTAGCACCTATGGGATCTCACTTGTGAGTATATGTCCAAAAGAACTGAAAGCAGAATCTCAAAGAAATATTTGAACACACATGTTCATTGCACCATTATTCACAAGAGTAAAAAAAGGGAAACAGGCCAGGTGTGGTGGCTCACACCTGTAATCCCAGCACTTTGGGAGGCCAAGGCAGATGGATCAGGAGGTCAAAAGATTGAGACCATCCTGGCCAACATGGTGAAACCCCATCTCTACTAAAAATACAAAAAAATTAGCTGGGCATGGTGGTGTGCACCTGTAGTCCCAGCTACTCAAGAGGCTGAGGCAGGAGAATTCCTTGAACCCGGGAGGCGGAGGTTGCAGTGAGCCGAGATCAAGCCATTGCACTCCAGCCTGGTGACAGAGTAAGACTCTGTCTCAAAAAAAAGGAAAGAAAAGTGTCTATCCGTGGACAAATGTCCATAGATGGATGAATAGGTAAAGAAAATGTGCCACACACAAATGATGAAATATTATACAGCCTTTAAAAAGAAAACAACTCCTCTCTCATGCTATATCATAGATGAACCTTGAGGACATTATGCTAATTGAAATAAGCCAATCACAAAAGGACAAATGTTGTATGATTCCACTCATATGAATTATGTAAAGTACTCAAATTTATAGAAGCAGAAAGTAGAATGGTGGTTGCCAGAGTCTGGGGCAAGTGGGAAATAGGGAGTTATTGATCTATAGGTATAGAGTTTCAGTTTTGCAAGATAAAAAAAGTTCTGTAGATATGTTACTTACACAACAATGTGAATACAATTAACAGTACTGAACTGTACACTTAAAAATGGTTAACATAATAAATTTTATGTTATGTGTTTTTAACTATAATTTAAAATTTCTTTTTAAACAAAGGAAAAATACACATATTCCACAAACTGAGAGAGTTCTTTACTAGTAGTCCTGCTCTACACGAAAAGGTAGTACGTCAGGCTGAAATGAAAGGACACGGTCACTGCCACTGCACGAGCTGCAGGAGGAAGGTGCAAGCAGTACCAGCAGGAGCCGCTGCAGGAGCAGCAGTAGCGGCTATGGGTCCCCTGCGCCCTGCGTTCCAAAGGTAGCTAACTGCGCCACACCCAACCTTGCGCAGCCGGACAGGACCGCTCCCAGGCCTCGCGGGGAGGGAACCGGGAGGACGTGGAGCTGGGTCCAAGGCGGTGCCGCGCTCCACGGAGATGGCAGGAGCCAGGGACAAGCGGGAACCCCCAACCAAAGCCCACCGCCCTGGGGGTCTCTGCGATGGGGCAAGGCGGGGCTGACTGTCCGTGGGGGAGAAGCCGTTCGGGTACAGAGGGTTGGGCAGAGAGGGGCCCAGCGAGGAGCTGGGGCCCGCGCTCTGGGCTGTGAGGAGGTGCAGCCAGGGCTGCCAGCATACTCCATGCAACCGGTGGGAGCCCCGCCCTTACAGGCACAGGACCTGGGCGTCTCTGCAGTCTGCACCATGGAGAACCAGGGAAGACCCCCTTCTCCCCACAGGTTCGGGAGTGTCTGCTCCCGCTGCCTGGCTCTCCCCACCGCCTGGCTCTCCCCACTCCCGGCACTCGCTCCTATCTCAGAGTGAAATTGGAGCTGGGCCCGGGTGCTGTCACAGCCTGACCGGGTGTGCACATGCTCGGGCAGCCCTGACATGCCAGGCCCCTGTCACCTCAGCCCCCTCTGGACTGTGGGTGCCCATGAGCGTCAGGGGGAAGCCAAGAGGGAGCTGAGGGCAGCTCAGCACTGGCCTGCAGGTGTCCCTTGGTGCAAGCAGCCTGGGCGCCATGGACGGCAGCAGGAGGCAGACAGGCTCCTTGGGCAGAAAAGGGCAGGTAACTGGTGAGGCCCTACCTTCAGGCCAGGGAGGTCCTGAAGGCTGGGAGCCAAGCTGCCAATCCTGTGGACTGGAGTGGGAACTTGTGGTGCCCTTCCGGGGCCTTCCCATGGCTGCTTCTCCTCTGAGGCCGGTAAAAGCCTTGGGATCAGCTAGAGTTGAACAGACCACGGGACTACCAGCTGTAGAGAGGAGCTACCTTCTCTGCTGAGAGCAGAACACTTGGGATGACCAACTGTAGAGAGGAGCTACCCTCTCTGCTGGGAGATGAACACTTGTTGGGACGATCTACCTGCAGAGAGGAGCTACCCTCTCTGCTGTGAACTGAACACTCAAATGGACACCCTGGCTATGGAAAGGAGCTGCCCCTGTGAGTCTCCTCTGACCTATTATATGGCTTAATAAAGCTTGCTCATCCTCCATTTGTCTGAGTACCTCATTCTTCCTGGTCACAGGACACGAACTTGGGGCCCACCAAATGGTGAGGCTAAAAGAGCTGTAACACAAACAGGGCTGAAACATGCTCCTTGCTCACCATGTTGTGGGTGAAGAGAAGATCTGTGCCTCTTTGGGGAGTCCCAACCTGGGAGCTCCCCAGGTCAGGGCTGTGACTCCCTCTTTGGGGCCCTGTGGTTCCTGGCATCTCCAAGCTTCCAGGCACCTGGGTTTCCCAATGCCAGCTGTGGAAGCTGCTTGCCATGCGCCTTATCCATCTGCAACCTCGCAGAGAGTTGGAGCCCATGCTGGCACCTGAAGCTGCCTGCCCCTCTGCAGCAGCCAGGATGTCTGACTGTGCAGTGGCCAGATCCCAGAGTCAGCTCCACGCCTGACTCATTCACACACACCTCACTGCCCCATGCCTGACTTGTCCTTGGCAAGCCTGGGATCCAGACCGGTAGCATGAGCCCAGCACAGCCTTCCAGGTCCAGTGGGCAGAACGAGCCCAGTGGGCACAAGCAAAACTCAGGCAAAGGCGCCACCAGCCACAGAGGTTACCAGCCAGAAAAGCAACAAAGATCCTGTAACAAAAACCATATGAGGAAATAAAGAATTCTAGTAAAGGTAACTACCTAAGTAAATATTAACGTCAGTATAGGCCGGTTGCAGTGGCTCATGCCTGTAATCCCAGCACTTTGGGAGACTGGGGCAGGCGGATCACTTAAGGTCAGGAGCTCGTGACCAGCCTGGTCAACATAGTGAAACCTCATCTGTACTAAAAATATAAAAATTAGCCGGGCGTAGTAGCGGGTGCCTGTAATTCCAACTACTCGGGAGGCTGAGGCAGGAGAATTGCTTGAGCCTGGGAGGTGGAGGTTGCAGTGAGCCGAGATCGTGCCATTGCACTCTAGCCTGGGTGACAAGAGTGAGACTTCGTCTCAAAAAAAAAAAAAAAATTAATTAAAAATAAATAAATAAATAGGCCAGGTACAGTGGCTCACACCTGTAATCTCAGCACTTTGGGAGGCCGAGGCGGGCAGATCAGCTGAGGTCAGGAGTTCGAGATCAGCTTGGCTAACATGCTGAAAAACGTTTCTACTAAAAATACAAAAAATTAGCCGAGTATGGTGGCGTGTGCCTGTAATCCCAGCTACTTGGGAGGCTGAGGCAGGAGAAGTTCTTAAACCCGGGAGGCAGAGGTTGCAGTGAGCCGAGATTATGCCATTGCACTCCAGCTTGGGCGACAAGAGTGAAACGCCGTCTCAAAATAATAATAATAATAATAAATAAAGTCAGTATAAAATACATTTTTGGACTGGGTGGAGTGGCTCACACCTGTAACCCCAGCACTTTGGGAGGCTGAGGTGGGCGGATCACCTAAGGTCAGGAGTTAAGAGACCAGCCTGAGCAACACGGTGAAACCCCGGCTCTACTAAAAATCAAAATTAGCCAAGCATGGTGGCACATGCCTGAAATCCCAGCTACTCGGTAGGCTGAGGCAGAAGACTTGCTTGAACCTGGGAGGCAGAGGTTGTAATGAGCCGAGGTCATGCCATTGCATTCTAGCTGGGAAACAAGAGCAAAACTCCATCTTAAAACAAAAACAAAAACATATATATATATAAAATTTGGCTTATAACCTTCCCCTTTACATAGGCCGGGTTTGGTGGCTCATGCCTGTAATCCCAGGCATGAGCCTCCTTTGGGAGGCTGAGGCAGGTGGATCACAAGGTCAGGAATTCAAGACCAGCCTGGCCAATATGGTGAAACCCTGCCTCTACTAAAAAAATACAAAAATTAGCCGGGTGTTGTGGTGCACACCTGTAATCCTGGAACCCAGGAGGTGGAGGTTGCAGTGAGCTGAGATCGCGCCACAGCACTCCAGCCCAGGTCACAGAGCAAGATTGCATCTCAAATAAATAAATAAATAAATACAACTACATAAAACTGTAATTATAAATCTATGCTGATGGGCATAATGTATAAAGCTGAATATGTAACAATAACAATATGGGAGGGGAGATAAAGCTATATAACAGTAAGGTTTTTGTATACTATTGAAACTAAGTTGGTATTAATTCACCTAGATTGTTATAAATTAAGATGTTAATTTTACTTTCCAGGGCAATCATTAAGAAATTAACGGCCAGGCGCGGTGGCTCAAGCCTGTAATCCCAGCACTTTGGGAGGCCAAGACGGGCGGATCACGAGGTCAGGAGATCGAGACCATCCTGGCTAACATGGTGAAACCCCGTCTCTACTAAAAAATACAAAAAACTAGCTGGGCGAGGTGGCGGGCACCTGTAGTCCCAGCTACTTGGGAGGCTGAGGCAGGAGAATGGCGTGAACCCGGGAGGCGGAGCTTGCAGTGAGCTGAGATCTGGCCACTTCACTCCAGCCTGGGCAACAGAGCGAGACTCCATCTCAAAAAAACAAAAAAAAAAAAAAGAAAGAAAGAAATTAACTTTACAAAAATGTCAATCAAAATGATAATCATTTGATTGTGGCTGAGCAAGGTGGCTCACACCTGTAATCCTAACACTTTGGGAGGCCAAGGCAGGCCTGAGCAACACAGCAAAATCCCGTGACTACAAAAAATACAAAAAATTAGCTGGGTGTGGTGGTATGCATCTGTTAGTTCCAACTATGTGGCAGGCTGAGGTAGGAGGATCACTTGAGCCCAGGAGGTCAAGGCTGCAGTGAGCCGTGATTGGGCCACTGCACACCAGCCTGTGTGACACAGTGAGACCCTGTCTCAAAAAAAAAAAAAAAAAAAAGATATTACTTCACACCTACTAGAATGGCTGTAATTAAAAAACAAAAGAGAAATTAACTGTTGGGGAGGATATGGAGAAATCTGAACCTTGCTGGTACAAACGTACAATGTTGCAGCAGCTGGAGGGAACAGTTCAGTGATTCTTCAAAAAGTTAAAGACACTGAATTATATGACCCAGCAATTCTGTTAGCAGCATAATCAATTCAATCTGGTTCAACCTTTGTGTAACAAAGTTCTGAGTGGTTTCTCAGTGGACCCCCAGGTTGCAAGTTACATAACCTAAGCATGCCCAGATGAGCCAAATGTGCCCCATTGGACTTAGGAGCCAGGACGAATGAAAAAGTTCATCACGAGCAGAACCAAAGTGCTTGCATCAAGGAACGGGGACCAAATTCAGAAACAAGGAGTACCCTATTTTGTTGCAGTACAGACTTAAGAGCCAAGGACCCTCAGCATGACCCAATCAGATCATATCTCATTGCATTTTTCCTTTTTTTTTTTTTTTTTGATGGAGTCTTACTTTGTCTCCCAGGCTGGAGGGCAGTGGCGCAATCTCAGCTCATTGCAACCTCCACCTCCCAAGTTCAAGTGATTCTCCTGCCTCAGCCTCCCAAGCAGCTGGGACCACAGGTGTGCACCACCATGCCTGGCTAATTTTTGTATTTTTAGTAGAGATGAGGTTTCACCATGTTTGTTAGGTTGGTCTTGAACTCCTGACCTCAAGTGATCCACCCACCTGGGCCTCCCAAAGTGTTGAGATTATAGGCGTGAGCCACCACACCTGGCCTATCTCATTGCATTTTCCTATCTTCCTCATTGTAACTATCTGCCTATAAAACCTGTCCCCATTCTCCAGTTCAGGCAGACAGATTTGAGCATGGCAAGTCAACTTTGCAATAAAGGTTTCTATTTTCTCAAAAGCAAGTGCCATGGTATTGTTACTGGTGAAGGGTCTTGACTAGGTTGTCCAGGTCTTGACGAGTTGTCCACGTTCTTGGTGTGTTGAACAAAGAATTGAACGAAACGCACAAACAAAGCAACAAAAGAATGAAGCACAGTAATAAAAAGAATGAAGTACAATAAATACTTTCGATTTATTGAAGCGAAAGTACACGCCACAGAGGGGAGCTGGCTTGAGCAAGCAGCTCAAGAGCTCCTGGCTGCAAAATCTTCTGGAGTTTAAGTACCCTTTAGAAGTTTCCTATTGGTTACACCCTATGTAGATGAAGACTTGGCCCCTGACCAATTGGAAGCTGAAGTAAGTTACACTCTATGCAAATAAAGACTTGGCCTGCAACTAATCAGAGGCTGAAGTGAAGGCTCCCTGTCTCCACACCCTATTCTCCTGCCTCAGTATTGGCTTCTATGCCTATCAGGCAGTGAGCCCTTGCTCCATAACAATTCCACTTCTGGGTGTACTTTATACTCCACAGAACTGAAACTTAAAGTGGAAATAACCCAAATGTCTACCAGGTGATGAACTGATAACTAAAATGGGATATATCTATACCACAGAATATTACTCAGCAATGAAAAGGTATGAAGTATTAATACATGCTATAACATGGAGAATCCTTGGAAACATTATGCTAAGTGAAAGAAATCAGACACAAAAGGTCACATATTGTATAATTCCATTTATATGAAATATCCAAAATAGGCAAATCCATAGAAACAAAAAGTAGATTTGTGGTTTCCAGGGGCTGGGAAGAGGGGAAAATTGAAGTGATTGCTTAATAGTTACAGGGTTCCTTTCTGGGCTAATGAAAATGTTCTGGAACTATATAGTGGTAATGTCTGTATAACCCTGTAAACATATTAAAAGCCACTGAATTATATACTTTAAAATGAATAAAATGGTGAATTTTATGCTATGTAAATATACCTCAATTAGAAAAAAATTTGCCCAGCATGGTAGCTCAACACCTGTAATCCCAGCCCTCTTGGAGGCTGAGGCAGAAGGATTGCTTGAGGCCAGGGGTTCGAAACCAGCCTGGGTAACATAGCAAGACCCAGTTTAAAAAAAAATAAGATAGCCAGCACAGTGACACATGCCTGTAATCTTAACTACTCAGGAGGCTGAGGCAGGAGGGTCACTTGAGTTCAGGAGGCTGAAGCTACAGTGAGCTATGATCAGAACTGCACTCCAGCCTGGGCCACAAGAGTGAGACTTTGGTTTTTGTTTTGTTTTGTTTTGTTTTGTTTTGTTTTGTTTTTGAGGTGGAGTTTCACTCTTGTGGCCCAGGATGGAGTGCAATGGTGCAATCTCAGCTCACCACAACCTCCGCCTCCCGGGTTCAAGTGATTCTCCTGCCTCAGCCTCCTGCGTAGCTGGGATTACAGGCATGCACCACCACGCCCGGCTAATTTTTGCATTTTTAGTAGAGATGGGTTTTCTCCATGTTGGTCAAGCTGGTCTCAAACTCCTGACCTCAGGTGATCCACCCGCCTAGGCCTCCCAAAGTGCTGGGATTACAGGCATGAGCCACCGCACCTGGCCTGAGACCATCTTTTTTTTTTTTTTTTTTTTGAGACGGAGTCTCGCTTCGCACCCAGCCTGACACCATCTTTTAAAAATAAATAAATAAATGAATAAAATAACTGAGTTACACACTTAAAATGGATCCTTTTTATTATAGGTAAATTATACCTCAATAGTGTTTTTTAAAAAATGTTAATGATACCAGGTTCTTATTCAGGAATGTTTTGGCTCTTTTCTGTCATTTTCTCTTCTGCATCAATCTTAGACTCAACTTTTAAAATTCCTCCAAATGCCTGTACTTGTTCAAATTAATGTTGGTTTTAAATGACAAAAAACCTGAAATAATGGTGGTTTAAACAACAAAGAAGCTTATTTTTCTCTGTTTCTGTTCCTGGAACAGGTCAACTTCTTTTCTGCTTAAAGTCTTGGCACACGATGCTCTCTTTACCTGAAACTCTTCCCACTCTCCTTGTACAATTGGCTCCTCCTATACTTAAAGTCCTTACCTGTCACGTTCTTAGAAAGACCTCCCTTGACCAGGGACTGAGGTGGTCTCCCTTTTTTATTTTCTTCTTTTTTTTCCATGTCAGACAGGTCATGTGCATGGAACAATGTTTGAGGGTAGCACATCTCACCCCTGTGCATGAACACGCATTCTTCACACTTAGGAACTACAAAAGAATTTCTTTGTTATTTTCTTCCCTTTTTTTGAGACAGTTTTGCTCTCGTTGCCCAGGCTCAAGTGCAGTGGCACAATCTCGGCTCACTGCAATCTCCGCCTCCCGGGTTCAAGCAATTCTCCTGCCTCAAACTCCGGAGTAGCTGGGATTACAGGCATGCGCCAGCACCCTTGGCTAATATTGTATTTTTAGTAGAGATGGGGGTTTCTCCATGTTGGTCAGGCTGGTCTCAAAGTCCCAACCTCAGGTGATTCGCCCGCCTCGGCCTCCCAAAGTGCTGGCATTACAGGTATGAGCCACCGCACCTGGCCTTGTTATTTTCTATCACAGTACTCTGATTATTTACTTCACAATTTTCATTCATTTACCTAACAATTATTTACTAAAAACGTTCTGTATGAAAGATTCAGGCCGGGAGCAATGACTCATGCCTGTAATCCCAGCAATTTGGGAGGTGGAGGTGGGTGGATCACCCATCTCTACTAAAAACACAAAAAAATTAGCCAGGCATGGTGGTGCATGCCTGTAATTCCAGCTACTTGGGAGGCTGAGGTAGGAGAATTGCTTGAATTGCTTGAAACCTGGGAGAATATTATTTTCATCCTATTCAAGATTAGGGACATAAATGAGGCAATCACCTCAAAGAATGATAAACCTGATTAGAAAACGGAATTGTTAGCCATTACCAAATAAAATAAATCAAATATATTTTTTTAATCTCAAAAAGCTCAAGGCCGGGCACAGTGGTCCATGCCTGTAATCCCAGCAGTTTGGGAGGCTGAAGCGGGTGGATCACTTGAGGTCAGGAGTTTGAGACCAGCCTGGCCAAGGTGATGAAACTCCACCTCTACCAAAAAATACAAAAGTTAGTTGGGTGTGGTGGCATGCACCTGTAGTCCCAGCTACTCAGGAGGTTGGGGTGGGAGAATCACTTAAACCAGGGAAGCGGCCAGGCGCAGTGGCTCACGCCTGTAATCCCAGCACTTTGGGAGGCCAAGGAGGGTGGATCATGAGGTCAGGAGTTCAAGACCAGCCTGGCCAAGATGCTGAAACCCCATCTCTACTAAAAATACAAAAAAATTAGCTGGGTGTGATGGTGGGCACCTGCAATCCCAGCTACTCGGGAGGCTGAAGCAGAGAATTGCTTGAACGTGGGAGGTGGAGGTTGCAGTGAGCTGAGATCGTGCCACTGTACTCCAGCCTGGGCGACAGAGCAAGACTATGTCTCAAAAAAACAAAACAAAAACAAAAACAAAAATCAGGGAAGCAGAGGTTGCAGTGAGCTGAAATCATGCCACTGCACCCTAGTTTGGGCGACAGAGTGGGATGCTCTGTATTAGTCCATTTTCACACTGCTGATAAAGACACACCCGAGACTGGGTAATTTATAAAGAAAAAGAGGCTTAATGGACTCATAGTTCCTCGTGGCTGGGGAGGCCTCACAATCATGGTGGAAGATTAAAGGCACGTCTTACATGGTGGCAGATGAGACAGAATTAGAGCTAAGCGAAAGGGGAAACACCTTATAAAACCATCAGATCTCATGAGACTTACTACCACGAGAACAGTATGGGGAAACCGCCCCTATGATTCATTTACCTGCCACTGGGTCCTTCCCACAATTCATAAGAATTACAGAAGCTACAATTTAAGATGAGATTTGAGTGGCGATACAGCCAAACCATATAACCCTGTCTCAAAAAAGAACAGAACAGAACAGAACAGAACTCAGTCTCCAGCTCCCAGCAAGCAGGCAGGCCTCATTTCTGCATCTCAGTAAGGATCCTCTGACATGCAAACTTCATATTTTTCTCCATGTTCCTACTACACATAGAGTGGTCCTACATTGTCCAAACTGGAACGTTTTAGAGAGATAACAGGAAGACACTGAACATGTGAATGAAAAATGGCCAGACCATATGCAAAAATAGAACTCTGACTCACAATCTGCAACAACCAGACCAGAAAACCAATCTATCATCTACAAATCAGACATGTAGGAAGTTAGATCACTGTCACTAGGAAACAATCCAGGAACCCAGCAACAACCCCTGTAACAAATGGCCCCAGATGGCAAGAACTTTATTAAAAAATGATAGCTTTTTAAATTTTTGGACCTGCTGTCAACATAGGGCCAAAAGAAAACCAACTGTGCATCCCAACCAAACACATAGGATGCTCTGCTAGTTCTAGTTACCCCACCTATAGCTTCCCTATGACAACAGTCTTCAGTTAGGGCACACCTGAAGCCTTCCCCTATTCCCCACTGTAAAGTTTTCCCACTTCTCTGTTTTTGAGGCTCTGACAAAACGCAAGTGATGGTGGCTGACTCCCTTGTTATAGCAAACTCTGAACAAATAGTCTTCACCTCTTCTCATGTAGTCTTCAAATAGTCTTCATGTATTTCCACAAAGGGGATACTAGTAATAATTTTGCTGAATCAACAGGCAAAAATCAGGACTGTCCTGAGCAAATCTGGACATAAATCACCCTAGTTATGAAGCACAATTAGACCAGAAGCTGTTTGCTAGTGAAATACTGTATGAGGTTTAGGAGAATGAAAGTGTGAAAGACAAAAGATAAAATATGCCACCACCACTAGGTGGGGTTACACCACCACTGAAGAATGGAGGATGTTTCAATTAAAAAGGGAAGTGCTTGAAGTGTATATGCTCTTAGGTTACTGTTCAGTAATCTTTTTGGTTTTGATGCATGATACTGTAAATCCAAACATTGGAATCAATGTAAAATGGTCTTCAGGGCAATAATTGATGAGCTAATTCCAATGGGAAATGTTTGAGCATATTATCATCTAGTATTAATTCACTTTCAATTATTGCCTTCTGCACCTGAAGCAGTAATGAGATGAACAACACATTCCCTGCCTTTAAGAAGGTGGCTGGGTGCCGTGGCTCACGCCTGTAATCCCAGCACTTTGAGAGGCCGAGGCAGGCGAATCACAAGGTCAGGAGTTCGAGACCAGCTTGGCCAATATGGTGAAACCCCGTCTTTACTAAAAATACAAAAATTAGCTGGGCATGGTGGCGTGCACCTGGAGTCCCAGCTACTTGGGAGGCTGAGGCAGAAGAACCGCTTGAACCTGGGAGGCCGAGGTTACAGTGAGGCAAGATTATACCACTGCACTCTAGTCTGGCGACAGAGTGAGACACCACCTCAAAAAAAAAAAAGGAATAAGAAGGCAGCATTCTAGAGTACTTCAAGTTTACATACGAAGGGCTGGTTACATAAGTTGTAAGACCCAGTACAAAATGAAAATAAGGGACAGCTTTTTCAGAAAGTATTTCAAGATGGCAACAGTAGAGCATTAAACCACCTGTGGGGCCCTTCTGAGGACAGGGCCACGTGACTGCACAGGTCACATACCCATGAAATCAACCCTAAGTGTAGGATAGTATTCTATGACAAATTATAGACGAATAAACTATGTTGCCTAGTACACGTTGTGATGCTACTAGGCCTTTCAATGTGGTTATTTGTTTGTTTATTTGAGATGGAGTTTTGCTCTTGTTGCCCAGGCTGGAGTGCAATGGCATGATCTCAGCTCGCTGCAGCCTCTGCCTCCCAGGTTCAAGTGATTCTCCTGCCTCAGCCTCACAAGTAGCTAGAATTACAGGCATGTGCCACCACGCCCAGATAATTTTGTATTTTTCAGTAGAGACAGGGGTTCACCACATTGGTCAGGCTGGTCTTGAACTCCTGACCTCAGGTGATCCACCTGCCTCTGCCTCCCAAAGTGCTCGGATTATAGGCATAAGCCACCATGCCCGGCCTCAGTGTGTTTTCATTCTATGTTGGACATTTGGCATGCAAAGAATTACATTTCATTTTAAAAATTACTAAGCATTGACTAAATTTGTACTATATGCTGTAGAGAATCTTTCCTAACATTTAATGTAATCAAGCATATAAATAACTAATCTAACTTTTAAAATGTTATAAAAAGTTACAGTTATAATTCTTCCACTTTTCCCCACAAGCCTAAAGCGCAGAGCAGAGACTGAAACTGGTAGGCACTCAATATACACTTGTCAAATGAATGCAAGGAGGCTGGAAAGTCCCATATCAAGGAGTTGTTATTTGGTGAGGGCCTTCTTACTGTGTCATCCCATGGCAAAAGGCAGAATGGCAAAAGAGCCAAATTTTACTCACCTTAAAAGTGAAGGAAAGGCCAGGTGCAGTGGCTCATACCTGTAATTCCAGCACTTTAGGAGGCCAAGGCAGGTGGATCACCTGAGGTCAGGAGTTTGAGATCAGCCTGGCCAACATGGCAAAATGCCATTTCTACTAAAAATACAAAAAATTAGCCGGGCATGGTGGCACATACCTGTAGTCCCAACTACTCAGGAGGCTGAGGTGTTAGAATCTCTTGAATCCAGGAGGTGAAGGTTGCAGTGAGCCAAGATTGTGCCACTGCACTCCAGCCTGGGCAACAGAGCAAGACTCCTTCTAAAAAAAAAAAGAAGAAAAGAAGGAAATTCTAACACATGCTATATGAGGGCATTAAGCTAAGAAACAAGCCACTCACAAAAGTCAAATATGGGAAGATTCCACTTATATGAGGAAGTTAGTGTAGTCAAAATCATGAAGACAGTAAGTAGAATGGCAGTTGCCAGGGGCTGGGGGGAGGGAGGAATGGGAAGTTATTTTTTAATTAGTATAGAGTTTCAGTTTTACAAGATGAAAAGAGTTCTGGAGCTAGATGGCAGTGATGCTTGCATATTATGAATGTATTAATATCACTAAACTGCACACTTTAAAATGTTTAAGATTGTAAATGTTCTTATATTTTACCACAACTAAAAAAAATAAAAATAAAACAGTACATATAGTGAAGAAGAAATGAAGTTGCAACCAAAGGGACCAATATTTTGGGTGAGAAATCTAATACTTAATTCAGTGCTAATTTTTACATTTTTAGTAGAGACAAGGTTTCACCATCTTGGCCAGGCTGGTCGTGAACTCCTGACCTCAAGTGATCTGCCCGCCTTGGCCTCCCAAAGTGCTGTGATTACAGGTGAGAGCCACCTCGCCCGGCCTCACACCCTTGTGTGTGATTCTCTTAATTCCATTTTCTCTCTTCCCCTCTGCCCCTTAATATACTGCACTTCACCTTGTCATGAGCCAAGTAGGACCTGAAATAAGAATACTCAAAACACGGAAGAAATAAACAAGAAGACAGAAACTAAAGCCCATATATATATATATATATATATATATATATATATATATATATATATTTTTTTTTTTTTTTTTTTTAGTGCTTGGTAACTATCCCTTTGTGTCTCCCTAAGTGCAGGATAAACTTCTTGGGACAAATACAAATGTTTGATAAAATCTGGGCCAAGGAGTCTTGCACTGGATATATTCAACAAATTACCTGCCGATGATAACAGCGTAAGTAAAACGAGTTCTGAAAGTAAAAAATGACTTAGTTATCCTCAGTTATAAGGATAAATCCGTCCTTTTCTTTTTCACCTAGCCCTTTTGTTGGGCCTCTAAAATGTAAGGTAACTACGTGGGAAAGCAAGCAACAGCTGGTAGTGTGTTTTTACCCTGATTTTATCACTCCAAGTATCTACCGCCGCTGGCTTTGCGAAGACTAGCTTTGTATCAGAACGAGGTGCGGCCGGAACGCCTGAGGAAAGCAAACCAACTTTCCCAGCCGACGCGTTGACAGCGTGTCCCCACGCTGCGCCGGGGTAGGAACTTCCTCCAGCCTGGTTCGCCCGGCGGGGAACCAATAAAGTTGAGCGCGTTCAAAGGGGTCCTAATCTTCCAGGGCCCACTGGGCAGGCCTGCAAAATAAGGCCCCTAGAAACTCCCTGAGGTTTGCAAGTCTTCTCCCGCTCCTCGGAATTTCCCGCCCCCCATTCGATTACTTTTATTCTGAAGGAAACGGCGCGGGCTAGGCCCCAGGAGGGGCGCTTTTCAGGTGCAACTGGCCCGGCGATCGCGGTGGGCAACCCCTACGAGGCCCCCGGTTGACTGGGAGCTGACGGTCCGAGCTGTGGCTTTGGAAGACCCAGACGATGAAGCCTAGACCCGCCCGGTTCGTAGATAATAAACTCAAGCAACGAGTCATCCAGGTGTGTATTCTGCACCGCTCGGTCTCGCCAAGGGCCCCGATCACTGCCCCAGGGTGCCACTCCCCTTTTTTTCGGGTGGCGTCCACGTGGAACTCAACTAGTCTTCTTTTCTCCAGTCTGGGTCTGGGCGTGCGTCTGTTCCTCCTTCGTTGGTGGTGCCGGGGCCTTCCCTACCCACGTTGGTGCGGAGTCTCAGCAGAAACCGGGGACAGTGGGAGGGTGCAGCTTGGTGGGGCTGCCGAGGATGTCTGGTCGTCTTCAGCGCAGATCATTCAGTAGAGTGGAGTTAGCCTTTGAATTTTAACCTCTTTGACTTGTGAAGTTAGTACAGGAATGGTCTTCAAACGCTCGCATTGTAAGAGGTCCTTGAAAAGGGGTGGCATAAATAATACGTTAATTTCCGCCGTCAAGGAACTTACACACTAAAACGAGATAACACGGTCTGGCAACAGTAACAGGCACTTTGCCTACGGTTTTCTCATTTTCATGACCATCAGTAAAAAGCAGTGTGTGGCAAATACCTTAGAATGTAAACAAGCAGTCTGAGTTAAAAGGCGGGAGAGAATTTTCTTCACTTAGGAATTGGTGAGCTACACATTCTCCTTGTTTTTCTTTCACTTCACCAGCCCCTAAACAATCTCCTTTTCGGACCCATCTTTTCCTACCAACTTGTAAATGTTGGAAGTGCTCTGAGCCACTGTTCTCTTCCCTTCCCTTCCTCCTCTTTCCTCATACACCTTTCTTATCTATCCATACTTCCTATGTGATCTCATTTAGTCTAATAACCTTTGAATAGTTCTATGTATTCTATTATCTATATATTTATTTCATTTTATTTTTATTTTTCTGAGACACAGTCTCGCTCTGTTGCCCAGGCTAGAGTTCAGTGGCTGTTCATGGGCACAATCGTAGCTCACTGCACCCCCGGCCTCCCTGGCTCAAGCAATCCTCCCTCCTCAGCCTCCCCAGTAGCTGGGACTACAGGTGTGCACCACCACATCTGGCCAATTTATTATTATTATTATTATTATTATTATTATTATTATTATCATTTGTAGAGACGGGGTTCCACTATGTTACTCTGGTTGGTCTCTAACTCCTGGGCTCAAACGATCAGTCCTCAGCCTCCGAAAGTGCTGGGATTACCGGTGCAAGCTGCTGTCCTGTCCTCTATATATTTATGACGGCTACATTTGTATCTGCTGTCCAGATTTTATCTTGAAGTACAGATTGATATATCCAGCTGCCTAGTTAGCGTATCTCCAAATTAAAATGGCCAAGTGGAACTTGTGATTTTTTCTTCCTTCAAACCTGCCCTTTCTTAGTGTTCTGTATCTCGGTAAGTGATACCACCGTTTGTCCAGTTGTTAAGGCCAAAAGCCTTAAGGGTCATTCTGAGTCTTTCTTTCATTTCCTGTATACCATCCATCAACAGCATGGTTTGCTTTACTTTCAAAATATATTCCAAGTACTTCTTACTGTCTTTCCCTATAACCATCTTAGTCCAAACCATCATCTCTACCTTATACTATTGCAATAGCCTCCTAACTGGTCTTTCTGAGTCTGCTTTTACCTAAAGCCTATTCCCCACAGAGCAGCCAGAGACATCTAATTTTTTTTTTTTTTTTTTCGTTCACTGCAACCTCTGTCTCCTGGGTTCAAGCGATTCTTCTGCCTCAGCCTCCCAAGTAGGTGGGATTACAAGTGCATGCCATCACGCCTGGCTAATTTTTCTATTTTTAGTAGAGACGAGGTTTCACCATGTTGGCCAGGCTGGTCTTGAATTCCTGACCTCAGTTGATCTGCCCGCCTCAGCCTTCCAAAGTGCTGGGATTACAGGCATGGCCAAGACATCCTTTTAAAGGGAAAAATTAGGCTAGGGGAGGGATAGCATTAGGAGAAATACCTAATGTAAATGACGGGTTGATGGGTGCAGGAAACCACCATGGCCCTTGTATACCTGTGTAGCAACCTGCATGTTCTGCACATGTATCCCAGAACTTAAAGTATAATTTAAAAAAAAAAAAAAAAAGGGAAAAATCAGAGCTTGCCATAGCCCTGCTCAAAACCTTTCAGTGGAGTCACAGACATCTAGAGTAAAACCCAGTCAGAAAAGCCCTGCATATTCTGGCCTCTGTTGTCCTAGTTTACTTTTCGTCTCCTGTTCCAACCACACAGACCTTCTCAAACATGCCAAGCACAGGACCTTTGTTCTCGTTGTTCACTCACTCTGAATTACTCTTCCTCTGGATGTTCCCGCATCCCACAACTTGCTCCTTCACTTTATTCAAGTTTCTGAGCAGTGACTCCTAATTACTGCATCTAGTGGCCTCTTCTCTGTCCTCACACTTGACTGCTTTTCAACTTTTGACATTATCAGTTTTCCTCTGTAGCTTTCACTTCGGTTCATTATAAAAGTACAAATTGAATATCCCTTATTCTAAATGCTTAAGACCAAAAAATGTTTCAGATTGATTTTTTTCAGGGTTTGGAATGTTTGTGTATACATAATGAGATATTTGGGGATGGGACCCAAGTTAAACATGAAGTTTACTTATGTTTCATATACACCTTATACACATGGCCTGAAGATAGTCTTACACAAGATTTTAAATAAATTTTCACTTAGCTATATATTTAATTTAATTTAATTTTAATTTTTTATTTTTGAGACTGGGTCTCACTCTGTCACCCAGGCTGGAGTGCAGTGGTGTAAACAGTGCTCACTACCACCTCAAACTCATGGGGTCAAGTGATTCTCCCACCTCAGCCTCCCATGTAGCTGGGACCACAGGTATGCACTATCACGTCTGGCTAATTTTTAAATTTTTCATAGAGATGAGATCTTACCATCTTGGCCAGGCTGGTCTGGAACACCTGGACTCAAGCAATCCTCCCACCTTGGTCTCTCAAAGTGCTGGGATTACAGGTGCAAGCCACCACGCTCAGGCTATTTTATTTATTTATTTATTTTTGAGACAAAGTCTCGTTCTGTTATCCAGGCTGGAGTGCAGCGGCTCGATCATAGCTCACTGCAGTCTCTAAGTCTGGACTTAAGCGATCTCCCACCTTGGCCTCCCAAAATGCTGGGAGTATAAGCACAAGCCACCACACCCAACCAATTTTTAAATTTTTTTGTAGAGATGAGATCAAACTTTGTTGCCCAGGGTGGTCTCGAACTCCTGAGCTCCCAAAGTGTTGGGATTACAGGTATGAGCCACCATGCCCAGCCAAGAGGTGATTTAATATTGAAACTAGGGGCTGGGCGCGGTGGCTCAAGCCTGTAATCCCAGCACTTTGGGAGGCCGAGACGGGTGGATCACGAGGTCAGGAGATCGAGACCATCCTGGCTAACATGGTGAAACCCCGTCTCTACTAAAAAATACAAAAAACTAGCCGGGCGAGGTGGTGGGCGCCTGTAGTCCCAGCTACTTGGGAGGCTGAGGCAGGAGAATGGCGTGAACCCGGGAGGCGGAGCTTGCAGTGAGCTGAGATCCGGCCACTGCACTCCAGCCTGGGCAACAGAGCGAGACTCCGTCTCAAAAAAAAAAAAAAAAATTGAAACTAAATTGCCTCAAGCTCGTAGTTCTGCAGTATCTGACAGATGTCAAATATCACTGTGTTCCTTGAAGTTTAAAATATCCCCTGCTGCCCTTATGAGTTTATTGCAGTGTTCTAGGGTGTTTGGAAACCTAGGATATTAGTAAGTAAGCCATCACTTACTGCCTTGTAACTATGCTCGTAATAATATTGTGTTATAGTGATTACTAATGTTAATTAAATTTTCTGATTTCAGACTTGACAATTATTGGTTACTTTTATTTATGTTTCTGGTATGCTTTATTAATGAAGAGTTTATCTTAAAGTATAAAGCTCAATCTGTTGATTAAAATCACTGAATTTGAAATATTGAGTGTTTTATATTTGTTATATTTTCTGTTTTAGTACCTTACCGGTAACAAATGTGGCAAATATGTGGACATTGGAGTCTTAGCATCTGATTTACAAAGAATGTACAGGTAAATAAATAGTTTCCAGATCCTTGAATTTTTATTTCCCCTTTACCATTTTGAAAGTTTATATCCTGCTTAAATTTCTAGTTGATATCAATAGCTGCTGGCATTAGTTCACCAATCCATAATCTTGGAACTCAATTTGGTTATGCATACATTTATCAAATACCTATTATGTGCAGTAAGATGTCTTTTGTACTGTGGGAAATGGTCGCTGCTTATCTTTTAGTACCTCACAGTCTGGTCAAGAGATAGAGATGTTATTATATCACTTCCTTTCCTGCTTCATTAGAAAATTAAAACCAGGCCAGGCATAATGGCTCATGCCTATAATCTCAGCACTTTGGGAGGCTGAGGTGGGAGGATGGCTTAAGCCCAGGAGTTTGAGACCAGCCTGGGCAACATGGTGAAACTCCATCTGTACAAAAAATATACAAAAATTTGCCAGGCTTGGTGGCATGCACCTGTGGTCCCACCTACTTGGGAGACTGAGGTGGGAGAATCACTTGAGCCCAGGAGGTCAAGGCTGTAGTGAGTTGTGGTCATGCCACTGCACCCTAACCTCAGTGACAGAATGAGATCCTCTCCCAAAAAAGACAGAAAGAAAATTAAAACCATCACCAGCAGGTATGATCTCCCTGAGTTTTCTGACTCCTTTTTTTTTTTTTTTTTTGAGACGGATTTTCGCTCTTGTTGCCCAGGCTGCTGGAGTGCAATGGTGCAACCTCAGAACCACAACCTCTGCTTCCCAGGTTCAAGCAATTCTCCTGCCTCAGCCTCCTAAGTAGCTGGGATTATAGGCATGTGCCATCACACCTGGGTAATTTTGTATTTTTAGTAGAGACAGGGTTTCACTATGTTGGCCAGGCTGGTCTCAAACTCCTGACCTCAGGTGACCTGCCCGCCTTGGCCTACCAAAGTGCTGGGATTACAGGCGTGAGCCATGGCACCTGGCCTCTTTTTTTTTTAATACAATTTTTAGTTTTATTTTTTGTGGAGACAGGACCTTCTGTATTTGCCCAGGTTGGTCTTGAACACCTGACCTCAAGTGATCCTTTTACGTTGGCCTCTCTAAGTGCTAGGATGATAGGCTTGAACCAGCATGCCCAGCCAGCTTCCTGAGTTTTTTTTTTTTTTTTTTCGTGACGGAGTCTTGCTCTGTTGTCCAGGCTGGAGTGCAGTGGATCTCGGCTCACTGCAAGCTCCGCCTCCTGGGTTCAAGTGATTCTCCTGCCTCAGCCTCCTGAATAGCTGGGATTACAGGCATGCACTAACCACACACACCTAATTTTTGTATTTTTAATAGAGATGGGGTTTCACCATGTTGGCCAGGCTGGTCTTGAACTCCTGACCTCAGGTGATCTTCCTGCCTCGTCCTCCCAAAGTGCTAGGGTTATAGGCGTGAGCTACCCCACCTGGCCAAGAATACCTTAATTATTTCTAAAGGCCCTATCCCCAAATATAGTCACATTCTGAGGTACTAGGGTTTAGGACATCAACATAAGAATTTAAGGGAAACACAATTCAGCTTATTGGACTCTGTGCTGTGGCTCCCAAAATTCACGTCCTTGTATGCAGATACATTCATTCCATTCCACAAACCCCAAAAGTCTTAACTCATTTTAGCATCAACTCTTAAGTCCAAACTCTTATCTAAGTATCATCTAAATCAGGCCAGATGCAAGGACTCACACCAATAATCCCAGCATTTTGAGAGGCCAATGGCTTAAGGCCATAGAGTTCAAGACCAGCCTGGGGAACACAGTGAGACTCCGTCTTTACAAAATAAAAATAGAAATAATTAGCTGGGCATGGTGGCATGAACCTGTATTCCTTGCTATTCGAGAGGCTGAGATGAGAGGATCGCTTGGGCCCAGGAGTTCAAGGTTGCAGTGAGCTATGATTGCACCAGTGCACTCCAGCTGGGTAACAGAGCAAGACCCTGTCTCTAAATATAAAATAAATAAATAAAAATAATGTTATATAAATTAATTGGTAATGGCTGAGATTCAAGGTATGATTTATCCTGGGGCAAAATTCCTCTTCATCTATTCACCTGTGAAACCAGACAAGTTATCTGCTTCCAAAATACAGGCATGTCCTATATAACAATGTTTCAGTCAATGATGGACCTCATGTATGATGGTGATACCATAAGATTGTTACATCATATTTGTACTGTACCTTTTCTGTGTTTAGATGTGTTTAAATACACAATACCATTGTTTTACAGTTGCCTATAGTATTTAGTGCAATAATATGCTGTATAGGTTTGTAGGCAGAGTAGGCTATACCATGTAGTCTAGGTGTGTAATAGGCTAGCCCATCTAGGTTTGTGTAAGTACACTCTTGCTTATTTTTGTTTTCATATAATGAGAATGCCTAATGATAAACTTCTCAGAATGTGTCTCCATTGTTTAGTGATGCACGATTGTACAATGGCAGGACAGGCATAAGTGTAGGTTAGACATTCCTATTCTAAAAGAGAGCAGTTGGAAAAAAGAAAGGGTCATGGGTCCCAAGCAAGTCCAAAACCAAGCAGGGCAAATGTCATTAGATTTTCAGGCTTTAGAGTAATCCTCTTTGGCTTGATGCCCTGCCCTGTGAGCTCAGTAGGGTGGTGATCCTGCCCTGTTACCTAGGAGGAGACAGCCCCACCTGCCACACCTGTGCCCTCTGGGCCTGTGTTAGCAGTGGCAGCCCTGCCTTCTTTTGAGCCTCCTTGAGGGTCATTCTTCCCTTTTCTTGAAGGATAACTTGTGTTCACAGCTGGATAGTTTTATTAGCCCTGTCCTATAGATTCCTGAAAGTCCAACAGCCTTCCTTAATTTTGTCCCCATCTCTGTCCCTTCAGTCCAAGCTGGCAGTGTTTCTGTTGCTTTAACCCCATCTCTATTCCTGGCTTCTGCTGAGATGGCCGACTGAATCCATAAGTCATATGCTGGTAATCGCTGTAGCAAATTGTTGTCCCCCTACACTCTTGATGTCCTCTTTAGATTATGCTTTTTCATTTTTTACAATATGGATAAACTGAGAATTTTCTAATCTTCAGGTTCTGGTTTCCTTTTTGTTGAACAATTCCTTCTTTATCTCTCTTTATACTGTAAAATTTCACTATAAGCAGCAAGGAGAAATCAGGCCACACTTCAGCACTTTGCTTGGAAATCTGAGTGAAATATCCAGATTCATCACTTACAAGTTCTACTTTTAAAACAGTAAAACACAAGTCCTCTGCCACTTCATAACATGGACTGCCTTTCTTCCAATTTCCAATAACATGCTTCTCATTTCTGTCCGAGACCTCACCAGAAGCATCTTTAACATTCAAATTTCTACTAGCATTCTCTCTCTCTATATGTAACTATAGAACCTTCCTGTACAACTCTTCTCTTGTTTTTCTGAGCTCTTACCAGAGTTGCCTTCAGTGTCCTTTTTTTTTTTTTTTTGAGATGAAGTCTCACTCTGTCACCCAGGCCGGAGTGCAGTGGTACAATCTCAGCTCACTGCAACCTCTGCCTCCCGGGTTCAAGCAATTTTCCTGCCTCAGCCTCCCAAGTAGCTGGGACTATGGGTGCACACCGCCATACCTGGCTAATTTTTTGTATTTTAGTAGAGACAGGGATTCACCGTGTTGCCAAGGCTGGTCTTAAACTCCTGAGCTCAGGCAATTTGCCCACCTCAGCCTCCCGACATGCTAGGATTACAGGCGTGAGCCACCACGCCCTGCAGTGTTCATATTTCTAACAGCAGTCACTTCAGAGCCATCTAGGTTTCTTCTAACATGCACCTCAAAGCTCTCTGGCCTCTATTACCTACTTCCAAAACCATTTCTACATTTTAAGGTATTTGTCACAGTAGCACTATACTAACCAGTACCAAACTCTGTGTTAGAAAGGAAGAAAAGAAGAGAAACTAAGACAGAAGGCTTTTAAAAACAGTAGTGTACCTCACTTTGGCTACCACCCAGTAGTAGTTTTCCTTCTCTTTATCAGAATTTATTTAACGAGTGGTCTAAGGCCAAGGCACAGTGGCTCACACCTATAATTTCAGCACTTAGAGAGGCTAACACAGGAGGATCGCTTGAGGCCAGGAGCCTGGGCAACATAGCAAGAATCTGTCTCTACAAAAAAAATTAAAAATTAGCGTGGCATGGTGGCATGCAGCTGTAGTCGGTCCTAGCTACTGGGGAAGTTGAGGCAGGAGATCCCTTGAGGCCAGGAATTCAAGGCTGCAGTGAGCTACGATCGCACCACTGCACTGAAGCGTGGGTGACAGAGCAATACCCTGTCTTTTAAAAAATAAAAATAAAGACTCAGCTAAGATTGTTTCTATCCCCACCACTCACTCCGTTGAAATCTATGAACTGTGTTTTGTTGGTAACCTTTTTTCTTAGTTGATGGTATGACTGTTACTCAGCCAGTTACCCAGGTTAATCTATCTGTTATCTACTTCCTTCTACCTAGCCTTGAATCCCCCTGCCATGTCTATAATAAGTCACCAAGAAGCCTTGCTGTTGTCTGTTAAATAGTTCATGATGCCTGTTCTCTCTTTTCCTTACCATTACTAGCCTAATCCAGAGCCTCATTATTTCTTGTCTAGACTACAAGACTTGTTTTTTTTTGTTTGTTTGTTTTTTGAGATGGACTCTCACTCTGTCACCCAGGCTGGACTGCAGCGGCACAATCTCGGCTCACTGCAACCTCCACCTCCTGGGTTCAAATGACTCTCCTGCCTCAGCCTCCCGAGTAGCCAGGACTACAGGTCCATGCCACCATACCCAGCTAATTTTTGTATTTTTAGTAGAGATAGGGTTTTGCCATGCTGGCCAGGCTGGTCTTGAATTCCTGACCTCAAGTGATCCTCCGGCCTTGACCTCCCAGTGTGTTGGGATTATAGGCATGAGCCACTGCACCTGGCCTGTTTCAGCTTTTAAACATTCTTCCTACATCTATCTGCCATCTTCTCTTATCCAGGTGTTGGCAAACTATGGCCCTCAAACCGGTTCCTGCCTGCCACCTTGTTTTGTATGGCCCATGAGCTAAGAATCATTTTTACATCTTTCTTTCTCTCTTTGTTTTAATTTTTAATTAATTATTATTATTATTATTATTGGAGACACAGTCTCGCACTGTCACCCAGGTTGGAGTGCGGTGGCGCAATCTTGGCTCACTGCAGCTTCAGCCCCCTGGGCTCAAGTGATCCTCCCACCTCAGCCCCCAGATAGCTGGCACGAAGCACATGCCACCATGCCCCGCTAATTTTTTGTATTTTTTGTAGAGACAGGATTTTGCCATGTTGCCCAGGCTGGCCTTGAACTCTTGAGCTCAAGTGATCCTCCCGCCTCAGCCTCCCAAAGTGCTAGGATTCCAGGCATGAGCCACCGTGCCAGGCCCCAAGTTGCCTCTTTAAATGGTCATGATTTAGTACAATATTTGCCTCATCTAAAACTTTGTGTTTTGATGTAATTTCACATTTAAGAAAAGCTGACCCAGACCAGCTTAGACAACATAGTGAGACCCCCATCTCTACAAAAATAATCGAAAAATTAACTAGGTGTGCTGGCACGTGTCTGTTGTCGTACCTACTCAGGAGGCTGGGGTGGGAGGATTGCTTGACACCAGGAGGTCGAGGTTGTGGCACGCTCTGGTTGCACAACTACACTTCAGCCTGACTGAGAGAATGAGACCCTGTCTCAAAAACAAAGAATTTTTTTTTTTTTTTGAGATGGAGTCTCACTCTGTCACCCAGGCTGGAGTGTGGTGGTGTGATCTCGGCTCACTGCAACCTTCACCTCCTGGGCTCAAGCGATACTCCTGCCTCAGCTCCCAAGTAGCTGGGATTACAGGCACCCACCACCATGCCTGGCTAGTTTTTGTATTTTTAGTAGACATTGGGGTTTTACCATGTTGGCCAGGCTGGTTTTGAACTCCTGATCACAAATGATCCACCCACCTTGGCCTCCCAAAGTACTGGGATTACAGGTGTGAGCCACTGCGCCGGCAAGAATTTTTATAAAGAGGAAAATGGAAAGAATAGAACAAAGAACACCCATATACTCTACCTAGAATGTCCCTTTATCCATGCATACTATATATTCCCTAAGGACAAAGGCTTTTATTATATAACCACAGTTTATTTATTAAAACCAGAAAATGTAATCTTGATTCAATAATGTTATCGAATCCACCATTCATATTCAGAGTTTGCCTATCTCAGTAATGTTCTTTGTAGCTGTTATTTTATGGGAATTTTTTTTCCAGAACTGAAATCCAACCCCTAAATTATGCTTGTTTTGCCTTTTAGTTTCCTTTAATCTGCAACAGTTCCTCAACCTTTTTTTGTTTTTCATGATCTCTACATTTTTGAAGATTTCTGGTAGTCACTATATTAGAATATCCCTCAATTTGAATTTTTCTGCTGTTTCCACATGGTTGAAATCAGGTTATATGTTTTTGGAAGGAAAACCAAAGAAGCAATTTGACTTCAAAAGGCACAGAATATCTGTGTGGGGTGTTATTCGGTAATGTTAGTTTTGATCAATCCACTGTAAATTAATTTGAAATTAATAAATAATTTATAAGAAGATATTTTCAGATTATATAAATATCCTGTACTCATCATACTTTCACCCATATTTTTAGCAGATGGTCTTGCTAAAAATATTTAACTTGAATTTAATAATGAGGAGACATAAATTCAGATTGTGGGACATTTTATAAATTAGCTGGCCTGGATCCTTCAAAAATGTCAGTGTTATATGCACAAAGGTTACAAGTTAAAAGAGTTCAAAGAGACACAACAACCAAGTAAATGCATGAACCTTGACTAGACACTGGGTCAAAGAAAAACAACTATAAAGACCATTTTTTGGGAATAATTTGAGAAATTTTAATATGGACTGTATATTAGATAATTTACCAATATTAAATTTCTTATTTGTGCTAACTGTATTGTGGGTGTGCAGATATCTTTTTTTTTTTTTTTTTGAGATGGAGTCTCACTCTGTTGCCCAGACTGGAGTGCAGTGGTGCAATCTCGGCTCACTGCAACCTCCGCCTCCCGGGTTCACGGGATTCTCCTGCCTCAGTCTCCCGAGTAGCTGGGACCACAGGTGTGCGCCACCACACCCAGCTGATTTTTTTTTGTTTTGAGACAGAGTCTCACTCTGTCACCCAGACTGGATTGCAGTGGCGTGATCTTGGCTCACTGCAAGCTCTGCCTCTCGGGTTCACGCATTCTCTTGCTTCAGGCTCCCGAGTAGCTGGGACTACAGGCGCTTGCCACCACACCTGGCTGATTTTTTTTTTTTTTTGTATTTTTAGAAGAGACAGGGTTTCACCATGTTAGCCAGGGTGGTCTCGATCTCCTGACCTTGTGATCCACCCACCTCGGCCTCCTGAAGTTTTGGAATTACAGGCGTGAACCACGGTGCCTGGCTGCAGATACTCTTTTTTACAGAGATACATGCTGAGAATTTTTGAGATGAAGGGTCTGTAACTTAGTTTCTTCTTATTAGTTTTTTAATTTATTATTTTTTTTGAGATGAGATCTTGCTCTGTTGGCCAAGCCAAGTGCATTGGTGCAATCACGGCTCACGGCAGCCTTCACCTCCCAGACTCAAGCTGTCCTCCCACCTCAGCCTCCCAAGTAGCTGGGACTACAGCCATGTACTACCATACCTGGCTAATTTTTTTATATTTTGTAGGGACAGGGTTTCCCTATGTTGGCAGGGATGGTCTCAAACTCCTGGGCTCAAGTGATTCTCTCACCTCGGCCTCCCAAAGTGCTGGGATTACAGGCATGAGCCACTGTGCCTGGCCTAGAACTTATTTTCAAATGGTTCTGCCCTACCCCTCCAAAAGAAATCTCTGTATACAGACAGAAGTAAAGTAAATGTGGCAGCTTGAGAATACTATAGGTAAAGAATATATGAGTGTTGATTACATTATTTCTTTAATATTTTTAGTAAGTTTGAAATTTTCAAAATATTTGAAGCAAAGAAGGTTAGTTTAAAAAAGGGAAAAAGGCCGGGCGCGGTGGCTCAAGCATGTAATCCCAGCACTTTGGGAGGCCGAGATGGGCGGATCACGAGGTCAGGAGATCAAGACCATCCTGGCTAACCCGGTGAAACCCCGTCTCTACTAAAAAATACAAAAAAAAAAAAAAAAACTAGCTGGGCGAGGTAGTGGGTGCCTGTAGTCCCAGCTACTCGGGAGGCTGAGGCAGGAGAATGGCGTAAACCCGGGAGGCGGAGCTTGCAGTGAGCTGAGATCCGGCCACTGTACTCCAGCCTGGGCGACAGAGCGAGACTCCGTCTCAAAAAAGAAAAAAAACAAATAAAAAAGGGAAAAAATGGAGAAGGGTCACAATAGTAAATATATAAACTTAGAAGTTTGAAAATAGGTTTATGGCAAGTGTCTATACTGTAACATAATGAAATATTCATGCAAATTTATTTGATCCATGTAGATTGAACTTAATGGAAAAATACTGGTGGAAACTACTATGCTAAACTTCATGTTTTCTTTTTTCAGTATAGACTATGGTCGAAGAAAAAGAAATGCTTTTAGGATTCAGGTAGAAAAAGGTGAGTCTTTTATTGTTAGAGCTAAATTATCGATAAAGTTACATAAACAATTGTTTGAGCTCATAGCATTTTTCTTTTTGTTTCAGTATTTAGCATAATTAGTAGTGAGAAGGAACTTAAGAATTTAACAGAATTAGAAGATGAACATTTAGCAAAAAGAGCAAGACAAGGTGAAGAGGACAATGAGTAAGTATACAAAATGCAGCGTTTTTTTAAACCATGAACCTTTTCACGTTACATTCCTGCTTGTAAAACTTTCAATGGCTCTTCCTTGCCAACAAAGCCCTGCGTAGTATTTACCTAACCTCTTCAGCCATATTGAATGTTCTTTATTCCCCAAAGAGATCAAATTCTCTGTGGCTGTGGTTTTGTTGAGTTAGAGCATCATTTCCCTTTCACAAACTCCCACTCAGCCCTCAAGAATCAATTGAAATGTTACTGCCTTTATTAGGCCTAAGACCCCTTTTTAAATGTTTCCTTAGCTTCTAGTTACAGATATTTGTTATAATCCTTATGATATCATATGGCATTGAAATTATTTGCTTACTTGTTTGCATTACCAACAGTACTGTCTCATTACCTTCTTCTTCTGCCCTAACACAACATCAGATATATAAAAAGGTGCCAATTAATTTTGTTTAAGAAATAGTATTGAGAGTTTTAAAAATATCTTTAATGAGGTATAATTGACATCAGTAAGCTCTACCTTTTTTTTTTTTTTTTTTTTTTTTTTGAGATTAAGTCTCACTCTGTCACCCAGGCTGGAGTGCAGTGGCACGATCTCAGCTCACTGCAACCTCCGCCTCCTGGATTCAAGTGATTCTCCTGCCTTAACCGCCCAAGTAGCTAGGGTTACAGTCATGTGCCACCACACCCGGCTACTTTTTTATATTTTTGGTAGAGACGGGGTTTCACCATGTTGGCCAGGCTGGTCTCAAACTCCTAACATCTAGTGATCAACCCACCTAGGCCTCCCAAAGTGCTGGGATTACAGGCATGAGCCATTGCGCCCACCCGGCCAAGCTCTACGTTTTTAAAGTGTACAATTTGTTAAGTTTTGACGTAGGTATATACTCATTGAACTATCACCATAAGCAAGATACTGAACCTTTCCATAAATATCAAAAGTCTTCTTGTTCCCCTTTGCAATTCATTTCTCCCTCCACCCCTGTTTCTAGGCAAACTTTTTTCTTTTTTTTTTTTTTTTTTTTTTTTTTTTTTTTTTTTTTTTTGAGATAGTGTTTTACTCTGTCACCCAGGCTGGAGTTCGATCACAGCTCATTGCAGCCTTGACTTCCCAGGTTACTTGATTCTTCTACTTCAGCCTCCGAAGTAGCTGTAGGCACATGCTACCACACCTAGCTAATTTTTTGTAGAAATGGGGTTTTGCCATGTTGCCCAGGTTGGTCTTGAACTTCTGGGCTCAAGCAGTCTGCCTGCTTCAGCCTCCCAAAGTGTCGGGATTATAGATGTGAGCCATAGCACCCAGCTTTAGGCAAGCATTGATTTGCTTTCTGTCACTGTGTGTTACGTTGCATTTTGTAGAATTTTATTTGGAATCATACTTTTAAAGTCTGGATTCTTTCATTCTTTCACTTAGCATAATGATTTTGAGGTTTATCAATGTTGTGTGTATCAATAGTTCATTGCTTTTTATTGATGAGTATGTGTGGACACGCCACAATTATTTTATCTGTTTATCTGTTTTTTTTGTTTTTGTTTTTTTTGAGACAGGGTCTCACTTTGTTGCCCAGGCTGGAATGTAGTGGAGTGGCATATCACAACTCACTGCAGCCTCTACCTCCTGGGCTCAAGCGATTCTCCCATACAGGTGCATGCTACCATGCCCAGTTAATTTTCTAATTTTTTGTAGAAACAGGGGTCTCACTATGTTTCCAGGCTGCTCTCATACCACTGGGCTCAAGCAATTCTCTTGCCTCAGACTCCCAGAGTGCTGGGATTACAGGTGTGAACCACCTTGCCTGACCTATCTTTTTATCTCTTGTTGGTCAGTTGGTTTGTTTCCAGTTTCTGGCTATTACAAATTAAGCTGCGATGAACATTTATGTCCAGGTCTTTATGTGGACAGTATTTTCATTTCCTTTATTAAATATGTAAGATTGGAATAGCTGGGTCATGTGATAGATGCATATTTAAGAAATTGCCAAACTATTTTCCAATGTATTTGTACCATTTTACTTTTACATTAGCAGTTTATGAGAATTCTACTCTTTCCACAAATTGCTAATATTTGGTATGGTCAGTGTTTAATTTTCAGTAGTATTTCACTGTAAATATGACATTAGCTTTAGGTTTTTTTGTAGATGTCCTTTGTCAAATTGAGGAAGTTTCCTAATATTCCTAGATTGCTGAGAATTTTTGTCATGAATAGATACTGCATTTGTCAAATGCTTTTCTGTATCTGTTGAAACATCATTATGGCCTTTCCCCTTTAGTCTATTAATTTGGTGAATTACATTGGTTCCCAGTATTAAGCCAATCTTGCATTCCGGGGATAAACACTACTTGGTCCTGATATGTTATCTTTTTAATGTATTGTTGGCAGCCTGAGCAACATAGCGAGACTCTGTCTACAGAAAATTTAAAAATTAGCCAGGCATGGCGGTGCATGATTCTATCCCAGCTTCTTTGGTAGCTGAGGTAGGAGGATTGCTTGAGACCCGGAGTTGAAGGTTACAATGAGCTATAATTATGCCACTGCACTCCAGCCTGGGTGACAGAATGAGATCTAGTCTCTGAAGAAAAAAAAAAAAAAGAAAAAGAGTATTTGTTTGATGTTGTTTTCTTGAGATGGAGTCTCGCTCTTGTTGCCCAGGCTGCAGTGCAATAGCGTGATCTTGGCTCACTGCAACCACTGCCTCTCGGGTTTAAGCCATTCTCCTGCCTCAGCCTCCTGAGTAGCTGGGATTACAGGCACCTGCCACCATGCCCGGCTAATTTTCGGAAAAAAAGGGTATTAATTGGATTCAGTTTACTAATCTTTTTCTACAGATGTTTGCATTTGTATGTCATATTGGTCCGAATTTTCTTTTGCTCATTTTTGGAATGTCTGTCATGTTTTGGTGTTAGGGTTACACCAGCCTCATGATATTAGTGGGAAAATATTCTTTTGTTCTCTATTTTATGAAAACAAATTATGGAAATTCTTTTTTGAATATTTATTAGTGTTCACCCACAGTTTTTCTAGGCCTAGAATCAACTTCCCCAGAGTCTTCTTTTTCTGAAGGATTTTGATAAATTGTAATTTTGCTAGATATACGGCTCTTCTTTACATCTCTCCTTATGTCAATTGTGATAAATTGTATTTTTAAATCATTTGTTCATTCTCTCTCAGGTGTGGAATTTGTTGGCATAATGCTTCTGCAATATTCTCTTGTCATCCTTTTAATGTCTATAGGATTTGGGGTGATAGCCCCATTTTACTGTTTGTAGCTCAGCCTTTTTCATTTAGATTTAGCATAATTTTCTTCAGTTCCATATTAATGAGTATTTGTTTGTGTTACACCGTTGCATAATAAATAACTCTTTACTGCATATCTCTTTGTACACATCACTTTTTGTTTTGGTTTTTTTTTGAGATGGAGTCTGGTTCTGTGGCCCAGGCTGGAGTGCAGTGGCGTGATCTCGGCTTACTGCAAGCTCCGCTTCCTGGGCTCACGCCATTCTCCTGACTCAGCCTCCCGAATAGCTGGGACTACAGGCGCCCGCCATCACTCCCGGCTAATTTTTCTATTTTTAGTAGAGTCGGGGTTTCACCGTGTTAGCCAGGATGATCTCGATCTCCTGACCTTGTGATCCGTCCGCCTCGGCTTCCCAAAGTGCTGGGATTACAGGCGTGAGCTGCCGCGCCCGGCCCACATCACTTTTTTATGTTGAATTTTTGAGGTGGAATTTCTCAAAGATTGATATTTTTGAGATTTCTCATGCATTTGGACTTACCTTCCTAAAAATGTTGCCTCAGTTTATGTTCCCAACAACTTTGTATAAAGGGCACATTTCTCTGCATCCCTGCAATCTTAGTTATACTATAATTTATCTTTGCTGTTTTTATAGGCCAAATATTGATCTTTTTTTTTTTTCTTTTTTTGAGACGGAGTCTTGCTCTGTCACCCAGGCTGGAGTCCAGTGGTGCGATCTCGGCTCACTGCATCCTCTGCCTCCCAAGTTCAAGCAATTCTCCTGCCTCAGCCTCCTGAGTAGTTGGGACTACAGGCGTCCACCACCACTCCTGGCCAATTTTTGTATTTTTAGTGGAGAGAGGGTTTCATCATGTTGGCCAGGCTGGTCTCGAACTCCTGACGTCAGGCAATCCGCCCACCTCGGCCTCCCAAAGTTCTGGGATCACAGGCTTGAGCCACTGCTCCTGGCCTTGATCATATTTTTCTTTGTAATTTTATAATTACTGAGGTTAGGTTTTTTGTTATTTCATATTTGTTTTGTGAATGGCTTGTTTTATGGGTTTTTTTCTATTTCATTTGAGAGGTATTTGAATTTTCCTTATTAGTTGTTGGAGTGTTTTGCATAAAATATACTTCTTTTTATATGTATTACAACTGCTTTCCACATGTTGCCACTTCCCTTTTAATTTTTGTTTGCACCGTCTTTTGATTAGAGAAGTTTTGCATTTTTACATAGTCAAATCTCTCAGTCTTTTTCGTTTTGATTTATGCTGATATGCTTAGAAAGACCTCTCTCACAAGAGTGTGTAAAATAATTACTTACACTTTTTTCTTCTTTCTTTATGATGTTTAACTCTTTAATCCACTTGGAATTTTTTTTCTTTTTTTAGGGCATAAGTTGTAAGGCAAAACTTTTTTTTTTTCCCAAATAGTTGAATGATATACCTTATTTACATTGATTAGAATTGCTCCCAAGTAATACTGATTAATTTTAATGAACATAGAATTTGCTGGGTTTTTTTTTTTGTTTTTTTTTTTTTGAGACAGGGTCTTGCTCTGTCACCCAGGCTTCAGTGCACTGGCACAATCATGGCTCACCGCAGTCTTGATGTCCCAGGCCCAAATGATCCTCCCACCTCAGCCTCGTAAGTAGCTGGGACTACAGGTGTGCACCAGCATGCCCAGCTAATTTTTTAATTTTTTTGTAGAGACACAGTCTCCCTTGGTTGCCCAGGCTATAATTTGTGTCTTAATGTCTTAATTATAACAGCATTTCATTGCATTCATATGAAGCTTTCTACAAAAAAAAAAAAAAAAAAAAAAAAGTCCTTTTCTTATTTAAATAATTTTTTTTTTTTTTTTTTGAGACAGAGTATCATACTGTCAGGCAGGCTGGAGCACAGTGGCACGATCTTGGCTCACTGCAACCTCCATACCCTGGGCTCAAGCAATTCTCCTGCCTCAGCCTCCCAAGTAGCTGGGATGTGCCACCACACCTGGCTGAGTTTTGTATTTTTAGTAGAGACAGGGTTTCACCATGTTGACCAGACTGCTCTCTGTGAACTCCTGACCTCAGGTAATCCACCCGCCTCGGCCTCCCAAAGTGCTGGGATTACAGGCGTGAGCCACTGCGCCGGGCCTATTTAAATAATTTCCGAAGAAGTTTTAAATACTAGTAGAGTCCTAAAGTTACTTGAAGCTATTAGATAACAACTTTCAGTTATAATTAATTAAGACTACATTCTCAGCTTGTAGTTTATTAGGATTTATACTTCTTTTTTGATACAGGAAATTTATTTGCTCCTTCATCCCTGATGAACAGTCTTGGAGAAGTTGTATTTGGTTACATGGTTTGGTTATGTTGACTTTGTGAATTTGTTACTCAGAGTGCTTAATTATAGGTTGCTGAAGTATTTCCTCTACCTGAATCTGATATCCCCAAATGAGACCCTTGGGCCTGATGGAATTTGTATCTTTTATTTATTGCTAGGATAAATATAACTAATTTATTTTGCATTTATTATATATTGTAAATGCATAAGGACTTTGCAAGCATTTATTTAATCCTTTGATAACTCTGGGAGATAGACATTACTTATTAAATCTCCGTTTTATAGATAAGGAAGCTGATGCTTAGAGAGGTTAAGTAATAACTGGTTAAGTTGGATTTTGAATCCTAGTTTCTCTGATTCCAGAGTTTGGACTCTTAACCACCATAATCGTTTGCCTGAATATATTTACTTGTTTTGGGTAATCATTTTTTTAGGATATGGGAGAGAAAGTCTTTAAAACATTTTTCCCTCTTTTTACTGAGGTATACTGAAAGCTATTCTGATGATGATTCAAGTATGGAAGACTACCCAGATCCACAGGTAAGCCAAACATTTAGTGGGTCCACTTTGATTTTTTCTTTTTTAGTCGTTATGATACCTCCTTTGAAAAACTCAGTAAGAGCTGGGCATGGTGACTCACACCTCTAATCCCAGCACTTTTGGAGGCTGAGGCATGCAGATCACTTGAACCCAGGAGTTTGATACCATCCTGGCCTACATGGCAAAACCCTGTCTGTATAAAAAGTACCAAAAAATAAGCCTGGCCAACATGGTGAAACCTTGTCTCCATAAAAAATACAAAAATTTGCCGGGAATGGTGGCATGCACCTGTGATCCCAGCTACCTGGAGGGGCTGAAATGGGAGAATCACTTGAGCCCAGGAGGTTGAGGCTGCAGTGAGCTGTGATTGTGCCACTTTACTCCAGCCTGGGTGACAGAGTGAGACCCTGTCTTTTAAAAGGTTAGCTGTCATGGCTCACACCTGTAATCCTAGCACTTTGAAAGGCCAAGGAGGGTGGATCACTTGAGCTGAGGAGTTCGAGACCAGCCATGGCAGAACCCCATCTCTCCCAAAAAAACCTCCCGAAATTAGCCAGGTGTAATGCCTTCAGTCCCAGCTCCTCAGGAAGCTGAGGTGGGAGGATCACTTAAGCCCAGGAGGCAGAGGTTGCAGTGAGCTGGGATTGCACCACTGCACTCCAGCCTGAGCAACAAAACCAGATCCTGTCTCAAAAAAAAAAAAAAATTGCCGGGCGCGGTGGCTCAAGCCTGTAATCCCAGCACTTTGGGAGGCCGAGATGGGTGGATCACGAGGTCAGGAGATCGAGACCATCCTGGCTAACACGGTGAAACCCCGTCTCTACTAAAAATACAAAAAAAAACTAGCCGGGCGAGGTGGCGGGCGCCTGTAGTCCCAGCTACTCGGGAGGCTGAGGCAGGAGAATGGCGTGAACCCGGGAGGCGGAGCTTGCAGTGAGCTGAGATCCGGCCACTGCACTCCAGCCTGGGCGACAGAGCGAGACTCCGTCTCAAAAAAAAAAAAAAAAAAAAAAAAAAAAATTAGTAAGAAATAGAATAAAAGGCCAGGTGCTATGGCTCACATCTGTAATCCCAGCACTTTGGGAGGCTGAGGCAGGAAAATCACTTGAAACCAGGGGTTCGAGACCAGCTTGGGCAACACAGCAAGACTCTGTCTCTACAAAATACAAACAAAAATTAGCTGGGTCTGGTGGCATACACCCATAGTCCCAGCTACTCAGGAGGCTGATGCTGGAGGATCGCTTGAGCCCAGGAGTTTGAGGCTACAGTGAGCTATGATTGTGCCATTCTACTTCAGCCTGGGTGACAGACCTTATGGCAAAAGAGAGAGAGAGAAGAGAAGGGAAGAAAGAGGGAGAGAAAGAAAAGGATTAGAGCTAAAGGGAAGGAGAGAGGAAGGACAGGGAATAGAATAAGAGACTTTAGACATCTTCATCAATAAATAATTGAACACTTTCTGTGTTCAATATTGGTGATGGATTAACCATCCTTCCAGTATTTGTGTTATAAGTCAGTTATACAAGGAAAAAGAAGGGAAGAGGATAGCTAGAAATAAGGGCAGATAAGAATAGAGTAATTAATAGTAAAAATGGAAAAAGGGATATACTTTTTGTCAAGGAGATGGCATTACTAATGAAGAGGCTTGATTAAAGGAGAATATGGAGATAATATAGTCAGCCCTCACCCTCCATGGGGGATTGGCCCTAGGGCCCCACATGAATACCTGCAAATGTTCAGGTCCCTTATGTAAAATGGCATCATGTTTGCATATAACCTTATATACATCCTCTTGTATACTTTAAATTATCTCTGGATTACTTATAATGCCTAATACAATGTAAATAAGATGTAAGTAGTTTTTACACTATTTCTTTCTTTTTTTTTTTTGAAAGGGAGTATCACTCTGTTGCCCAAGCTGGAGTGCAGTGGTGCAATCTCAGCTCACTGCAACCTCTGCCTCCCAGGCTCAAGCAATTCTCCTGACTCAGCCTCCTGAGTAGCTGGGATTACAGGCAGGGTCTCACTTTGTCGCCCAAACTGGAGTGGAGTGGCGTCATCTTGGCTCACTGCACTCTCTGCCTCCCAAGTTCAAGTGATTCTCATGCCTCAGCCTCCTGAGTAGCTGAGATTACAGGCATGCACCACCACACCTAGCTAATTTTTGGTGTTTTTAGTAGAGATGGGGTTTCACCATGTTGACCAGGCTGGTCTTGAACTCCTGGCCTTGAGTGATCCACCCACCTTGGCCTCCCAAAGTGCTGGGATTACAAACGTGAGCCACCATGCCCAGCCTACACTGTATTTCTTAATATTTGTATTATTTTTACTGGTGTTTTTTTTATTGCTTTTTATTTCCCAAATATTTTCGATTGAGGTTCATTGAATCCCTGGATGCAGAACCCTTGGATATAGAGGGCCAACTGTTTGTCAAATTATTTATAATTTGCTTTTTATTTTTTCCCTTGGTATATCAGTTTTGAATTTATTATCAAAATATTTGATCCAATTTTTGTGGGGACAGGGTCTTGCTCTGTCACCCAGGCTGGAGTACAGTGGCATGGTCCTAGCTCACTGCAACCTCAAACTCTTGGACTCAAGTTGTCCTCCTACCTCAGCCTCCCAAGTAGCTAGGATAACAGACATGTGCCACCATGTCTGGGTAAATTTTAAATTTTTTGTAGAGACAGGGTCTCGCTATGTTGCCCAGGATAGTCTCGAACTCCAGGCCTCAAGCAGTTTTCCCAGTTTGGCCTCCCAAAGTGTTGGGATTACAGGGCATGAGCCACCACGCCCAGCCCCAATTTTGATTTAATGTAATAATAGTGACTCTCATTGGCAACCAGCTCATTTTCATACTTCTCTAGTGTATTTTTTTAGAAGCAACCATGCTTACTTATTTTATTTAACCACCAATTATGAATTGGTTTTCCATTGGAATGAAGTCTTTTTGAATAGTAAATGCTTGTTTGCAAGTCATCTTATTGAGGTGGAGTCTCACTCTGTCACCCAGGCTGGAGTGCAGTGGCGCAATCTCGGCTCACCGCAACTTCTGCCTGCCAGGTTCAAGTGATTCTCCTGCCTTAGCCTCCCAAGTAGCTGGGATTACAGGTGCCTGCCACTGCGCCCAGCTAATTTTTGTATTTCTAGTAGAGACGGTGTTTCACCATGTTGGCTAGGCTGATCTTGAACTCCTGACCTCAAGTGATCTGCCCACCTCGGCCTCCCAAAGTGCTGGGATTACAGGCATGAGCCACTGTGCCCAGCCTAACACCTATATATTCTGATTATAAATGTTCTGAGAGAAGTTGTTAAAAAAATAAAGAAAACATTACTATAGGCAGTACAACTTTTATGAGTACCTGTTGAGTAATTTATGCTAAACTTTTGTTTTATGTTTCTGCCAGTCAGCAAATCACATGAACAGTTCCCTGTTGTCTTTGTATCGAAAAGGAAATCCTGATTCTGTTTCAAATACTCCTGAGATGGAGCAAAGAGAAACCACCTCTTCAACACCACAGATAAGTTCCAAAACAGGCTCCGTTCCCTTGAAGACCCCTGCCAAAGATTCTGAGGGAGGATGGTTTATTGACAAAACCCCAAGTGGAAAGAAGGACAGTTTTTTCTTGGACCTATCAGATGAGAAAAGTGATCCTAAGAAGTCAATAACTGAGATACAGGTATTTTTGTAATGAAATTTTAGCCCCATATCATCGAAGTACATTTTGACCTTTTAATAGAATACAGTATCGAGCAGATACTTGTGCTTTGTGGAAAACATAAGAACTTTGAAATATATGGAGAATTTGATCAAATCGCACTACTTGCCATTCTTTCTATCCTAGTCTAAGCCTTTTCTTGTTCTTGACTTAATTATTGAAACAGCCTTCCAGCTGGAGTCTGTGTCCTTTCTTGTTCCCCTAGTTTATTCTTCACACTGAGATAGCTTTATTTTTTTTGAGACTGGATCTGGCTCTGTCACCAAGACTGGAGTGCAGTGATGTGATCTTGGCTTACTGTAACCTCTGCCTTCTGGGCTCAAGCCGTCCGCGACCTCAGCCTCCTATGTAACTAGGACTACCGGCGTGCGCCACCACACCTAGCTCACTTTTATATCTTTTCTAGAGATGGAGTTTTGCTGTGTTGCCCAGGCTGGTCTTGAACTCTTGGGGTCAAGTGATCCACCCACCTCAGACTCCCAAAGTTCTGGGATTATAGGCATGAGCCATCACATATTATCATTCTTTATTTAAAACCCTCCAGTGGCTTCATTCAGTCTCAAATCCAAAGACCTGTGACAGCCACTAAAGTCTTTCATGATTTGGCTGCCTGGCTTTCTCTTCAGTTTCGTCTCCTACCACCCTGTTAGGTATGTGAATCTATTTCCTCAGCTGTAAATTTTACAAACTCTAAGTACAAATCAAGTGTTTCCCGTGAAAATTTAGTGTCCAAATTGAGATGTGCTATTAACTTAAAGTGTACATTAGACTTTGAAGACTTACTAAAAAATATAGAATGTAAAACATCTCATTAATAATTTTTTATATTGACTGTTGAGATGATAATATTTTGGATATACTGGGTTAAGTAAAATAGATTATTAAATGAATTTCATATGTGGCTCACATATTCCTCATGGACAATGATGCTTCAACTGGTTTCTAAGAACCAAGCCCTTTGATTTGGCAGAACCTTTCCCCTTTTGATTTATTAATAGGCCTGTCCAAATCTCTTTGCTTTAATTATCTGTGTCATCCATCTATAGAGAACATTGTTATGGTGGGCAAGAACTCGAGTCTTAATGCTGAATTACTTTTTTTGGTTTGAGACGTGGTCTGCCTTGTCACCCAGGCTGACATGGTACAGTGGCATGATCACAAATCACTGTAACCTCCACCTCCTGGGCATAAGCCATCCTCCCACCTCAGCCTTCCAAGTAGCTGGGACTACAGGTGCCCACCACCACACCTGGCTAAGTTTTGTATTTTTTGTAGAGATGGGGTTTGGCCATGTTGCTCAGGCTGGTCTTGAACTTCTGAGCTCAAGTGATCCACCCACCTCAGCCTGAATTATACTTTAAAAAAAATTTTTTGGCTGGGTGTGGTGGCTCACACCTGTAATCCCAGCACTTTGGAAAGCCGAGGCGGGCGGATCACAAGGTCTGGAGATTGAGACTATCCTGGCTAACATGGTGAAACCCCATCTCTACTAAAAATGCAAAAAGTATTAGGAGGCTGAGGCAGGAGAATGGCGTAAACCCGAGAGGCGGAGCTTGCAGTGAGCTGAGTTCGTGCCACTGCACTCCAGCCTGGGCGACAGAACAAGACCCCATCTCAAAAAAAAAAAAATTTTTTTTAAGAGTTGGAGTATTGCTGCATTGCCCAGGCTGGAGTGCAGTCACTTTTCGCAGGCATGATCACAGAACATTATAGCCTCGAAACCCTGAACTCAAGTGGTCCTTCTGCCTCTGAAGTAGCTGGGGCTACAGGTGTGTCCCAGTGTGCTTGACTGAATTTGTTATGACTGTCAAAGCAGCTCTATAGTCATATTTAATTTAGTGAATCATCAGCTGTCAGATGAAGACAACTATGTAGAAGACTCAGTGAGAAATAAAAGGCAAATATCAGTGTCCTTAATCAAGGAGCTCACAATTCAGAGAGAGAGACCGAGATAAGTAAATCACTCATACAAGGCAGATTATGCTAACTGATAATAGTTGCAAATGCAGTGTCCTGGGAATGTGAGGACGAGGTTAAATGTAACTGAAAGAGGGCCTTGCAGTGTGTCTCACGCCTATAATCCCAGCACTTTGGGAGGCTGAGATGGGCAGATCACCTGAGGTCAGGAGTTGGATACCAGCCTGGCCAACATGGCAAAACCCCATCTCTACTAATAATATAAAAATTAACTGGGCGTGGTGGTGGGCATTTGTAGTCCCAGCTACTTTTGGGAGGCTGAGGCAGGAGAAACGTTTGAATCTAGGAGGCAGAGGTTACAGTGAGCTGAGATCACGCCGTTGCACTCCAGCCTGGGTGACAAGAGCGAAACTCTGTCTCAAAAAACAAAACAAAACAAAAACCTCTAACTGAAAAAATCTGGAAAAGAAGTGGCATTCAAATGTTAAGATTTCTTTTTTCTTTTTTTCCCCCATATGGAATGCTTCACAAATTTCCATGTCATCCTTGCACAGGGACCATGCTAATCTTCTTTGTGTCATTCCAATTTTAGTGTATGTTCTGCCAAGGCCAGCACCAAATGTTAAGATTTAAATTGAGCTTTAAGGGCATGAGGAGAAGGACATTACCAATAGACAGCATCTTTGAGCAAAGAGATTGGGAATAGTTAACAGAGGTGAAAGTGCTAGGGCAGGAATTAATTTTCTTTACAATGCCCCTCTTTAAAAAATAAAACAATTATTGGCATAGAATTTGAAGCATGGCATATTTAAATTTATTTTCTTTTCAGGGTTCAAAAGATTCTTCTCTTTTGGAGAGTGATATGAAACGGAAAGGCAGGCTAAAGAATAAAGGAAGCAAAAGGAAGAAAGAAGATCTTCAGGAAGTAGATGGAGAAATTGAAGCTGTCCTGCAAAAGAAAGGTAAGGTGTGAGTCTTGTTGGTGGCAGTGGTCATGTTTGCTGTGAGAGAAACATCATTCTGTTCCAAGCTGTTTTGCTTGAGGGACCTTCTATGTGCAGAAATGTTTATCAGAAAATGTTTCTATATTTAATGGACCTTTGTTTACTTAAAGACTATTCACTATAATTATGAGTTACTACTGAACCATTAATCTTTTCATCTCCTCATTTTTGTTTACCAGCTAAAGCCAGGGGGTTAGAATTCCAGATCTCCAATGTGAAGTTTGAAGATGTGGGAGGCAATGATATGACGTTAAAAGTTAGTGCAAATTTCTAAATTTTACCTCAAATGGATATATTACTAATCAGTTATGAAAAAAAAGCCTACCTCTTTGTTTCTAATATGATCTGAGTATAGAAAAGGAAACTGGGAAGATTGAGAAGGGCAAACCTGACCTGTACCCTTTAGGGCGTTGCAGGAAAAAAGATGCATACTATTTTGAACTTTTCTATTATTTTGATTATAGTATATATATATATATAAAAAGATCCATGTTTTTTAAAGATCCATGCTTTATAAGTAATATTGTCTTAATAGTACTAATAGTAATGGTAACTGTATTTATTTTTTATTTTATTTTATTTTATTTTTTTTTTTTTTTTGCTTTGTTTTGTTTTGTTTTGTTTTTGAGAAGGAGTGTAGCTCTGTCACCAGGCTGGAATGCAGTGGCGTGATCTCAGCTCACTGCAACCTCCGCCTTCCAGGTTCAAGCATTTCTCTTGCCTCAGCCTCCTGAGTAGCTGGGATTACAGGCACGTGCCGCCATGCCCAGCTAATTTTTGTATTTTTAGTAGAGACAGGGCTTCACCATGTTAGCCAGGATGGTGTCGATCTCCTGACTTCGTGATCTGCCCACCTTGGCCTCCCAAAGTGCTGGGATTACAGGCATGAGCCACCACGCCCAGCCGTAATGGTAACTTTATTTTTAATGCCTATTCTTTTTCATTGGCCATGCTCTTTAACTTTGCATTGCATCCTCAAGGTACATAATGTTACAGTTTAGGAAATAGCTCCTCAGAGAGGTTATTGCTGAAATCACACAGTAGGTACCAGAGCCAGGATTCAAACTCTGATCTAAATCTAAATTGTATATTCTACCTATCTGTTCCATTTTGCTGCTCCAAAAAATAGGACATTTCATTCTACTTTGATTCTTCTGTCTTGAAAGACGTCTTTGTGCTTATCCTCTGCTAGGAGGTCTGCAAGATGCTCATACACATGCGTCACCCGGAGGTGTACCACCACCTGGGCGTCGTGCCCCCTCGTGGAGTTCTCCTTCATGGGCCACCAGGCTGTGGGAAGACTTTACTTGCACATGCAATTGCTGGGGTGAGGCTTACTGACACTTATTTGCTTTTGCTGTTTTTGTTGTTATTATTTGTTTTTGTTTTTTCTCTTTGGTCAACGTAAACCAGACATGGCATTCTTCAGGAAGAGAACATAGTTATTGGAACTGATCCCTTTGTTATCATGCTGATATTATTTGTGGTATTTATTCATTTAGTTTATTGTTTCTCAGAGCAACTTGAGGGTTTTTTGTTGTTTTTTTTTAATGTATGTAATTGTTTATATGGCAAGAGTTAGGTAGAAAGTAAAATAATACAGTTCTTTTTTTTTTTTGGAGACGGACTCTAACTCTGTTGCCCAGGCTGGAATGCAGTGGCATGATCTTGGCTCACTGCAACCTCCGCCTCCCAGGTTCAAGCAATTCTCCTGTCTCAGCCTCCCCAGTAGCTGGGATTACAGGCACACGCCGCCACGCCCGGCTAATTTATTACATTTTACTAGAGACAGGGTTTCACCCTGTTGCCCAGGCTGGTCTCAAACTCCTGAGCTCAGGCAATCCGCTCATCTCAGCCTCCCAAAGTGCTAGGGTTACAGGTGTGAGCCACCGCGCCCAGCCATAATAATACAGTTTTAAACAAACCTTTTTATTAACACATAGCTTACATTTTAGTTACTTTGCTTTCCCTTTAACCCAATACTTACTTTATTTTACTTATTTTTTTGAGACAGAGTTTCACTGTCGCCCAGGCTGGAGTGCAGTGGTGCAGTCGTGACTCACTACAGCCTCAACCTCCCAGGCTCAAGTTGTCCTCCCACCTCAGCCTCCCAAGTAACTGGAACCACAGACACACACCACCACGCCCAGCTAATGTTTTTGTTTTTTTTATAGAGACGGAATCCCACTGTGTTGCCCAGGCTGGTCTTAAACTCCTGGCCTCAAGCAGTCCTCCTGACTCAGTCTTCCAAAGTGCTGGGATTACAGGCATGGGCCACAGCACCTGCCCTCCCAGTGGTTCTTAGGAGCAGTAAAATAAGAAAATTAGGGTTATATTATTTTTCATAGAGCTAAATTTATTCAAAATTTCTATTTAGAGTCATGTTCTTATACTTCTTAGTTTTAAAATAATTATTTCTAAAATGGTAATAATAGACACTTACTTTGTGAAATTAAAAGTTAGCAATCTTATTTTAACCCTCTCAGATTTTTCAGAAACTGTAGGGGGCAGTAATGTAAAATATCCGAGTAACTTCAATTAGAAAAATAGCATGCTTGCCAGGCGCAGTGGCGCATGCCTGTAATCCCAGCACTTTGGGAGGCTGAGGCGTGTGGATCATCTGAGGTCGGGAATTTGAGACCGGTCTGACCAACATGGAGAAACCCCATCTCTACTAAAAATACAAAATTAGCCTGTAATCCCAGCTACTCGGAGACTAAGGCAGGAGAATCACTTGAACCAGGGAGGCGGAGGTTGCGTTGAGCCAGCACTCCAGCCTGGGCAACAAGAGTGAGACTCCATCTCAAAAAAAAAAAGAAAAAGAAAAATAGCATGTTATACCAAGCACTAATACAATAATGTTCTGTAAAAGAAAATCATTTGTAAAGGGGGACTTGATTGGTTTGCTTCATTTTTGTTGAATAATTCCGTTACATGACTACTGCATGCCAGACTTTGGAATATAGTGTTAAGTACCACAATCCTAGTTCTAATATGAGAGAGACATTAAACAGTCGTTCATATAAATAAATGCTGTACGTAATAACAACTATAATAAGTGGAAGACAAGAAGTGCAAAATGCTATGTGGTATGTTGGGATTCCCAAATTAGAGTTGGGTTCAAGGAAGGTGTGGTTGAGGAAGTGAAGTTTTAAGATAAGCACAAGAATGAGAGAACAGTAGTATCTCTTCTCTCTCTTTTTTTTTTTTCCCTTGAGACAGATTTTCACTCTGTTGCCCAGGCTGAGTGCAGTGGCACGATCACAGCTCATTGCAGCCTTGACTTCTCAGGCTCAAGTGATCCTCCTGCCTCAACCTCGCAGGTAACTGGGACTGCAGGTATGCATCAGCATGCCTGGCTAATTTATTATTTTTGTAGAGGTGGGGTCTCACTGTGTTGCCCAGGCTGGTCTCAAACTCCTCTCAATGTGCTGGGATTACAGGCATGGGCCCCCACACCTAGCTTCTTCTTAAAGAGTCTCACTCCTCTGACTAGCAACTGGCTACTCTCTGGGTTAGGATTTGGAGAAATACTGGCAGGATGTGTGGGAAACATCTGTGTCACAACCCTTGTATTATCTCCTCAGCAGATGGGTAGGAATTGTTTTGATAGGCCAGGAATGGTCACTCCTGTAACCCCAGCACTTTGGGAGGCTGAAGTGGGAGGATTGCTTGAGGCTAGGAGTTTGAGACCAGCCTGGGCAACATAGTGAGACACAGTCTCTCAAAAAAAAAAAAAAAAAAAACAAGAATTGCTTTGGGTCAGCCATAAGTGGGGGTAACATATCTCTTGAGAGTCAAGACCCTTTATTCAGAAAAGAGAACATAATTTTATAGTGACATGTATAAAATAAAAACAAGTTAAATGTGTTTGCATTAAACCATTGATTTTTTTTTTTTTTTTTTTTTTGAGACGGAGTTTCGCTCTTGTTGCACAGGCTGGAGTGCAATGGCGCGATCTTGGCTCACCGCAACCTCTGCCTCCCGGGTTCATGTAATTCTCCTGCCTCAGGCTTCCTGAGTAGCTGGGATTACAGGCATGCGCCACCATGCCTGGCTAATTTTTGTATTTTTAGTATTAAGATGTGGTTTCTCCATGTTGGTCAGGCTGGTCTCGAACTCCCAACCTCAGGTGATCCGCCTACCTTGCCTCCCAAAGTAGTGGGATTATAGGCCTGAGCCATCGTGCCCGGCCAGAACCATTGATTTTCAAATAGTGTTTTTCACTGAGCCAACGTAAAAAGATGAAGTTCCTCAGGAAACTAGCCATTTCAAAAATTTGAGGGGACTGGATAAAGAAAAAGTAGGGCCATTAAAATTTGAATATTTGGTTATTCTTTTATGTGTCTGCATAGGAACTTGACCTGCCAATTTTGAAAGTGGCTGCTCCAGAGATTGTGTCTGGAGTATCCGGAGAGTCTGAGCAGAAGCTGAGAGAACTATTTGAGCAAGCTGTGGTGAGTCAGTTAATGACTAATGCCAGGTGGTCAGACGCTACCAGCTTATATTAAAGATCCTGCTTTTTCTGATGCTAGTATTTGTTAAGCCACTCACTGGCCATTCTTTTATTAATATAAACATGGTAATTTGCTATGCATGATGGCTAAATATTTAAAGTAGATTTAGTGATACCCACTGTTGGATAAATAACCCTTTTCATTTGAAATCAAACATAAATATAATTGGTGAGAAATTCTGGGCTGTCATACTGTAGTTATATGTTGAAAATATATTATCCTTATGATATTTTCCACTCACTTTTACTTTCCTCAACTTAAGTTTGGCCAAAAAAAAAAACTTGTAAGCAATGTAAAAATTGTTATTTAGGATATTATAAAAGCAACCATAAAAATGCCAGAGTAAATTCTGTCATTCCTGACTAGTAAACTAGGGCAATAGTAATATCCAAATCTCATGTGGCTATTGAGAGTATTAAATGAGAGAATTCTTATAAAACCTTCGATATGGTGCCTTGCACACAGCACAAGCCCTGTAAATATTAGCTGTAATATTATTCACACTTGAACAAATATCACTGTGTTTAAAATTTAAAAATGGGGAAAAGTTTAATTTTATGTCATTATTAGCACTGACAATATATAGTAGCTGATGAATATCCAATACAACTGCTAGAAGCCTGTGTGAAATTAGAAGAGAAATTATATTTAAGCAGGAATTGAGAAAAAAAAACATTTTAAATAGCAAGAATGGGTAGGCCATCTACTTAGTTATTGTGTGGGCTGACATTGAAAAAGCTGTGGGCAACACTAGGAGGATAAAGAGAAAAGGGTGGAAAGGGCAGGGTGCAGAACAAAGCTGAACTTTTTCAGGTGCTACCTGTTTCCCAAAACGCAGTGGATTCCATTGTTAAATTGGCATGCATAGCTAGAGACAAGTAGTAAATTTTGTGTGTATGGTAAACATGATAAATAAGGATAAGAGACAAATGGCATCTTTAGGTTGTTAGTTCTGTGTTTAAACCTCTCACTAAACCAGTACTGAGCCAGTACAGTACCTTACAGTAGATGCTCAGTAAATATGTGGCCTACCACCCTGCTTTTCCTGGTCCCCTCTTCCCTAATGAGAATGAGTACAGTAAAGCATGTGGATCAGAGAACAAAAAGGTAAAATCTAATCAAGTGATACTTGCTTGAAAACTATGCTTTCTTTAGGCCACATTCTGATGACCATCATTTATTCTTTTTTTTTCCCCCCATTCAGCTTTCCAGGTCACTGACAAGTACTGATGTGCTTGTTTTCTGATGCTTTTGGCCCCTGTAATTTTACTCCTTTGTAACTGGGTAATATATCTAGCAGTCATAGGCATCTTTTGCAAACATTGTCATAAGGATGATTAGGGAAGACAGCCAGCTAGTGATAGGCTAAATATCTTTCCCTTTAAGATGTGGTGGTTCCCATGGTTTTGAGATGCCTTAAGCTACGCTGACAGCCTTAATTAGCATAATCACTGTCACTCCTAACCATTGAGTAACTGAGTAAAATGATTTAGATTGTACATAATTTTCTTCAATTTTTTTCATTTTAACTGATCCTTATCTCTTTTTTGTGGTAAAATATATATAACAGAATTTACCATTTTAAACATTTTTTTAAGTTTTTGTAAATTATTTTATTTCTTCCATGATGATTTAGAGGGACTATCTTCAAACCAGTACAGATACTTCATAAATCATACCTGGCTGTTTTCTAACCAGTTGAGTAATCTGTTGCACAATAAGCCACCTCACATCTTTCAGCAAGAAATACATTAAATTTTAATAGTAAAGACATTACACAACGAATTAAGACAACAGTTTAAATTTGCTTTAAGTGTTTCTTTGGGGGAGAGGACACTACACTTCTACTCAATGAAGAGAAACATTTTTACAGTCCAGAGGTCTTTTATTTTTTTAACACCTATTATGCCATGAATTCACAGGGAAGAGGTTCCAGCAGCTCAGGCTCCTTCCTATTGATTCTCAGAGTGCACTTCTCTGGGTGGAGCACGCTGATGCTTTCCTTTTTGTTTCTTTTTTCTGATCATTTTCCTCCACACGTTTCGGAAAGCTATCTCGGCTCTTAGAGAGAGTGCTTAATGTGCTCAGTACGCACATTGATTCTCATACATTGATTATTTTCTTGGCAAGAATCTTGCCCTTGACTTGCTTCTTTACAACAATGCCAGCAGCATGCTGGATAACGTTATAAACTCTTCCAGTTTTGCATTGGTAACACTTGTGGGACATTCCTTTTTGAACAGTACCCATTCCCTTGATGTCTACAGTATCACATTTCTTCCTTTTCTTTTCCTTTTCCTTTTCTTTCTGACAGAGTCTTGTTCTGTCGCCCAGGCTGGAGTGCAGTGGCACAGTCTCAGCTCACTGCAATCTCCGCTTCCTGGGTTCAAGCAATTCTCTTGCCTCAGCCTCCCAAGTAGCCGGGATTGCAGGCATGCACTACCCACCAGCTAATTTTTTTTTTTTTTTTTTTTTTTTTTTTTTTGAGATGGAGTCTCTCTCTGTTGCCCAGGCTGAAGTGCAGTGGCGTGATCTCAGCTCACTGTAACCTCCGCCTTCCGGGCTCAAATAATTCTCCTGCCTCCACCTCCCGAGTAGCTGGGATTACAGACATGCACCACCACGCCCGGCTAATTTTTGTATGTTTAGTAGAGATGGGGTTTCACCATGTTGGCCAGGCTGGTCTTGAACTCCTGACCTCTGGTAATCTATACACCTTGGCCTCCCAAAGTGCTGGGATTACAGGAGTGAGCCATGGCGCCCGGCCTACAATATCACATTTCTTATAGATTTGCATATATATAGCCAAAGGAACAGCTCCATGTTTTCTGAAAGGCTTAGAGAACAACTATCAGGTGCCTCTCCTCTTTCCCTTTGTGTTCATCATTTTGGTTAATGACTGGCAGATGGCAGTTCCAACTGAAAAGGCCATTTTAAACATTTTTAAGTGTACAGTTCTGTGGCATTAAGTACATTCATATTGTTGTGTAATCATTACCCACATCCATTTCCAGAACGTCTTCATGTTCCCACACAGTAACTCCCCATTCCTCTCTCCCACCAGTCCCTGGCCACCACCACCATTCTACTTTTTGTCTCAATGAATTTGACTACTCTCGGTAGCTGATCCTTACCTCTTAACTTATTCTTTCTGAACCGTATCTAGTTTATTTCTTAAAAACAAAACAAAACAAAAAACTGGAGGTGATCTTTACACTGATGTATTAGAACTTTACCATCCTTCCTTATTCAGTGTAGCCTTTAAAATAAGCTTCTGGTACTTTTCAGTGTGGATGCTGGGAAAGTTCTGGAGATGGATAGTGGTGACATTTACACAACAGTCTGGAAATATTTAATGCCACTAAACTATATACCCAAAGTGGTTAGAATGGTAAATTTTATGTGTATTTTTCACAGATTTTTTTAAAAGCTTCTGGTGCTTCTCCAATTTCCTCTTATAGCAAATTATAGAGAAAGGCTTGGAGATTCTTATGTTGGTAGAAACCCTCAAAAAGTTTCTAGTAAGCTTGGTTTTGCTAATTTAAAGTTTAGAAACTTCTTGTCTTAATTTTTTTTTCTGTGCATATACTTATCCAAAATCATTGTTTCTGTTTCATAGCGTAGCAAATGTATCTAATTTACAAAAGAATTTCAATAGATTTATCACAAAACATTCATTGATGGAGAGACTGTAAATGTGTAACCCTATCTGCGGTCCCTTACTGTGTACTTTTAATCATCTTGGTTCTCTTAAGTCAGATAAAAATCAGAAGTAATACATGTGAACTGCCTTTTTTAGGGTTATTCTTTTGGCAAATGATCCTTGACCTTTAAGATTTTTTTAAAACTGTTTATGCTTAACTGTGCTTCAGTATAGGGGATGTATTTATGGTTGTCTTTTTGTGATATTTTTATTTCTAGTCAAATGCACCATGTATCATTTTCATTGATGAAATTGATGCTATTACCCCCAAAAGAGAAGTTGCTTCAAAAGATATGGAACGAAGAATTGTAGCCCAACTCCTAACCTGCATGGATGGTTAGTTTAAAATAATAAATTCATTTTAAGAGAATAAATTTTTAAAAATAGTGTAATTAATACATGAAGATATAAAATAATATTTAAATAATAAATATCAGTGTAAAAAAAAAAGTCATACTGGGCACAGTGGCTCATGCCTGTAATCCTAACACTTTGGGAGGCTAAGGTAGGAGGACTGCTTGAGCCTAGTAGTTTGAGGCCAGCCTGGGCAACATAGCAAGATGCTACCTCTAAAAATAAATAAAAAGAAATAGCACTTGTTTTGTGTATACAAGAAAATTTGAAGTATATATTTTATGTTCCTTGCATTACCAAGTTGCAGGTTGCTGCTTCTTCTGATTAGTGGATTGATTGATTGATGAGATAGAGTATTGCTCTGTCACCCAGGTTGGAATGCAGTGGCACAATCACAGCTCACTGCAGCCTTGACCTCCTGGGCTGAAGTGATCCTCCCATTTAAGCCTCCCAAGTAGCTAGGACCACAGGTGTGCACCACCATGCCTGGCTTTTTTTTTTTTTTTTTTTTTTTTTGAGACAGAGTCTTTCTCTGTTGCCCAGGCTTGAGTGCAGTGGCACGATCTCAACTTGCTGCAACCTCTGCTTCCTGGGTTCAAGCTATTAGCCTGCCTCAGCCTCCTGAGTAACTGGGATTACAAGTGCGTGCCACCACACCTGGCTGATTTTTGAGACGGGGTGTTGCCATGTTGGCCAGGCTGGTCTTTTTGTGATATTTTTATTTCTAGTCAAATGAGGCAGGTTGATCACCGGCCTCAGCTTCCTAAAGTGCTGGGATTACAGGTGTGAGCCACTGTGCCTGGGATTTTTTTTTTTTTAAAGACAGTCTCACTATGTTGCCCAGGCTGGTCTTGAACTCCTGAGCTTAGTCTTTCTGCTTCAGCCTCCCAAAGTGCCAGGATTCTGTTTCATTTTTATCTAAAATTTTCTTGTCATGTCTTTGAGGCCTGTATTCTGAGAAAAAGCTTTCATGGCTTCCTGCTGGCTAAAGAACACACTGTATAAATTTATACATGATTTCATGATTTCCTTATGATTTCATCTTATTACTTTCTTGTTACCTGTGAGGGAAAATAACCTCAGACCCCCTGCGATTCAATCCTGGTTCAGTTGAGACAAATAATACTTAGGAAAGATAAGATTTAAGCCCTCAGTTTTGTCTGTTCCTAGAAATACATTCCTAGATTAAGCCCGAACAGCTGAAGACTATTTTATATTCCCCTGCTCGAATTAATTTTATCAGTCTATTCTGAGCCACACACTTCAGCATCCTCCCCAGCCTCCCTGTTGTCCTGCTCACCTTGCATGGATTTGCCATGCATGCTCAACCCTCTGTGCTTTCACTCATGCTCTTTCTTCTACATAGAATTCCATTAACCTATATATCTGCTTGTTAAAATTCTATTTACCCTTCAAGCCTTTTCTGAAATGTTACCGCCTCCATGAACCCTCCCTTATTCCTCAGTTGGAATTCATGATGTCTTTTCTTGTATTACCATGGTGCTTTGTTTATATCTGTTATTATACTTCACAAAATTTGTCTGATGCCATTTTTTTATTTATACACTCGATGTTTCTCAATAGATTGTGAACTGCTGAGGACAGAGTTTGTATTGTATTTATCCTCCTCATACCTTTTACATATTTGACATTTAATAAATGTTGATTTTATATGTACGTCACTGTCAAAATCTGTAATACTTTCTCTTTAACCATGAAATGATTTCTGTAACCATTATTGCCCTCAATGTCAAGTGCTTTGTTCACCACTCTTTCTCTGTCTCTTACTAGATCTGAATAATGTGGCTGCTACAGCCCGGGTGCTAGTTATTGGAGCTACTAATCGACCAGACTCATTAGACCCTGCTTTGAGACGTGCAGGAAGGTTCGACCGAGAAATATGCCTAGGTATCCCAGGTGAAGCATCCAGAGAAAGGTATATTCTTATAGAATGAAGTTTGTATGCCACTAAGTCATCTTAACTGAATGGTTTGAAAGTAAGAGGTGAGAAATACCATGTAGCCTTTTCTTTCTCTCTCACTTTCTTTTTGTACCAATTAAGTTGATTTGGAAAAGGATAAGCCCACATTAAGAAAATGATTTATGCTTGGGTGCAGTGGCTCAGGCCTGTAATCCCAACACTTTGGGAGACTGAGGCAGGAGGATCACTTGAGACCAGGAGTTTGAGCCTGGGCAACATAGTGCGACACTGTCTCTACAAAAAATCAAATTAGCTGTGCACATACCTGTAGTCCTAGCTAGTCAGGAGGCTGAAGCACAGGAGGATTGCTTGAGCCCAGGAGTTCGAGGCTGCAGTAAGTCATGATTGTGCCTCTGCACTCCAACCTGGGTGACAAAGGGAGGACCCACCTCTGTAAAAAACGGGAAGAAAACAATTTACTCATCGGTAGGATAATTGTTTTTCAGAAGTAATAATGGACTTATGTGTCCCTACTCATTTGTCTGGTCTTACTAACAATGGCTTGCATTCTTTAGTTGGCTGACCAGATTAGTGGCAATGTCTGGAGCTATAGAATACAGCAGAGCCATTTGGTCCACATACAGGTTAAATCTGAGTATCATACTTTCACCTATTGCACTAACCTGTCTGAGACCACAGGTCCTGTTATCAGTAATGAGATGGCGGCCAGACAGTTGAAAGCTGTTTGCTGCAGCACCAGCCTTTCCTAGTAATTGAGCAAATGAATAATGTCCATAGAGCAAATAAACATCCACCAATAACCAGAAATATAACTTCATAAGCAAGACTATCTCAGGAAGCACTGTTGAGGTGGTAGAGTGGAAATCGAGGTAAGAAATGTTCTGAAATATTAGGCCAGGTGTGGTGGCTCACACCTATAATCCTAGCACTTTGGGAGGCTGAGGTGGATGGATCACCTGAGGTCAGGAGTTCGAGACCAGCCTGGCCGACATGGTGAAACCCCGTCTCTACTAAAAATACACAAAAATTAGCTGGGCGTGGTGGTGCACGCCCTTAATCCCAGCTACTCAGGAGACTGAGGCAGGGGAATTGCCTGGGAGGTGGAGGTTGCAGTGAGCTGATGTCACGCCACTGCACTCCATCCAGCCTGGGTGACACAGCAAAACCCTGTCTCAAAAAAAAAAAAAGAGTATTTAATGAGGAAGGGGTGAACTGAAGATGAAGATCTTGGTGAGGTCCAGGAACAGTGCGGGAGTAATAGCACATATAAGCTCAGACATGTGAGACTGGGCAGAATGCCGCGTGTGAGATTGTGATCTCAGACAGGGGCCAGATCCAGGTGATGATGAGGTCCAGGGTGTGAGTAAGTAAGTGAGGGAAAAAGGCCAGACCTGGGCGGGATTGGGGTGCAGAGGCAATGAATAGATGCCCAAACTTTGAGTCAGCGAAGGAAAATTATTCCACCTCTGCCTCCTGTTATCCTTGGTCCTTGTCCAATGTTTTTAACATTTCCAAGCTTTAGTTTATTTATCTATAATGCAGTAATATTTATCTATAATGCAGTAATAATAACAGTAATAACTTTATCTGTAAAGTGATTAAAGGCTTCCTGTGAGTATTGAATTAACATAACCTAGCACAATATCTGACACATAGAATTTTTTGCACAATATCTGACACACAGAATTTTTTAAAATAAGGTAGCTATTGATATCTGTCTCTTTTATTATTTTTTTTTATATAGAGAGAGAGGGTCTCACTATGTTGCTCAGGTTCATCTTGAACTCCTGCCCTCAAATGATCCTCCCAATATCATCCTGTACTTCAAAAGCATAAAATTATGGAAAAGTTTCAGCATACATAAAAGGAGACCCATATAACTGTTCAGTTTCTATTGGTGTAAAACAGACCACACCAAAATTTAGTGTCTTACAACACTACTCATTTTATTGTGTCACAGTTTCTGAGGATCAAGAATTTGGAAAGGCCTCAGCTAGATGGTTCTGCCTCATGGTCTCACGTGGCTGCAGTAGCTGGAGCTAGTACAGTGGTAGCTTTCCCCTCTTTTGGAGTTTCTACAGTACAATGACTAGAAATATCCACTTATTTTTAGGGATAGAGTACAACTATGAAAAGGATGTTATTATTTTCTGTTAGCTATTTTCATAACATCCAAAATGTTCTTAGTACAGATAGTCCCCAACTGACAGTGGTTTGGCTTATAGTTTTTTCAACTTTACAAAGGGTTTATCATGATGTTTTTGACTTAGAATGGGTTTATCAGGATGTAAACTCATGGTAAGTCGAAGAGTATTTTGTATTCTTATGCATAGTAGCAAATTGGATCTGTGTCTTTTGGAAATAGTTCTTTAGTGGAAAGTTTTCTTGATTCCCATTATTCAGAGTATCCAAGTGAAATTTTAAAAAATTTGTCAGTAATGTTTATCTGCTTCTATTCTGCTCACTTACATGATCCCATATGATTTTTCTATAATCTTTATTAGCTTGACATTTGAAAATATTAGTCTTCTTTACACATTTATTAATTTTAAAATATATTTGCTTGTCCAAGTTAGTTTATAATATCAAAATATGTAAATAAGAATTAACATTCATTGGTGCATCCCTATAATCCCAGCTACTTCAAAGGCTGAGGCAGAGAATCACTAGAACCTGGGAAGCAGAGGTTGCGGTGAGCCGAGATTGCGCCATTGCACTCCAGCCTGGGCAACAAGAGCAAAACTCCGTCTCAGAAAGAAAAAAAAAAAAAGAATTAACATTCATTGGTCACTAACTATGGATCAGCCACTGTTTTATGTGCTTTGCGTGTATTCATTTGTAGCAACCGCCCTCTGAATAAGTGCTACTATAATATAGATTGAATAAATGAAGAAACTGAAGCACAAAGGTTAAGTAACTGGCCCAGATTACAAAGGGTAACAGAGCTGGGATTCAAACTCTTGCAGTTTGGCTTCAGACCTTTTATCCTGAATATCTTTTTTTATTATTATTCGAGACAGAGTCTTGCTCTGTCATTCAGGCTGGAGTGCAGAGACACAATCTTGGCTCACTGCAACTTCCACCTCCCGGTTCTGTCACCCAGGCTGGAGTGCAATGGCGTGATCTCGGCTCACTGCAAGCTCCGCCTCCCAGGTTCACACCATTCTTCTGCCTCCGCCTCCCGAGTAGCTGGGACTACAGGCACCCGCCACCACGCCTGGCTAATTTTTTGTATTTTTAGTAGAGACGGGGTTTCACTGTGTTAGTCAGGATGGTCTCGATATCCTGACCTCGTGATCCGCCCACCTTGGCCTCCCAAAGTGCTGCGATTACAGGCGTGAGCCACTGCACCCGGCCACTCCCAGCTAATTTTTGTATGTTTAGTAGAGATGGGATTTTGCCATGTTGACCAGGCTAATCTCAAACTCTTGACCTCAAGTGATCTGCCTGCCTCAGCCTCCCAGAGTAATTGCAGGTGTGGGATTACGGGCGTGAGCCACTGCACCTGGTCTCATCTTGAATATCTTTACTGCTTTTAAGTTTTTATTTAGGTCTTATCAGAAATTGTTCAAGATATTCCTTTAACAACAATTATCTAGAAGTCCAGATTTTTATAGATACCATGTTGCCAGTTAGGTTGAACAAGATTTTTCACACGTGTAGTACAGGGGATGAACAATAAGTAAAGTTAAAGTTGGAGATTTAACTGTCCTCATATAAAATGGGAAGTATATGGCAAGATAATTTTCAATGATGAAGATAATTAATGGTTTGTGTGAATGTGGGGGCTTTTATTTCTGGTAGACATCCATTTAATCTACTGTAAAAGTACCCTCATAAGTTATTTATCTTATTTCCCCTGTAATGTTTTAAATTCTTAAAGGCAAAATATTTTTTAAAAATTCTATGTATTCCTCACAGCATTTAGCATGGTTCCTAACAAAGCAGATATTTACCATAATCCTTTCTGGAATAAGATGGAACATGTAACTTAGCATTTGTTGAGTGAATGAACTATTTGATCTTATATAGTATCCATTTTGATACCTTTTGCAGATGTGAAGGACTTCGAATAAATATAGTTGATGACTTGTTTTTACTATTAAATTGGGAATCGGAAATTTTTTCCCCTGTCTTTTCTACAGAATACTTCAGACGTTGTGCAGAAAACTTAGGCTTCCTCAAGCTTTTGATTTCTGTCACTTAGCACACCTAACTCCAGGCTTTGTTGGTGCTGATCTGATGGCACTGTGCCGAGAGGCAGCAATGTGTGCAGTCAACAGAGTCTTAATGAAGCTACAGGAACAGGAGAAGAAAGATCCTGAAATGGAAGATTTGCCATCTAAAGGAGTCCAGGAGGAAAGTCTGGGAACTGAATCCACTTCTGAAACACAGGTGCTTTCTCTAAAGGCACTTTAAATTGTCCTTTTAATGTTCTTTGTGTTATTTTACATTGAAGCAAGGGTCAGTATAGTTGAGGTTTATTACTTTCTGTTTTATTGGCATTTAATCTATAGAATAATTATCATTTATACCCATAATGTGTATCATTTCAAAAATACGAGTTGTTTTATGTTTATTCTGAATAAATTCATTTTACAATAATGATCATGAGATTCTGGAATGGGGTTGGCAGACTGTGGCCTACCCACCCACCACCTGTTTTTGTAAATTAAAGTTATATTGGAACACAGCCATGTTCATTTGTATACATGTTGCCTCTTTCTGCTTTCGTACTTCACGGCAGAATTCACATAGGAGTTTGCAGCAGATACCATAGCCCACAAAGCCTACAGTGTTTACTGTCTAGACCTTTACAGAAAAAGGTTGTCAACCCCTATTTCAGCATTGGCATTTAATTATATCTCCTGATTAACTTTTGGTTAGGTAGATTACAGTGGTCTGTTGACACAACTGTATCCACGTCGGTAGCTGCAAACAGCTCTGGAGGACAGTCATATGAATAATAGGGGACATTTATTAATCTAAGATCAGTATTAAATTTTTTAGTTTTGTGAGTCATGAAAATTCAATATATATAGCATTTTATGTAGCATTTTATAGCTTGCACAGATGGCTTCTGTATGTTATATAATTTGATCCCTGTAACCTTATATAAATATCATTATTTTCCCCATTTTGTAATCAAAGGCACTAAGCTTAAGAGGTTGTGATTTGCCCAAGCCCATACAGCCTCCACTTTATAGAGCAAGGGCTTAAATCCAGATCTTTTGTTCTCACATAATTTATTTTTTCTTAGACATTTGAAACTTTACTTCTGTAAAAAATAACAAACTCATTTGTTTTATAATATTGCATATAAATTAATATTTTATAAATTGAATTAATCGGTTACCTATTTTTTAGACTTATCCTTTCATCTTCACAAAGCAAGAAATCTGCCTTTTAAGATTTGATAGTAATAGGAAAATTGCCTTCCCTCTACTTAGTTGATAAACCGTTAAGGAACCATATTAATGAATTATACTACCTCCAGTGTAACTTTTTTAAATTTCAGCAGGATTCAGCTGTTTCTTGAATATTCATAAATGAAATATGGGAAATATCATGGTTGCTGAAATGAATATTTGCCAACTGCTTATATTTGCTATACCTAGCCCTAGTATATAGAAATCATTCTTATATATTTAATTATAGTTGGTGTATCTTTACTTGACCAGAGCATATGATCCTTTAGAATAAAATGAGCTTGTCTCATGTCAGAGAGAAAATTATTAAACTACATAGAAGTTCAGGATAGCTTACGGAAATACTACAGTAATAATTTTTATAAGTAGAAAATGTAACTTTTCTATAGCTGTTGTGGTGTTTTTTTATCTTCCCCTCAATTGTTCCCTTCAAGGATGAATTACAAAGGCTGCTGGGGTTGCTAAGAGACCAAGATCCCCTCTCAGAGGAGCAGATGCAAGGCCTGTGCATTGAACTGAATGATTTCATTGTTGCTCTATCCTCAGTCCAACCCTCTGCCAAAAGGGAAGGCTTTGTCACTGTCCCTAACGTGACATGGGCAGATATTGGTGCCCTGGAAGACATTAGAGAGGAGCTCACCATGGCAATATTGGTAGGTATATCAGCTGCCAAATATTATTGGCATGTCATGGATTAAGGATCAGAGATAAAGCTCCATGCGTGTGTACTAGGTTCTGTGGCTAAACTGACTTAATCACTGTGTCTAAATTGACTTGAATGTAGCACTTCTTTCAAGTGCTAAGCCCCCAACAATGGTTTTTCTTTTGTTTGAGATCTGATTTATTTGTTTATTTTTTTAATTGATATATCACAGTTGTAAATATTTTGGGGGTACATGTGATATTTTGATACATGTATTAAATGTGTAATGATGAAGTCAGAGTAATTGGGATATTCATCACCTCTAATGTTTATGTTTTGTGTTGGGAACATTATACTTTTTTTCTTCTAGCTGTTTTGAAATATACTTTTTTCTTCTAGCTATTTTGAAATATACTTTTTTTCTTCTAGCTATTTTGAAATGTAATTTCCCTACTGGGCTATCAAATACCAGAACTTATTACTCCTATCTATATTTTTTTACCCGTTAACCAACTTCTCTTTGTCATACTCCTCTCCGCTTTGCCTTTCCAGCCTCTGATAACCATCAGTTTGCTCTCCATTTCCATGAGATCCACTTTATTAGCTCCCACTATGAGTGAGAATGTGCAATATTTGCCTTTCTGTGCCTGGTTTATTTTACTGACATAATGACCTCTAGTTCCATCTATGTTGCTGCAAATGACAGGATTTCCTTCATTTTTGTGGCTGAATAATACTCCACTGAGACCTATTTTGTGCTGATCCTTTTGGTTGTGCTTCATTTCTATAGCAGTGAGTTTAAACAAGCACAAAAACCTTCAGGTTTGATTCAGTCAAGACCAAATCGTTTGACAAAGACTTTCTGAACCTGATTTTATGGGTCAAGGCAATTTTAATGCACGTAAAACTTCGGATTAATTTTTATTTACTTTACTTTTCTACTCATCGTTCCGTGATTCATTAATTGAAATATGATCGATTTAGAGGTATGTACTACTGAAAGAGAAAATACACTGGAATTATAGTCAACAGGTATCTCTGACAAAATTTTAACTATGCAAAAGTTACTGCTGCGTCTGATTTCTTAGAGGAGACCATTGTCTAAACATTTTATAACCTAGATATTTAAATGGTTTTCTAAAAAATATTTGTCGAAATATTCTATTGTTATGTCTAAAATGTTCTTAGATGTTACGTTCAAGTATACATTCCTCAAGCGCGGGGACTTTTCTCTTTATCACCACAGGGCATGAACAGGTAAACAGGTACTGTTCATATCTTTAGGCCTCACAGTCATGTTGAAATTAAGCCTGAGAGGCCGGGCACAGTGGCTCCTGTCTGTAATCCCAGCACTTTGGAAGGCTGAGGCAGGTGGATCACCTGAGGTCAGGAGTTCGAGACCAGCCTGGCCAACGTGGTGAAACCCCAACTCTACTAAAAATGCAAAAATTGGCCGGGCGCGGTGGCTCAATCCTGTAATCCCAGCACTTTGGGAGGCCGAGATGGGTGGATCACGAGGTCAGGAGATCGAGACCATCCTGGCTACCACGGTGAAACCCCGTCTCTACTAAAAAAATACAAAAAAAACTAGCCGGGCGAGGTGGCAGGCGCCTGTAGTTCCAGCTACTCGGGAGGCTGAGACAGGAGAATGGCGTGAACCCGGGAGGCGGAGCTTGCAGTGAGCTGAGATCCGGCCACTGCACTCCAGCTTGGGCGACAGAGCGAGACTCCGTCTCAAAAAAATAAAATAAAATAAAAAATACAAAAATTAGCCAGGCGTGGTGGCATGTGCCTGTAGTCCCAGCTACTCACAAGGCTAAGGTAGGAGGATCGCTTGAACCCAGGAGGCAGAAGTTGCAGTGAGCCAAAGTAATGCCACTGCACTCTATCCTGGGTGATAGAGGCACGCTCAAAAAATAAAAAAATAAAAAAACATAAAATATATATCTGAAGATAATTTGAACCTGCAGTATAAAATAGGTATGTAATGGATCACTGTTGGTATCATTCTTTCCAGGCACCAGTACGCAACCCAGACCAGTTCAAAGCTCTTGGATTGGTGACTCCAGCTGGGGTCCTCCTTGCTGGTCCGCCTGGCTGTGGGAAGACTCTGCTGGCAAAGGTATATATGTTCAATTGCATGTAATTGATTTCTTACTATCAGATATGAATTTAACTTTAAATATTACAGTTAGGTAAGTCTTATGCATAATTTTTATCAGAAGTTTATTTTAGCAAAACTGACAACTTTCTTCATGAAAATTTCCTACTTTTTTAAATTACAAAGGCACATGATTGAAAAATGTTTATATCAACCATAATCCTATCAATTTTAACATACAATTATATATTTTCTGTGTATTATATTTTAGCTTTTTAGTGAGTATTATTCCATAGTTTAAGTTTTTACTTGACTTGGTTTCCTGCTTTGGTATTGTTATTGTTTATAACTTAAATATTTCTTGTAATTATTTTCTAAAATTGTTTTTTCATAATAGAAAATAAAAATAAGCAAAAAGGAAAAGCATTGTGTGTAATTCACTACTATGTACTACTATTATTTCATTTCATTGTCAATCCTTCAGATTTTTTCTATGCATACATATCAAAATAATATCTAGCTTTTACATTTTTACATGCATGTTTACAAACATAAGCTTTTTTTTCCCCCCCTTTTTGAGACAGAGTCTCATTCTGTTGCCCAGGCTGGAGTGCAGTGGCATGATCTTGGCTCACTGCAACCTCCGCCTCCCGTGTTCAATCAATGATCTTGCCTCAGCCTCCCGAGTGGCTAGGATTACAGGCACACGCCACCACGCCTGGCTAATTTTTGTATTTTTAGTAGAGATGGGGTTTCACCATGTTGGTCAGGCTGGTCTCAAACTTCTGACCTCGTGACCTGCCTGCCTCAGCCTCCCAAAGTGCTGGGATTACAGGCATGAGCCACTACACCCAGCCACAGATATAAGCTTTTTTAAACATATTTTTCTCACTTAGTTATATTTCCTGAGCATCGTCACATGTCAGTATATATTGATAAACATCAATATTTTTAATGCCTGCATAATATTCTACCATAAAGATAGATGTTCTATAATTTATGGAAATGATCCCATATTGAAACAACACTACTTTAAATGGTCTTGCACTTATATGTTTGTAGCTTGACTAATAATTATATTAGAATGCATATCTAAGTAATTTTCCAGTCAAAGGAATGTATGTTTTTAAAGCTTTTGAGCCATATTATTAAAATGCCTTCCTAAAGGTTTTCAGCAGTTTTTACCTTTGTATCAATAGGATATGAGTATCAATTTTCCCACACCTTAAACTAGTGATGGCCATGAACGTTGCTTTTAATAGTGGACAATTTAATAGGTAAAAATGCTATCTTGCAGTTTAAGTCGCATTTTTAAAATTACTAGTGTTTTTTTGGCCAGGCGTGGTAGCTCATGCCTATAACCCCAGCACTTTGGGAGGCCGAGGCAGGTGGATCACTTGAGGCCAGGATTTCGAGACCAGCGTGGGCAACATGGTAAAACCCTGTCTCTACTAAAGTAAATTACAAAATTAGCCAGGTGCAGTGCTGCATGCCTGTAATCCCAGCTACTGGGGAGGCTGAGGCACAAGAATTGCCTGACACAAGGAGGCAGAGGCTGCAGTGAGCCAAGATCATGCCACTGCATGCCAGCCTAGGCAACAGAGTGAGACTGTCTCAAAAAAGAAAAAAGAAAACAAAAACTAATGTTTTTTTAATTTAAATATGTTTATTGGCTATTTTTCTTTGTGAATTGTCTATTCTTTTTTTTTTTTTTTTTTTTTTTTTTTTGAGACGGAGTCTCACGCTGTTGCCCAGGCTGGAGTGCAGTGGCGCGATCTCGGCTCACTGCAAGCTCCGCCTCCTGGGTTCACGCCATTCTCCTGCCTCAGCCTCCTGAGTAGCTGGGACTACAGGCGCCCGCCACCGCGCCCGGCTAATTTTTTGTATTTTTAGTAGAGACGGGGTTTCACTGTGGTCTCGATCTCCTGACCTTGTGATCCGCCCGCCTCGGCCTCCCAAAGTGCTGGGATTACAGGCTTGAGCCACCGCGCCCGGCCGTGAATTGTCTATTCATATCCTTTCCTGTTTTTCTAATGGCATACATGTGATTTTCTTTCTTATTTATAATCACTTCATATATTAAGATTTGTTATTTATAAATGTTGATCAGTTTATCTTGACTGTAATCATGTTTGACACCTTGAGCTTTTTTGGTTTTATTTTTATGTGGGCAAATTTCTGTCTTTTTGTGCTTTTTTTTTCCCTTTGGACTGATGCTTATTAGAACTGTCTTCCCTACTATGCAGCCATAAAAAAGGATGAGTTTGTGTCCTTTGTAGGGACATGGATGCAGCTGGAAACCATCATTCTTAGCAAACTATCACAAGAACAGAAAACCAAACACCGCGTGTTCTCACTCATAGGTGGGAACTGAACAATGAGATCACTTGGACTCAGGAAGGGGGACATCACACACTGGGGCCTATTATGGGGAGGGGGGAGGGGGGAGGGATTGCATTGGGAGTTATACCTGATGTAAATGACGAGTTGATGGGTGCAGCACAGCAACATGGCACAAGTATACATATGTAACAAACCTGCACATTATGCACATGTACCCTAGAACTTAAAGTATAATAATAATAATAAAAAAAAGTCAAAAAAAAAAAAAAAAAAGAACTGTCTTCCCTATGTGTAAAGTATGTTATCCATCATTTTCAGTGTCTGTATAATATTACATCCATAACTAACCCTTATCAACTTTTAAAAATATTCTGAATTACTTGTAAGAAATTGAAATAATAACATGTTTAATAAGTACCACAGCAACCAAATTATAACTCCTCAGTAAATATCAAATGTCCATAGTGCTGTGTGTAAAACTTACGTTTATTTATACTACTAATTTTCCTTGCTTAATGTTTTCAGTACTCTTACAAGGCATTGCTTTCAGGGAGCTGGGTATGGAGTTAGAAGAGAACGACACAGTCATTGATCTACATTTTTTTCACAATAGTTTTGGAAAAATATAGCCAGAAAGAAGGTTCTGCATGCTGGTGTGTGAATTCTCCAGGTCAATGCGTTCCCTTTCGTGTGTGTCTTATAGTGTTTATTATTTAATTAGTTACATCTGCCTTTGAGTAGTCCTGTTCACAGCAGAGAGGAGGTAGCTTGGATAACTTGAAAAGCATATATGGTACTAAAACATCATAGATCCACATTTCTCCTCTTCTTCTCCCCCCTACTGAACTGCCAACAATTGAGGACCACTCTGTTTAGTCAGATTTCTTTTTGTGTGTGTGTGTGTGTGTGTCTGTGACAGAGTCTTGCTCTGTCGCCCAGGCTGGAGTGCAGTGGCACAACCTTGGCTCACTGCAAGCTTCACCTCCCGGGTTCACGCCATTCTCCTGCCTCAGCCTCCCGAGTAGCTGGGACTACAGGTGCCCACCACCATGCCCGGGTAATTTTTTGTATTTTTAGTAGAGACAGGGTTTCACCGCGTTAGCCAGGCTGGTCTCGATCTCCTAACCTCGTGATCCGCCCATCTCGGCCTCCCAAAGTGCTGGGATTACAGGCGTGAGCCACTGTGCTGGCTTTAGATTTCTTATATCTGACCATTGGGAGCGGGGACTCTTACCTAGGACTCCATGGATGGACTTCACAGCTTCACTGAATCTATGAGCCGAGGCCATGTATTGTGTGTATATGTATTGTTTCTGGGGAAGAGTGTTCACAACAACTTTCATCAGGTTCTCCGAAGGGTGCAAGACTACGTGCCCAAGAATCCAGAAATAGAAAATGTCCTTGAATGGCAGAGGCAAAGTGTGGCCTAGGATAAACTTATGGAACAAATTATAGGTCAGAACCTAGAAACCTAGAGATGCATATAAAATTAGGTATTTGGCTGATCTTGATTGTTTTATTTACTCAGGATAACCAAATAATACAATTTTTGTTGGCACCTGCACATACTAAGTATGTAACTAGCATAAAGTCAGGGCATGCAGTTGCTGGAGTTGGAGAGGTTTGGGAGAGTAAGAATTGGGAGTCTAGTTTTGGAAGTGATAGTTTTGAAATGCTTGTGTGATCCAAGTGGTGATGCTGAGGAGTAGTAAGTGGAACATAGATCGGGAGCTCAGATACCAGGTTCTAAGAATAGGAAAGGACTCTCTTCCATGATCATTTTGAAGTTCTGATTGATTTTATTCAGATTTCACCTCTGCGTTCAGATTGTAATTCTTAGACTCTTCTACACATACAACTATGTGTTTCTCAACATTGACCCTTCGTAAAGACTGATAACTGATGTTGTTAAATTTTCATTTGTAAATGAATGAATACTTTCACCCCATGAGGTATTTCTTGAGTACAGAGACTAGCATTTTCACTGGAATCCCAAATTAGGGCTATAAATGTATTTGTATTTACATAATCATGTTTATGTAAACAAATGTTCACATAAATATTTTGTGTCATTTCCATTTGATTTATAGCCTTAGTAATTCTTAGAAAGTCCTAGGTTTCAGCCTGGGCATTGTGGCAAAACCCTGCCTCTACCAAAAAAATACAAAAATTAACTGAGTGTGGTGGCAGACTCCTGTAGTCCCAGCTCCTCGGAAGGCTGAGGTGAGAGGATTGCCTGAACCTGGGAAGTCAAGACTGCAGTGAGCTGTGATCTCATCACCGCACTCCAGCCTGGGCGACAGTAAGATTCTGTCTCAAAAAAACAAAAAAAAATTAAAGTGAAATTAAAAAAAAAAAAGAAAGTTGTAGGTTATTTGATTTTACCTTTATGTATTCCCCTTTTCCCATTTGTCTTTTTTTCTTTTTCTTTTTCTTTTTTTTTTTGAGACAGAGTCTTGCTCTGTTACCCAGGCTAGAGTGCTATGGTGCAATCTTGACTCACTGCAACCTCTGCCTCCTGGGTATGAGCAGTTCTCCTGTCTCAGCCTCTCGAGTAGCTGAGACTATAGGCACATGCCACCACGTCCGGCTAATTTTTGTATTTTTAGTAGAGATGGGGGTTTCACCATATTGGTCAGGCTGGTCTTGAACTCCTGACCTCAGGTGATCCACCCGCCTCAGCCTCCCAAAGTACTAGGATTACAGGCGTGAGCCACCGCACCCAGCCCTTTTTTCCTTTTAATAAGAAACAAGTCACTATTAATATAGGAAGGGAGACACAGACTTAAGACTACAAAAAGGGCTGGGCGCCACTCATGCCTGTAATCCTACCATTTGGGAGGCCGAGGTGTGCAGATCACAAGGTCAGGAGATTGAGACCATCCTGGCTAACATGGTGAAACCCCATCTCTACTAAAAATACAAAAAATTAGCCGGGCTTGGTGGCGAGCACCTGTAGTCCCAGCTACTCAGGAGGCTGAGGCAGGAGAATGGCATGAACCTGGGAGGCAGAGCTTACAGTGAGCCGAGATTGCACCACTGCCCTCCAGCCTAGGCGACCGAGCGAGACTCCGTCTCAAAAAAAAAAAAAAGAAAAGAAAAAAAACACAAGAAGTCCTTTGTCACACATCATCATTATTATTGTTGTTATTATTACTGTGTATTGGCCTTACTTGTGTCTTTTTGTTTCCTCTTGCTAGGCTGTTGCAAATGAGTCTGGACTAAATTTTATATCTGTCAAGGGCCCTGAATTACTAAACATGGTAAGTTATTGAGCATGAGTCATTATTTTAGATTAGAAAAAGTAATGGTCATGCAAGCTACGGGGTAAAATGTTCTCAAATCTTTCAGCAGTTGTGGTATTTTGGTATTTAAAATCAGTGCCGGCCGGGCGCGGTGGCTCAAGCCTGTAATCCCAGCACTTTGGGAGGCCGAGACGGGCGGATCACGAGGTCGGGAGATCGAGACCATCCTGGCTAACATGGTGAAACCCCGTCTCTACTAAAAAATACAAAAAAAAAAAAAAAAACTAGCCGGGCGAGGTGGCGGGCGCCTGTAGTCCCAGCTACTCGGGAGGCTGAGGCAGGAGAATGGCGTAAACCCGGGAGGCGGAGCTTGCAGTGAGCCGAGATCCGGCCACTGCACTCCAGCCTGGGCGGCAGAGCGAGACTCTGTCTCAAAAAAAAAAAAAAAAAAAAAAAAATCAGTGCCATAGGAGTGAGGAGGTTGAGCTTTGCTCTCCTCTGCTACTTTGGGTGTATAAATGCTTTCTCAATTAAGTCTGTTAACCTCTGAGCCTGAATTTTCCCACAGCTAGAAGCAGTAGAGCAAAGATTTCAGTCTGAGTTGTCTGACTCCTGATCTACTTTTTATCCTGTTGTCGTGTGGCTTAGATGAGTTCTGTATTAATAAATAAAAATACTTCTGGAGATAGAAGTCACTCAAGTGCTGTATCTTCCTTCTGCATTTAAGCAATTTATTATCTAAATTTAAGACACTTTGAATTTCTTATTTTTTGTCCTTCTCTATGAAAAGTAAAAATGCCATTCTATGATATATTCCAACAAAGAAGAAATGAGGGTAACATTTGTTTTAAAAGGTTTTTAAAATTTATCTCTACCCCAACTTTTAAATCTTTCCTATTGTGTATTACTTTCTCCCTAAAATAAGGGAGTTATACTTAAGTATTTCCTATGGACTTTTTACATACCTCGTAACTTTTCTTGTACTTTGTTTTCCAGCAGAGGTGGTATTAGATGTGAACCTTGAAGCAGAGGGCGTTGGTGGGAACTGGGATTGGAAAAGAAGGTTATAGCCAGACGCTGAAGGGCCTTTATACCAAGCTAGAATTTGGATGTTAACTTCAGACTATCAGAGAGCTAATAGAGACTTTAAATAAAGCAAGAGTGTAACATATTTTTAAAGATTGTAATTAGTAAAAATTTTATTATAAAAGTTTCCACATATAAGGAATTCCAAAGAGTAATATAATGTACCCCTATGTATCTATCACCCAGCAAAAAAAAAAAAAAAAAATGCACTTAAAGCTTTTGCAAACCCTTCCTCGTGATGTTCCCTGTTCTGTCTCCCATGGAACTTACCACAAGGCTGAATTTGGTGCTTATTAGTTCCATGCACTTCTTTCTATATTTACTATGTATGTATGTATCCCTAAACAATATATAGTATTATTTTATATGTTTCAGAAGTATGAGGCCAGGCACAGTGGCTGACACCTGTGATCCCCAGCACTTTGGGAGACTGAGGCAAGAGGATCACTTGAGGCCAGGCATTTAAGACAGACCAACGTACCAAAACCCTGTCTCTACCAAAAAAAATTTTTAATGTAATTTTGTTTTTAAGTATGAGGTTTATGAGATAATTGGAAATGTTAGTGCTTACTGAATATTTGATATTAAGGAAATACTAATTTTTAAGTGTAATAATGACATGTTAAAATCATTATATTTTGGAGATACTGAAATATTTATAAATAAAATAGGACATCTAGGATTTTCTTCAATAAAACAAGGAAAGTGGACAGGAGTATAGATGAAGCAAGATTGGTCATACATTGAGTTGATAATAATTGAAGGTCAGTGATGGATACATTTGAAGTTTATAACTGTTATATCTACTTTAGTTATACTTTTGGACTCTCCTTATACACTCTCCATGGTATAAAGCAAAACAAACAAAAAAGCCCTTTAAATAGTGTGTATTCTTTTGCAACTTGGTTTGGTTGGGTTTTTTGGTTTTTGTTTTGTTTTGTTTTGTTTTTTGAGAGAGAGACAGGATCTCTGAAAGCAGAGGTTTTGCTGTGTTGCCTGGGCTGGTCTCAAACTCCTGGCCTCAGGTGATCCTCCTATCTCAGCCTCCCAAAATGCTAGGATTACAGGCATGAGTGACTACACCTATTCTTGGTTGTTATTTTTGTTCAATATTTACTTATAATACTTATCTCTGTTGATGTATTTTTAGTTTATTAACTTTTTGTGTGGCATTTCATTGAATGAATATAACCATACTTTAAAAATTAGGGTTTTTTTCCTGATGAATTTTTAGGTTGAATATTATATATGTATATCTTTGCATATATTTGTGAGATTTTTTTCTGCCTAGGGTATATACCCAGAAGGAGAATTGCTGAATCTTAGAGTATGTGCACTTTCAAAAATATTAGGTATTGGCTGGGCATAGTGCCTCACATCTGTAATCCCAGCACTTTGAGAGGTCAAGGCAGGAGGATTGCTTGAGGCCAGTTTGAGACCAGCATGGGCAACATAGTGAGACCCTGTCTCTACAAAAAAAAAACCATAAAATTAGCCAGATGCACACCTGTAGTCCCATCTCCTTGGGAGGCTGAGGTAGGAGGATTGCTTGAGCCTAAAAGGTCGAGGCTGCAGTGAGCTATGATCACGCCACTGCTCTCCAGCCTAGACAACACAGCAACATCCTGTCTCTCAAAAAAACAAAAAAAAAAAAATTGGATATTGCTAACTGTTTTAATAAAGTAATTGTATCAGATTGTCCCACATTCGCAACAGCAGTGTTGGTATCAGATATTTTCATTTTTGCCAGTCTGGTGAACATGACATTTTGCCTCATTGTGGTCTGATTTGTTTTTTATGGGTGGGTAGGGGGAAGAGGTCTATGGAAGAGTGCAGAATGTCTCTGAAAGATTAGATGATCTGGGCTGGGCACAGTGGCTCACGCCTATAATCCCTGCACTTTGGGAGGCCAAGGTGGGTGGATCACTTGAGGTCAGGAATCCAAGACCAGTGTGGCCAATGTGGTGAAACCCCATTGTAAAAATACAAAAAAATTAGCCAAGCATAGTGGTGGGTGTCTGTAATCTCATCTACTCAGGAGACTGAGGCAGAAGAATCGTTTGAACTCGGGAGGTGGAGGTTACGGTGAGTAGAGATCACACCACTGCACTCCAGCCTGGGCAACAGAGTGAGACTGTCTCAAAAAGAAAGATTAGATGATCTAGTGAGGAAGATGGGCATCCTGGGATTGGAAAATGAGTTCACTCTAGGACATTTTAGATTAAACAGCCATCTGGAGATGTCTAGCAGGCGGTAGGAAATGTGAATCTGAAGCTCTGAAGAGATTTGAAAGTCACTATCATCCAAGTGGTACCTAAAACCATGGGAATGGGTTCAGTCTGGTAGGACAAGTTTATTAAGTAAAAGAACAATTACATTAAGGGTCTCTGACTGAACCCTGAAAGATTCAAGCAATTAAGGGATAAAGAAGCAAGATCTGGCAAAGGAGACTGAAAGTACTTGGTCATAAGATGCAGGACACCCCAGACCAGCTAAGCCTGAAAACCAAGGGAAGATGAGTTTTTCAGCCTTGTCAGTGTGACCAAACAGTATAAAAGATATTGAGAGTGGGACTTGGGATTTAGTTATTAGAAGGTCATTGGTGGCTTTAGGGAAAATATGTTTAATAATGATGTTTGCAAAAGCCAGACTAAAATGGTTGAAAATTTGATGGCCAATAAAGATTTTGAGATAATAAATGTAGGATCTTTACTTGAAATGTGGCATGTTTCAAATAAAGGATAAAATGGGCTTTTCTTTCATTTACTTATTTTTAATCACTGTTGCCTTGTTAGGATTAAATAGGTTTTAATATGTCCTTGTTGAAACTTTAGGTTTACTTTTCCCTAAATTAAATTTCCTTTTACCTAGCTACCTTGGTTTGCCATTTCCAAAGTCACTTTGCCAACAGTATTGATTGTTCTCTTCTATTCCTGTCTGAAACTTTATGTCTCCCAGCCCCCTGAGATGCCTTCTTTTACAACAGTTCTGAATATTTTGCTTCAGCATTACAAGTGTAGTTTTTGCTGAATTAGATTTTCCAGGAAAGTCTACTATATTTGTACACTATTGTATTTGCACACTGTGTGTTATATTTGTACACTGTGCACTATATTTGTATACTGTGCAGGATATTAGGACAGAAAAATTTGAATGGGACTCCTGCTTTCCAAGGGCTATGTAATACAATATAGTGAGGGTAGGAGAGCTCAAATGTTATAATAAGGATAAAATCTGAATATCTGAATAGGACTCCTGCTTTCTAAGGGCTTTGTAATATAATATAGTGAAGGCAGAAGAGCTCAAATGTTGTAATAATACAAAGTACTCGAAGAGCAAAGAAATACTTTGGGTTTGGTTTGGGTCAAATGATAGTAAAACAGTTTTATATATCAAATTCCAGAAAGTATCAGGATGAGCCATATACATTTGCTGATATTTAACCATTTTTGACCTGTAATAGCCAACTGCATATAGTTCAACTTAATCAAATTTGCTATTATGGGAAGAATGATTAATGAGGATCTTTTAGAATGTAAGAAGAAATGTTCGGAGGTAGGTTAGAAAGCAGTTCAAGTAAGGGAAGCAGAATGAGCAAAAGTTTAACGAAAAATACCAAAAGGATGTGAGGGAAAGAAATTTCTAGTCAAAGGAAAAAATAGCACTTGAATCGCTGTCATCTGCGGTGTATTCTTTGCCTTGATTATTTATTCTGGCCATAGAGTCATTATAGCAGAGGTGATATGAAATAGTTGGCACTGTAGGCCGGGGGCAGTGGCTCATGCCTGTAATCCCAGCATTTTAGGAGGCTGAGGCGGATGGATCATTTGAGGTTGGGAGTTTGAGACTAGCCTGGCCAACATGGTGAAACCTCGTCTCTACTAAAAAGACAAAAATTAGCCAGGTGGTAGTGGCAGCATGCCTGTAATCCCAGCTCCTCGGGAGGCTGAGGCAGGATAATTGCTTGAACCTGCAGGGCAGAGGTTGCAGCGACCGAGATCGCTCCACTGCACTCCGGTCTGGGTGACAGAGAGACCCTGTCTTAAAAATAATAATAATGATTGGCACTGTAAAGATGTTTTTTGGATTCCATCTTATTTAGCAGTTTCATTAAGAAAAAACTCTTTCTTAGTCATCTGGTTTGACATTTTACGAGAAAAATTTCTTATGCCTAAGCTAAAAGCGAAATCATCCTTACATGTGGCTTTTCATATTACTTAGTCCTAATGTTATAGTTGCTTGTGAATTGCTATATTTCTTGACTTATCTTAATGTTTTATGTTTTGATTTAGATTTCAACATAGAGTAAGCCATTATGAAACCTGTTAAATGCCTAGTTGGCTCACTTTGCCTCCTCTGATGCTGTATGACAAAATAGTTATTCCTTTATTTAGTAAGATGACTTTTGTAGAAATAACAATAAAATAGTAATTTGACTTATGTGCACGTAAAATACTGTTGAATTAATGAAAATTACTGCTGGATATTTTATATGCACAAGGCTTACAAGATTAGTTCTAAAATACAATTGAATTTTGGTGATTTTTTTGAGCTAGAGAAGACCTTACGTTTCACTTAAGTCTTCATTTTATAAATAAGGAAATTTATAGAAGGCTTAAATAGTTGCTACTTTTATTAAGTTGAACTATATGCAGTTGACTATTACAGGTCAAAAATGGTTAAATATCAGCAATTGTATATGGTTCATCCTGATACTTTCTGGACTTTGGCACGTCACATAAAACTGTTTTACTGTCATTTGACCCAAACCACAAAGTTGAACCGTTGGTATTTTATTTCCTTTCTGTGTATGTTTAGTATGTTGGTGAGAGTGAACGTGCTGTGCGACAAGTTTTTCAACGAGCCAAGAACTCAGCACCGTGTGTGATATTCTTTGATGAAGTGGATGCTTTATGTCCTCGAAGATCAGACCGAGAGGTAATTATCATGGACTAGTGGTTTACAGATTCTTTTAGCACAATAAACCTTTTCTATGTTCTAAGCCAGGTATTTCTTATGAAGTCATACCTTAGGAGCATTGAGACTCTTAGTGAAGACACCTAGTAATTTGAAATCAAATCTTAGAGATAGCAGTTGTATTCTGTATCTGCCTCTGCATCCATTTTTTTTCCTGTTTATTATTTTGGTTGCACAATCTGTAGGTCATCCTAATTCACACAAATGAGTAGGTGAGTATGGAAATGATATTAGTTTGAAATAGCTTGCCTTATAATCTTGTTATCCTACAACATTCTTGAGCTAAAAGAGTTCTTGAGACAGGAAAAAAAACAATTTAAGATATCATGCACTCAAAATAGGGTCAGGTTATTAACTTTAAGACCCCAAACCTTTTCTCTTAAGTAAGACATTAAAATAAAGAAGATAAAAAAAGACCCAACACCCATTTATATCTGGAGAAGATATAAAATTGATCTGCATTGAATACCACTTGCATCAGCCACACTGAGTCACAGTCCTTAGAGATTTCAGTACAGAGTACCAGAAACAGTTGTTATTAGGAGTGCTATTATATAACAATTTGAAGCTTAGTGAAGCATAACATAAACCATAAATATATAACCTTTTTGAAGCAGACAGCAGCTACTTTATTTATTTATTTATTTACTTACTTATTTATTTATTTATTTTTGAGACAGAGTTTCACTCTTGTCTCCCAGGTGGGAGTGCAATGGTGCGAACTCGGTTCACTGCAACTTCCGCCTCCTGGGTTCAAGCGATTCTCCTCCCTCAGCCTCCTGAGTAGCTGGAATTACAGGCACCCGCCACCATGCCTGGCTCATTTTTGTATTTTTAGTAGAGACAGGGTTTCCCCATGTTGGTCAGGCTGGCCTTGAACTCCTGACCTCAGGTGATCCATCCGCCTCGGCCTCCCAAAGTACTGGAATTACAGGGTTGAGCCACCACGCCCGGCCACAGGTACATTTCTTGTAAGATGACTGAGGAAATGGTTACATTTCTTTTGTTGTTGTTGTTGTTGTATTGTTGTTGAAACGGAGACTCACTCTGTCACCCAGGCTGGAGTGCAATGGTGCGATCTCGGCTTACTGCAACCTCTGGCACCCAGGTTCAAGCGATTCTCCTGCCTCAGCCTCCAGAGTAGCTGGGATTACAAGCGCCCGCCACTACTTGGCTAATTTTTGTAGTTTTTAGTAGAGATGGGGTTTTACATCATTTCTGAAACCTAGGAAATCTTTTGTGATTTATTTTAAATAAGTGTGTGTGTGTGTGTGTGTCTTGGGTCATAAAACATTACATGCCTCATTTTGCTAAAAATCTCCAAAAACATTCAAAAGTCACAAAAAAAAGCTGACTGATACAAATAAATAAATAAATGTGACTCACATTTTAGCGGTTTTGTTTCTTCATCCAGTAGTCATTGATACCATCATAGAAAATTCTTATTACAGGCTTGTCTTTGATAGTGATGTCAGTGACTGAGGCAGAGATCCTTCCCAGGTTCCCCAGTCATATTCCAAAGTCTACTGTGGGCTATGGAGCAAAACACAGTACTTTGATACCTCCAGCTGGTTAGGGCACGGCATGCTCTGGATTTTATTCTTTTCCTTTTTATTCCCATCTCTTCTGTCATGAATAAACCCTTCATTTGTCCACAGCCCCTTCAATTGGTTTGCAGCTCTCTACTGTTAGCTGGTAAATCTAAATTTGGAGAGGTTCATTGTCAACTGTTGCCCTCAAAGAAGTCTGTAGCCGTATGAAGTACATGTCTGACTTCTGGTTTATCTCTCTCTTTTTTTTTTAAAGAATAAAGAATGGCTGCTCCATAGGCAGAGCGGCCTTATTTGTTTCTTGGATGTCTACTGCCATGCATTTCTTTCTTTTCCTTTCCTTTCCCTTTCCCTTTCCTTTCCTTTTTTTTTTTTCTTGAGAAAGAGTCTTGCTCTATCACCCAGGCTGGAGGCTAGAGTGCAATGGCACTATCTCAGCTCACTGCAACCTCTGCCTCCCAGGTTCAAGCGATTTTCCTGACTCAACCTCCCTAGTAACTGGGATTACAGGCGCCTGCTACCATGCCCGACTAATATTTGTGTTTTCAGTAGAGGTGGGGTTTCACCATGATGGCTGGGCTGGTCTCGAACACCTGGTCTCAAGTGATCCACCAGCCTCGGCCTCCCAACGTATTGGGATTAGAGGCATGAGCCACCACACCCAGCCTACTGCCATACATTTCTATACTCTGATATATATGGGTTTCTTTTCTTGTGGTTTTTTTTGTTTGTTTGTTTGTTTTTGAGACAGAGTCTTGCTCTGTCACCCAAGCTGGAGTGCAGTGGCATAATCTCAGCTCACTGCAGCCTCCGCCTCCCAGGGTCAAGTGATTCTCCTGTCTCTGTCTCCCAGGTAACTGGCACTACAGATGTGTGCTACCACACCTGGCTAATTTTGCATTTTTAGTAGAAACGGGTTTTACCATGTTGGCCAGGCTGGTCTCGAACTCCTGACCTCAGGTGATCCACTCGCCTCGGCCTCCCAAAGTGCTGGAATTACAGGTGTGAGCCACTATGCCCAGCTATAGTTTGCTTTTCTACATTTTCACCTAAAGCAGATTCTGAAAACATTTTATTTTTATTTTTTGTTTGTTTCTTTTTATTTGATCTTCTTTTTTTTTTTTTAAACAGAGTCTCACTGTCACCCAGGCTGGAGTGCAGTGGCACGATCTCAGCTCTCCGCAGCCTTTGCCTCCTGGGTTCAAGTGATTCTCATGCCTAAGCCTGCTGAGTAGCTGGGACTATAGGTACATGCCACCATGCCCAGCTGATTTTTCATATTTTTTTTTTTCTTTAGTAGAGACAGGGTTTCACCATGTTGGCCAGGCTAGTCTCGAACTTCCAACCTCAGGTGATCCACCTGCCTCAGCCTTCCAAAGTGCTAGGATTACAGACATGAGCCACCATGTCCAGCCTCTAAAAATCTTTTAAATTTGAATGTATTCTTTTTGAATTACACTAGTTATACATGAATACATGCTTGTGAAAAATTCAAATAAAGCACAAGTATAAAGAGTAAATTTCTTTCCATTCTCCTCCGTATTACTCTTCTTAGAGGTTATTATGACACTACTAATAGTTTATCATTTAGTATGCATCATTCTAGAACTTTTTCCAGAAGCAAAAAAATGTATATTTTACACTTCTGTTTTGTTATTGTTGCTGTTGAGACAGGGTCTTACCCTGTCACCCAGGCTGGAGTGCAGTGGTGTGATTGTAGCTCACTGCCTGCCACCTTGAGCTCCTGGGCTCAAGCAGTGATCCCACCTTAGCTGCCTGAGTAGCTAGTAGTACAGTTGTGCACTGCCACACCCAGCTAAGTTTTTGTTTTTAGAGGTGGGATCTTGCTATGTTGCCCAGGCTGGTCTTGAACTTCTGGCCTCAAGTGATCCTCCTGCCTCTGCCTCCCAAAGTGCTGAGATTACATCATGCCTGGACCTAGGCTTCTATTTTTTATATTAATGTGGTCATTCTGTCTTGATGACTTTCTCATGTACGTAATGACTTAAAAATATATATAGTATTATCCTCAGTCTGGATACAGCAGAATTTACTTAATAATTCTCCTGTTTTGGGCATTTAGATTGTTTCCAGTTGTAAACAGAACTCTACTTGTATCACGCATTTTTGTGCACCTGTGGTGGGACTATGTGAGACAGAATTTTGGAAGTGAAAATCAGGGTGGAAGATTGCTATATATTAGATTTTGAAAGATAATGCTGTATCATCCTTCACAAAAACTATCAGTTACATGTGCCCACCAGCAGTGTGTGAAAATATCCATTTCTTATCAACAATGGATTATACCCATCTTTTTATTTTTTGGCAGTTTTATTGGCAAATCATATTACATTTTAGTATACATGTCCCTGATTACCATGAGGTAGACTGTCTCCAGTGATTTGAAATTATTTGATCATATGTTTCAGCCCTTTTGCTATTGCCGTCTTTTTTTGTGTTAATTGGTACTCTATGATGGAAAGAAGTCTTTTATTTAATTATGTGTTGATACTATTTTTCCCAGTCTTACGACTTATATTTAATTTTATTATATAGAATATTATAGATTTGGTTTGTTTGTTTGTTTTCTGTTTTGAGAGAGTCTCACTCTGTCGCCCAGGCTGGAGTGCAGTGGCGTGATCTCAGCTCACTGCAGCCTCCGCCTCCCAGGTTCAAGCAATTCTTCTGCTTCAGCCTCCCATGCAGCTGAGATTACAGGTTCCTGCCACCATACCCAGCTAATTTTTTGTATTTTTATTTTTTTTTATTTATTTATTTTTATTTTATTTTTTTTGAGACGGAGTCTCGCTGTGTCGCCCAGGCTGGAGTGCAGTGGCCGGATCTCAGCTCACTGCAAGCTCTGCCTCCCGGGTTTTTACGCCATTCTCCTGCCTCAGCCTCCCGAGTAGCCGGGACTACAGGCGCCCGCCACCTCGCCCGGCTAGTTTTTTGTATTTTTTTAGTAGAGACGGGGTTTCACCGTGTTAGCCAGGATGGTCTCAAACTCCTGACCTCGTGATCTGCCCGTCTCGGCCTCCCAAAGTGCTGGGATTACAGGCTTGAGCCACCGCACCCGGCCAATTTTTTGTATTTTTAGTAGAAACGGGGTTTCACCATGTTGGCCAGACTGGTCTTGCACTTCTGACCTCAGGTGATCCACACGTCTCGCCTCCCAAAGTGCTGGGATTACAGGTGTGAGTCACCATGCCCAGCCAGAATATTATGGCTTTAATACAGAAAAATCTATCAGTCATTCTTGTATTGACCCTCGTCTTGCTTATGTAGAACAATATTTTTTACCCTTTACTTCCTTATATTTTTGAGTATGGATTATGATTCTGTTAGTGTTATGTTCCCCAGGAGTGACAATAAGGAACACCAAATTTTTTTTTCTAGAGAAATCAGTGGGGTAAGCTGGGCGTGGTAGCTTATACCTTTAATCCCAGCAGTTTGGGTGGCCAAGGCAGGCAGATTGCTTGAGTCCAGGAGTTCAAGACCAGCATGGGCAACATGGTGAAATCCTGACTCTACACAAAAAAGAAAAATTAGCCAGGTGTGGTGGTGCATACCTGTAGTCCCAGCCACTCGGGAGGCTGAGGTAGGAGGATTGCTTGAGCCCGGAAGGTAGAGGTTGCAGTGAGCTGAGATCTCACCACTGCACTTCCAGCCTGGGCAACAGAGCAAGACCCCTGTCTTAAAAAAAAAAAAAAAAAAAAAGGAAAGAAATGAGGTAAGCCCATTACCACCTCTGTATGTAAAATTTATGGTGAAGAAAAACAATTAATGACCAAAAATACAGCACCACTTTTCTCATTCCCTTCATTTAAAACTTTTTTGTTGTTTCTGTATCTAAGTGATTTATCCCTCTCCCTGAATTTATACCAACTCCCTGGATGTTTCCTTTCACCTAGATATTGCTGAGGTAACTTTACTTTGTATTATTTGCTTCAAGGAAAAGAGAAAATACCTCATCAGTGTCCCAGATACTCCCGTATGTGTTGCACTAAAAAGATCTGGAACACCTGGCTTGTCTGATGGTGGTGGGTTATCAGAATTTATTAACATTAGTGTCATCCGGGTGCAGTGGCACAAGCCTGTAATCCCAGCACTTTGGGAGGCCGAGGTGGAAGGATCAGTTGAGCTCAGGAGTTCGAGACTAGCCTGGGCAATATAGCAAGAGGATCTCTAGAAAAAAATACGAAAATTAGCTAGGCGTGGTGGCACACACCAGTAGTACCAGCTACTTGGGAGGCTGAGGTGGCAGGATTGCTTGAGCCCAGGAGGGGAAGGCTGCAGTGAGCTGAGATCACACCACTACACTCTAGCCTGGGCTACAGAGTAAAACCCTGCCTCAAAAAAAAAATTAGTCTCACCAAAGGTGGTATACAACCTCCCACTGTTAAATTTGACTGACTTTAAAAATAAAATGAGATCTAGAATGCCTGATATACTGGGAAATTTGGGGTTCAAAAGCTTAGTCTAGGGCTGGGCGTGGTGGCTCACTCCTGTAATCCAAGTGCTTTGGGAGGCCGAAGTGGGCTGATCACCTGAGGTCAGGAGTTTCAAGACCAGCCTGACCAACATGGTGAAACCCCATCTCTACTGAAATTACAAAATTATCCTGGCATTGTGGCACATGCCTGTAATCCCAGCTACTTGGGAGGCTGAGGCAGGAGAATTGCTTGAACCAGGAGACGGAGGTTGCAGTGAGCCGAGATCACACCATTGCACTCCAGTCTGGGCAACAAGAGCGAAACTTCATCTCAAAAAAAAAAAAAAAAAAAAAGAAGCTTAGTCTGGGTGGGGTGCAGCTCTCACACCTATAATCCCGGCACTTTGGGAAGCTGAGGCAAGAGGATTGCTTGAGGCCAGGAGTTCAAGACTAGCCTGGACAGCATAGCAAGACCCATCTCTAGCAAAGAAACAAAAGCTAGCTGTAGATTCGCTCCAAGGGAAGTGTATTGTGACGGTTAGATGTTTGAGTAACTCAGAAACATTAGACCTTGGGATCCATTCAGCCTGAGATTGAGTCTCATCTCTTCCTTTACCTAGTGATGAGAACTTGGACAAGTAACCCCTCTGAGCCTCACTTTCCTCATTTAGACTGTGGATAATAATAGGATTGCTGGGGAGGTCCACTGATGAGAACACATTTTGCACAGTGTGTGCATATAGTGGCTCCTTGGAAAATGATCACTGTGATCTCTTTTGCATGGGGAAATGTATTATTTTCATGGGGAAGAAAAATTTTTTTTTTCCTTTATATTGAGAGCTGATGGAACCAGATTTATGTCTTTTTAGACAGGGGCAAGTGTCCGAGTGGTGAATCAGCTACTTACAGAGATGGATGGTCTGGAAGCACGCCAGCAGGTTTTTATTATGGCAGCCACTAACAGGCCAGGTAAGAAATAAAGATATTGTAACGCAGATGAATCTAAAAACTTACAGCATTTCCATAGAAGAGATTCAGATAATTAAAAATAAAAGTAAAAACTTGTAGCATTTATAAACAATATAATTCACACGCATCCTAGGAAAGGAAGATTAAATTTGGACAATCCCTTTCTGGTTCTGTGAAAGGAAACTTCGTAGTTGAAATAAAGGCTTAGAAAGCTTTTGCATAAGCTATAGTAAAAAGCATAGTATTACTGCTTGGATCCCATGAGATTGCTTTTCTGTGTTCGTGCTTAGAAAGCTCTTTTTTGGCTGAGAACAGTTGCAGCATACACTCTTTTCTTTTTTTTTTTGGAGACGGAATCTCACCTTGTCACCCAGGCTGGCATGCGGTGGCATAACCTTGGCTCACTGCAACCTCTGCCTCCTGGGTTCAAGTGATTCTCCTGCCTCAGCCTCCTGAGTAGCTGGGATTACCGGTGCTGCCACCATGCCCAGCTATTTTTTGTATTTTTAGTAGAGATGGGGTTTCGCCATGTTGGCCAGGCTGGTCTTGAACTCCTGAACCTCAGGTGATCCGCCCAACTCAGCCTCCCAAAGTGCTGGGATTACAGACGTGAGCCATTGCACCCGACCGGCATAGACTTTTGACCACAAAAGTATTTTAAGAATTTGTGTTTTATGGTTTCTCGCTAGCTTATAGGAAATAAAAACCATACTCTTCACTCTACTAGAAGTTAAAGATAGATTTTTAAGGTTTTATTCTGGAGCCATGCCCTCATATCTGCCCTTAATGATTACTGAAAATTGTTTTCAAGGTTAAGCATTCTTTGAGAGATTCAGAAAAGGGCTCAAGACTATAGAAGTGCAGAAGGTGGCTCAGAGTTACAACTCTAATCACATGCTTGATCTTTCTGGTGATCAGTCCCCTGCCTGAAGCTATCTGTGGGGCCACTATGTGTCACCATATTAGCTCAACAAAGATATTCCTGGCATTCAGGAAATTGCAAGGATTTTTGAAGGTCTATGCCAGGAACGGTGGGCAAAGACCAATTATGTTCTGTATTATACCATAGTAACCTTGGGACTATATTACTTCATCTTGCTGACCATCATTTTGGCACTTTTAAAATGAGGATGATAATACTTAATTGGCAGGATTGCCACAAAGGTTAAATGATGTTGGTAATGTATCTACCACAGTGGTAGTAAACAGCAGGTAGCTATTTAGTAAGTATTATCATGTTCATAAGCAGTTTGGTAATAGTAGTGGGAACAGTCATTAGGTCATAAAATCACAGAGTCATCCTAGAAGAAAGTCCCTCAGAGTTGAACAGAATCACATTTTCCCTTTCATAAGAAGATACAGATCTTTTCTCACATATTTCAAAAAGATGCTTGTCTTAGTCTGTTTTGTGTTGCTATAATAGAATACCTGAAACTGGGTAATTAGTGTTAAAAAGAAGAGATTCAGTTCTTCTAGTTCAGGAAGCTGGGAAGGTCAAGATTGAGTGGCCTGCATCTGTCAAGGGCCCTCTTGCTGCATCATCCCAAGGTGAAAGGGTGGAAGAGCACAAGAGCATGCATGAGAGAGCAAAAGGAAAGTGGCCTGGACAGGAAGAAACCATGGTCCCATGAATAAGGGTGGACAAATAAAGTTTAATTAATTTTACCCTATCTTTGGACATTTATCTCAACTGCCTGAGCTGAACAACTGACTGTTTTCCTCAGCCTACCAAAAAGCATTTTGTATAGCAAAAGATTGGTTTCATTAGAGGAAACCTGGAGAAGAGAGAAGCAGAGAGAGGGGGATCCTGGGGAGTAGGAAATGAGGGCCGTGTTTCTCTCAAAAAAGCCTCTTTGAAGAAATACAATTGATCTAGTTTTTTCTGGTGTGTGATCATCCTTTTTAAAGTGAGGAGCATAAATTAGTAAGGATGGGCTTAATATCTGTTGGTGGTGAGACAAGAAAATGCTAAAATTATTATCTGTTACTTTATTTAATTGTACTATCTGGTTTTGATGTATGGCTTGTCATGTATGCAGTGTATTAATAATATCATACAGAAACATAGTTAATAAATGATTAGACATTAAAAAAAGGAAGAAAGTGGCCAAGCTGGGCATGGTGGCTTATGCCTGTAATCCTAGCACTTTACAAGGTCGAGACAGGAGAATCGCTTGAGCTTGGGAGTTTAAGACCAGCCTGGGCAACATAGTGAGACCTTGTCTCTATTATTTAAAAAATAGAGAGAGTGGCTAAACATATCCTTTGATCAAGAGTCCACTCCTGCAATAACTTACCCACTCCCTTGGAACCAGCATTATTCATGAGTCAGAGCCCTCATGACCTCATCACTTTTTAAAGGCCCCACCTCTCAACACTGTTTTATTGGGGATTGAGTTTCCAGCACGTGAACTTTGGGGAACACGTTCAAACCACAGCATCAGTCTTTCGTTTCCTGTATAACATATTCTGTCGTTAACAGCCCTTACCATATTTTAAGTTTGTTTATTTTATTATTTATTTATTTATTTTGAGACAGAGTCTTGGTCTGCTGCCCAGACTGGAGTGCAGTGGCGTGATCTCAGCTCACTGCAACCTCTGCCTCCCAGGTTCAAAGGTTTCTTCTGCCTCAGCCTCCCAAGTAGCTGGGATTACAGGCACGTGCCTCCACGCCCAGCTAATTTTTGTATTTTTAGTAGAGATAGGGTTTCACCGTGCTGACCAGGCTGGTCTCAAACTTCTGACCTCAGGTGATCTGCCTGCCTCGGCCTCCCAAAGTGCTGGGATTACAGGCATGAGCCACTGCGCCTGGCCTGTTTATTTTAAAACCTGTGTTAAGAATGGCAGATGAATCATAATGTGGTACCGGTGTTTTGTTTTTTTCCCTATGTATGTATATTGTCTTTCCCTAAAACTCTTCCATCCTTTTTTCCCCTTTAACAAATCTGTTGCATTAATGACCTACATTTAAAAATAAATGATCTGGCTGGACACGGTGGCTCATGCCTGTAATCCCAACACTTTGGGAGGCCGAGGCCGGCGGATCATAAGGTCAGGAGATTGAGACCATCAGCTAACACAGTGAAACCCCATCTCTACTAAAAATACAAAAAAATTAGCTGGGCATGGTGGCATGCGCCTGTAGTCCCAGCTACTTGGGAGGCTGAGGCTGAGGCAGGAGAATTGCTTGAACCCAGGACTTGAAGGTTGCCATGAGCCAAGATTGCACCACTGCACTCCAGCCTGGGTGGCAAAGCGAAACTGTCTCAAAAAATAATAATAGTAATAATAAATGTTCTAGATCTTCTTCACTTGTTTTCATGCTTATTTGGCAGTTCTGCTCCATTGTATACTATCATGTGACATTGTTTTGATTGCTTATAACTTCTTGTCTGCTTAGCTTTAAGAATTTCCTCCTTGGTCGGGTGCGGTGGCTCAAGCCTGTAATCCCAGCACTTTGGGAGGCCGAGACGGGCAGATCACGAGGTCAGGAGATCGAGACCATCCCGGCTAACACGGTGAAACCCCGTCTATACTAAAAAAATACAAAAAACTAGCCGGGCGTGGTGGCGGCACCTGTAGTCCCAGCTACTCAGGAGGCTGAGGCAGGAGAATGGCGGGAACCCAGGAGGCGGAGCTTGCAGTGAGCTGAGATCCGGCCACTGCACTCCAGCCTGGGTGACAGAGCGAGACTCCGTCTCAAAAAAAAAAAAAAAAAAAAAAATTCCCTCCTTGTTTGATGTTCTGGTTAGCCATTGCTGCATAACAAACTACTGTAAAGCTTAGTGCTTTAAAACCACCATTTGTGGCTGGGTGCAGTGACTCACACCTGTAATCCCAGCACTGTGGGAAGCCAAGGATCACTTGAGGTAAAGAGTTCAAGACCAGCCTACTCAACATGGTGAAACTCCATCCCTACTAAAAATATAAAAATTAATTGGGTGTGGTGGTGGGCACCTGCAATCCCAGCTACTCAGGAGGCTGAGGCAGGAGAATCACGTGAACCCAGGAGGCGGAGGTTGCAGTGATCCCAGATCGCACCACTGCATTCCAGCCTGGGCAACAGATTGAGACTCCATCTTAAAAAAAAAAAAAAAAAAATCACCATTTTTGCTTGGCTCACAATTTTTAGGTCAGGAATTTGGGATGGGCTTGTCTGGGTGGTTCATCTTGGATCCACATGCTATCAGCTGGAGTGGCTGGACCAGAGAATCCATTTCCACAGTGGCCTCTTTACTCACAATGTCTTCACAATCCTTGGTCTCTCTCCCAACCGAGCCCCCAAATAATTATCTTTTTGGGGTTTGTTTGTTTTGAGGTGGAGTCTCACTCTGTCGCCCAGACTGGAGTGCAGTGGTGTGATCTCGGCTCACTGCAACCTCTGCCTCCTAGGCTTAAGTGATTCTCCTGCCTCAGCCTCCCAAGTAGCTGGGATTACAGGCATGCACACCACGCCCAGCTGATTTTGTATTTTTTAGTAGAGATGGGGTTTCGCCGTGTTGGTCAGGCTGGTCTTGAACTCCTGACCTCAGGTGATCCGCCTGCCTCAGCCTCCCAAAGTGCTGGAATTACAGATGTAAGCCACTGTACCTGGCCCCAGTTATCATCTTTTAATGCCTCTTCATGTGGCTTGGGCTTCCAGTAGCGTGCTTCTCTCAGGGTGTTTGCACTACTTACATGGTAGGCAGATTCTAAGCGTTGAAAATGGAAGCTGCCATTCTTCTTAAAGGCAAAGTCCAGACTAGGTAAACTCTATTGTTCAGGGTACTGACATAAAGGCCCAGCTTCTAAAAGGAGAGAAAATGGAAGTGTAAATATATTTGCAGTAGGCTGGGTGCGGTGGCTCACACCTGTGATCCCAGCACTTTGAGACGCTGAGGCAGGAGGATCACCTGAGGTCAGGAGTTCGAAACCAGCCTGGCCAACATGACAAAACCCTGTCTCTATTAAAAGTACAAAAATTAGCCGGGCGTGATGGCGGGCACCTGTAATCCCAGCTACCCAGGAGGCTGAGGCAGGAGAATAGCTTGAACCTGGGAGGCGGAGGTTGCAGTGAGCCGAGATTGTGCCACTGCACTCCAGCCTGGGCGACAAGAGCGAGAGTCCGTCTCAAAAATAAATAAATAAATAAATAAATAAATAAAATTAAATTAATATTTTATATATATATATTTGTGGTCAGCTTTAATCCTTAGTACCTATATTTCTCTTTTTAACACATTCTACCTTTATTGTGCAAGTTGTTTAGTCATCTTAAGGTTTGGTGTTGTGGATCAGTCATATTAATACAATTTTCTTCAATCTGTAAGGAGATTTGCTCTTTCATTCATCAAATAATTACTGAGTTTTTACTGTATACTTCATCCTGCTTAGCTTTGGGAATTCGAAGATGAAAAATCACAAAATTCCTTGCCGGCATATATTCTGCTTTGGAGCTGGGGAACAGGGTGGGGTGGGGTGGGAGTAATAAATAAATAAAATGAGGCTGGGCGCGGTGGCTCACGCCTGTAATCCCAGCGCTTTGGGAGGCCGAGGAGGATGGATCACCTGGGGTCAGGAGTTCAAGACCAGCCTGACCAACATCGTGAAACACTGTCTCTACTACAAATACAAAAATTAGCTGGGTGTGGTGGTGGGCACCAGTAATCCCAGCTACTTGGGAAGCTGAGGCAGGAGAATCTCTTGAAAATCCAGGAGGTGGAGATTGCAGTGAGCTGAGATTGTGCCTTTGCACTCCAGCCTGGGCGACAGAGCGAGCCTCTGTCTCAAAAAAAAAGAAAAGAGAAACAGCGTGAGAGGATAGAGAGTGACTAGTGGTTAGGGAGGGGAGGCTGATTTAGGTGCTGTTGCCTGGGAAGACTTCTTCAGAAAATGGCATGTGTACATGAACCCAAAGGATGCGAACCAAGCCATGCAGAAATCTGGGAGATGAGAGTATTCCAGATAGAGAACAAATGATATACAGGCCCTGAGAGGAAAACAAGCTTGGCGTGTTGGAAAACCAGCAAGACGACCTGTGTGCCTAAAGCGAAATGAGTAAGGGGGACAGTGATAGAGAGGTGCAAGGGGCCTTTTAAGCCACAGTAAGGGGTGTGGATTTTATTCTGATGTGATGGGGAGCTATTGGAGGGTAATGAGCAGTTTTCCTAACAGTTTGGTAGCTTTTAATACCCTTGACTTCCTTGTAATCTTTCTGATGTATTTTACTTTATACATTGAAAAACGTTTAAGAAGCAATCCATAAACTTTCTGTATTCCAAAAAAGTCCTTGACACAAAAGATACTCTGAACTAGAAGATCTACGGTCAGTCCATGGAGAATTTGTGTGAGCTTAATGGGAGAAGTAAGAAGTGGTAAAATTTGAGACATATTTTGAAAGTAAAACCAATAGGATTTTCTGGAATTAGATGTGAGATAAGAGAAAGAAAATAAATAAGGGCTATTCTTATTCTTATTGTTAGATTGTTTTATCTATACTGGGTAAAAGGTTTTGCCACTTCTGAGATAGGGGACACTTAGATAAAAGTTAGTCTATTTTCAGTTCTAAAATGTCTGTTCAAGGAGATGAAAATAAGTTTATTTCATTTTCTTTACAAGTCCCTATTATTTTAAAACAATCACCAGTAATAACAACTAGGTTTTGGAGCACCTACTACGTGTCAGGCCCTCTGTTGGATGCTTTACCATGTTAAACCTCACAACAGCCCTAAACGTGTGCAAAAGTTGAACCTTGGTGAGTGATATGGTTTGGCTCTGTGTCCCCACCCAAATCTCATCTTCAGTTGTAATTTTCACATGTAGAGGGAGGGACCCCAGTTTCAAATCAAATGTCAGGAAAAGCTTATAACAAAAACTGTAGTTTTCTGTCCCATCCCTTCTAATCCCCTGAGAGGCAACCACTTGAGCTGTTTTTTTTCATATTTTCAAATATGCTCATATAGCTATTTCTTATCAATTTTAAACACTGCCCATTAACCTCATTTTAAGGTAGATGAAGATTTAGTTATCTTACATTCACCCTTTCTCCATACCCTCCACTCCCACCATCACTGCCACATCATCTGTCCTCTCCCCTGTCCTCCCAGTATTGTAATATAGTTTGATCACAACTCTTGGTTAAGTCACTAGTGTTTACATTACTATGGCTGTGTCAATATTTCTCTCTGCTGAGCCAAGCATGACACTGATTAGGTTTCCTTTCTCATATAACTCTTGTTCTTGGATTCAGTGGCCCTCGTTCTTTTCTTTTGCTTTGTTTCCTGTTCATCACATATTTTATACAGCTGTCGATGTTATTTATTCAAATGATGTACCAGTTCCATTTGTTTGTTTGTTTGTTTGTTTGTTTGTTTGTTTCTGGAGCCCTCCCTCTAGAGCTTTCCACCTTCCTGCTTTAATCTGGACTGATTGCTTTATGCCTGTGGTCTAAACAGCTGTTATTTCAGTACTTCCTTGACTGTTTTCCTTTATTTGCCCTTTGTTTCTGATCTCATGGGTTTTTTGTGTGTAGTTTTTTTACCTTGCTCACACCCTCATTTTGCTGGCGCTTATCTTTCAGTGGCTTTTCTAAGAAAGATTATGTAGGAAGTAGATTTTTTTTGACTGCTTGTATATTTGATTTGTTTTTCCAAATGTGAGACCATCCCCTATAGTTCTTTTATATTTGAAAATATCTTTATTTCACCCTAATTTTGATTGGTAACCTAGCTGGGATATAATTTTGAGTTTAAAATTATTTTTCTTCATAATTTATAGACATTGCTTTTTTTCTTTTAAAGGTTCCATGTCATTCTCATTCTCTCTATGTGACTTTTTGTTTGTTTGTTTAATTTGTGTACTTAGCACTTGGATGTTAAACCCTCCTGGACTGATATCCTAAGTGTCTTCTTTTTTGTTATTTTTCATCTTCTTGCCTTTAACTTTTTTCTCAATTATTGAAGTATTAATGCTTAGAAAGTAAATGAAAATACTGTCCTCTCACCATTCCACCTTTGGTTATTCCGAAGAACTGGGACAGACCTCTTCTTTTATTTAATTTATTTATTTGTATTTTTGAGACAGGGTGTCACTCTGCAGCCTAGGCTAGAGTACAGTAGTGCAGTCACAGCTCACTGCAGCCTCGACCTCCTAGGCTCAGGAGATCATCCCACCTCAGCTGGGACTACAGGCACATACCACCACACCCAGCTAATTTAAAAAAAAAAAAAAAAAAAAAAGTCTTTTTTGTAGAGATGACGTCTCACTATGTCGCCCAGGCTGGTCTTAAACTCCTGGCTCAAGCGATCCTCCTGCCTCAGCCTCCCAAATGTGCTGGGATTACAGGCGTGAACCACTGCGCACAGCCCTAGCCCTCTTCTAATGTGTGCTGTATCAAAGTCCACATTCTCTTCTGGAAATAAGCGACTGCCTTGTGCTTAACCAGAGGAAATGCAGTTCCTTGTACCCTAGCCTTAGTCTCTCCTACGCACATCTTTGCATTCCCTTCTTCACATACCAACTCCTGTAAAGGATGTTCTCAGTTAGGAAACTGCCTGTTCCCCCTTAATCTATTATCTAGCTGTTTAAAAAAGATACTCCTGCACAATTATGAAACCCAAGTATCTTAGTACTTTCTCTTCTACTCAATAATTATCTATTTTCTACCAGTAGCAGTATACAATCCAGAAAGAATTTCTGCCTTCTATGCATGGCTTAGTTGAAAAATAAATAAGGGCTGAGTGTGTTAACTCACATCTGTAATCCCAGCACTTTGGGAGGCTGAGGCAAGAGGATCTCTTGATGTTAGGAGTTCAAGATTAGCCTGGGCAACAAAGCAAGACCCCATCTCTACAAAATAAAATAAAAAATTAGGCCAAGTGCAGTGGCTCACGCCTGTAATCCCAACACTTTGGCAGGCCAAGGCAGGCAGATCATGAGGTCAGGAGTTCGAGACCAGCCTGGCCAACACTGTGAAACCCCGTCTCTACTAAAAATAAAAATTAGCCGGGCATGGTAGCAGCACGTGCCCGTAGTCCCAGCTACTCAGGAGACTGAGGCAGAAGAATCGCAGGGGTTACAGTGAGCCGAGATCACGCCACTGCACTCCAGCCTGAGCAACAGAGCAAGACTCCATCTCAAAAAAAATAAAAATAAAAATTAGCCATATGCACTGGTGTGTACCTGTAATCCCAGCTACTTGAGAAGCTGAGGCAGGAGGATCACTTGAAACCAGAAGTTTGAGGCCGCAGTGAGCTGTGATTGCACCACTGCACTCCAGCCTAGATGACAGAGCAAGACCCTGTCTCAAAAAAAAAAAAGAAAAGAAGAAATAAGTAAATTATGATTATGATGTGCAACCTTCTGCAGGGCAGGGATTTATTCTGTACTTTTATATGTGAGAGGTAGGTTCTAGTTAGAGTCTCTGTCCATTCTAAGCCCTTAATAATTATCAGATGAAGGCTGGGTGCGGTGGCTCACGCCTGTAATCCCAACACTTTGGGAGGCTGAGGCGGGCAGATCACAAGGTCAAGAGATCGAGACCATCCTGGCCAACGTGGTGAAACCCGTCTCTACTAAAAATACAAAAATTAGCTGGATATGGTGACACGCGCCTGTAGTCCCAGCTACTCGGGAGACTGAGGCAGGAGAATAGCTTGAACTTGGGAGGTAGAGGTTTCAGTGAGCCAAGATCGCACCACTGCACTCCAGCCTTGCAACAGAGCAAGACTCTGTCTCAAAAAATAATAATAATCAGATGAAAGAGTGGATAGCTCACAGAGAAGGTATTTATTTCATTGTACGAAGATATTTACCACTGAAGTTCCAAGCTAAATGGAGTGTTTCCTTACACATCTAGTCTGGATGCTTTGGGTCATTGTTGAATGCATTTGAAGGTAATTGAACAATGACTTGGTGCCATGGTCAACCCTGTATGTTTTGTCCTTTGGCACAGTACTTCCCTTTTAAAATTAGGTTATGCCCAGCCAGAACTTCGGCTGAGATAGCTGCCATGGTATGTAGTAGAGCTCAATAATTATTTGTTTACAGCTAGGTGCAATGGCTCATTCCTGTAATCCCAGTACTTTGGGAGGCCGAGGTGAGCAGATCACTTGAGGCCAGGAGTTCAAGACCAACCTTAGCTAACATGGGAAAATCTCGTCTGTACTAAAAATACAAAAATAAATAAATAAATAAATAAATTAGCTGGTATGGTGGCACACACCTCTAATCCCAGCTACTTGGGAGGCTGAGGCACAATAATTGGTTGAACTTGGGAAGAGAAGGTTGTAGTGAGCTGAGATTGTGCCACTGCACTCCAGCCTGGGCAACAGAACAAGACTGTGTCTCAAAGCAAACAAACAAAAAACATCATTCTTCTTATTTGTTTAATGAATCATGAGTAGAAACCTATTTCATGAAGGTTGTCTGATCTTGTAATTATTTTCAGCGTATATATTTATAGTGTTGCTAGTCTGAGGATTCATTTCTTTAAAAAGCTTTACTGAGATATAAGTGACATATCATAAAATTTACCCATTTTAAGTATACCATTCAATGGTTTTGGTATATTTACATACCTTTACAGCCATCCCAACAATCTAATCTTAGAATATTTGCATCACCTGGGCCGGGTGTGGCTCATGCCTATAATCCCAGCACTTTGGGAGGCTGAGGTGAGTGGATCACTTGAGGCCAGTTTGAGACCAGCCTGGCCAACACAGTGAAGCCTCGTCTCTACCAAAAACATATAAAATTTAGCCAGGCATGGTAGTACGCACCTATAGTCCCAGTTACTTAGGAGGCTGAGGCAGGAGAATCGCTTGAAGCCAGAAGGCAGAGGTTGCAGTGGGCGGAGATTGCACCACTACACTCCAGCTGGGGCAACAGAGTGAGACCCTATCTCAAAAAAAAAAAAAAATGTTCGTCACCTTTAAAAAATCTCATGCCTGTTAGCATTCCCTTTAACTTTTCTCATCTCCAGCCTTAGACAACCACTAATCTACTTTGGTTTTTTTTTTTTTTTTTTTTTTTTTGGAGAGACAGGGTCTCATTATGTTAGCCAGATTGGTCTCGAACTCCTGGCCTGCAGCATGCCCCCTGCCTTGGACTCTCAAAGTACTGAGATTTTAGGCCTGAGCCACTACTGGCCATCATGAATTTTCTGTCTATATAAATTTGTCTATTCTGGATATTTTATGTAAATAGCATTATACAATATGAGGGCTCTTGAGTCTGGCTTCTTTAGCATAATGTTTTCAAGATTCATATAGAATGTATCAGTACTTCATTCCTTTTTATTATGAAATAATATTCCATTGTATGGATATACCACATTTTGTTTATTCACCATTTGGACATCTGGGCTGTTTCTGCTTTTTGGCTGTTATGAATAATGTTGCTATGAGCATTCATGTATACACATTTTTGTATGGACATATGTTTTAATTTCTCCTGAGTTTATACCTAGGAGTGGAATTGCTGGATCATGTGGTAACTCCATGTTTAACATTTTGAGAAACTGCTAAACTCTTTTCCAAAGTGGCTGCTTCATTTTTATATTCCCACATTCTGACATTATATTATATTCCCACATTCTGACAGAATTCCCACAGTAATTCTGACATTAAAAGATATGAGAATTCTAATTTATTCACATTCTTACTAATACCTGTTGTTGTCTTTATTATAGCTATTCTAGTGGATGTGAGGTGGTATTTCATTCTGATTTGATTTGCATTTCCCTGATAACTGATAGTGTTGAGCATCTTTTATTGTGCTTGTTTGTCATTTGTGTGTCTTCCTTGGAGAGATGTCTGTTTGAATCATTTTTCAGTTAGGTTATTTGCCTTGTCATTGAGTAGCTTCTTTGTTCTAGGTACAAATCTAAAATCAGATATGTGATTTACATATATTTTCACTCAATCTGTGGATTGTCTTTTCACTTTTTTGATGTCATTTGAAACACAAGTTTTTAATTTTGATAAATTCCAATTTATATGTTTTTTCTTTTACCACCTGCAATTTTGATGGTGTATCAATGGTATAAACATCACTGCCTAACTGAAGGTCACTAAAATTAACTCCCACATTTTCTTCTCATAAAATTTTAGCTGTTACATTTAGGTCTTTGATCCATTTTGAGTTAATTTGTGTGCGTATTGTGAGGGAAGTGTGCAAATTGATTCTTTTGGGTGTCAATATCCCTTTCAGGCCCAGTGCAGTGACTTATGCCTATAATCCCAGCACTTTGGGAGGCCAACGCCAGAGGATTATTTGAGCTTAGGAGTTCAGGACCAGCCTGGGCAACATAGTGAGACCTCACCTCTACAAAAAATACACAAAAACAAAACAAAATTAAATGGGCATGGTGGTGCATGCCTGTAGTGTTAGCTACTTGGGAGGCTGAGGCGGGAAGATTGCTTGAGCCCCAGAGATCAAGCCTGCAGTGAGCTATGATATACCACTGCACTCCAGCCTGGGCTACAGAGTGAGACCCTGTCTCCAAAAACAGAAACAAACAAACAAACAAAAAACCACTTGTCCTAGCACCTTTGTGGCAAAGATTAATTACTCCCTCAAGCCGGGCGCGGTGGCTCACGCCTGTAATCCCAGCACTTTGGGAGGCCGAGACGGGTGGATCACGAGGTCAGGAGATCAAGACCATCCTGGCTAACACGGTGAAACCCCGTCTCTACTAAAAAGTACAAAAAACTAGCCGGGCGAGGTGGCGAACGCCTGTAGTCCCAGCTACTTGGGAGGCTGAGGCGGGAGAATGGCGTGAACCCGGGAGGCGGAGTTTGCAGTGAGCCGAGATCCGGCCACTGCACTCCAGCCTGGGTGACAGAGCGAGACTCCGTCTCAAAAAAAAAAAAAAAAAAAAAAAAAAAAAATTACTCCCTCATTGAATTGTCTTGTTACCTTTGTTAAAAATTGAGGGTCCATTTGTAACAAAATTAATATTTTCCTAAAGTTAAAAGTTGCTACTGTTACCTCTCAATTTTAACTTTTTTTCTTTTTTAATTAATGTTTTTTTACCCATGGCAAGCTGTGATAGCTTTTTTGAGGGGAGGGAGGAGCTTGATATAGAACAGTAGGTGCTGCTTATCAACAGATGAAAGGAGGGTTCTTTTTCAGGCAGCCATTTCATTTGTGAGTGAATGGACTTTCTCTTTAAAGTGTTGGGATTGTTAGTGCCATTTTTATTGTAAATATCAGAATTGTTATTTTTAGTCTTCTACCTAAGAATTCTGTCTCTTAGGCTTTCTCTTCCCAGTTTTCCCAAAGTTGGGAAAAGCTGGGTTGAGAGGGTAAAAGGAAAAAGAAAAAAAAAAATTCTGTCTCTGACACAATTAAATAGGGAACCAGTTGGGAAGCTGTGAGAATAATGCAGGTGCAAGATGGTGGTGGTTTGAGCTGGGTGATAGCTGTGGTTGTAGAAAGAATCTGAGTATATTGTGTCATAGGGTTGACCTGATTTGCTAATGGAGTAGTTAAGGATGTGGGAAAGTGGAATCAAGCATGGCTCCAAGGTCTGGGCTTGAAAAACTGGGAGAATGAGTTCACATTAACTAAGATGGGAAAGACAATGGTAGGGGCCTGTTTAGGGAAGAGATTAGCATCTCATTTCTAATGTTGTAATACATAGCATCTTGCAACAGCCTTTGGTGAAGTGTAGTTTAAGTCCTCTAATACTAAGATGTATATAAAGTGTCCAGAATGTCTTTTACTGTAAATAACTTATTAAAATAATAAACTACATAATATTAAGTGTGATATTTGTCAGAGATGTTAAGTGATTATAGGACTCCCAAACTTAGAATGCTTTATTATCATCAGTATACCCCTTTACCTTGGGGCATAGAGAACTGGCTTTAAGATTTGTTTTTGTGGTGGGGAGTTTTTTGTGGGTTTTTTTTTTTTTTTTTTAGATGGAGCCTCGCTCTGTTGCCCAGGCTGGAGTGCAGTAGCATGATCTGGGCTCACCGCAACCTTGCTTCCCAGGTTCAAGCGATTCTCCCGCCTCAGCTTCCCGAGTAGCTGGGATTGCAGGCACGCGCAACACCATGCTCAGCTAGGTTTTTAATTTTTAATAGAGACAGGGTTTCACCATGTTGGCCAGGCTAGTCTTGAATTCCTGACCTCAAGCGATCCACCTGCCTCAGCCTCCCAAAGTGCTAGGATTACAGGCGTGAGCCACCATTCCTGGCGTGTATTTATATGTTTAAATTAAAAGATGTTTCGACAGCATGGTAATTGGCATAGAACTGAGACAGATAGATCAAAGGAACAGAAAAAAAATCCAGAAACATTGCTATGCATATCTAGATAGTTGATGTTTTCAAAAAGCACAAAGGCAATGCAGTGGAGAATGTATAGTGTTTTCAACAATGGTACTGGAGCAGTTGAATATCCTCCATATGCAAAAAGAAAAATTGAACCTTAATACCTTTTACCACATACAAAAAATAACTAAAAATGGATCAAAGACCATTGAAAATAACATTATAAAACTCTTGGAAGAAAACATTGGAGAAATTTGATTTAAGCAAAGATTTCCTATATGACATTAAAAGCACAAACCATAAAAGAGCAAATAGATAAACTGAACTGCTCTTCAAAAACTGCCAATAAACCAGGTACAGTGGTACACACCTGTAAACCCAGCTACTCAGGATACTGAGGTGGGAGGATCCCTTGAGCTCAGCAGTTCGAGGCCAGCCTGGGCAGCGTAGTGAGACCCAGTCTCTTAAAAAAATGCAAATAAGAGAATATAAAGATAAACCAAAGACTAGGAGAAAATATTTGCAAAGCATATATCTGATAAAGGATTAAAAACTACACCATTTTAGGCTGGGAGTGGTGGCTCACGCCTGTAATCCCAGCACTTTGGGAGACCGAGGCAGGCGGATCATAAGGTCAAGAGATCTAGACCAACCTGGCTAACACGGTAAAACCCAGTCTCTACTAAAAATACAAAAAAAAGTTAGCCAGGTGTGGTGGTGGACACCTGTAGTGCCAGCTACTCGGGAGGCTGAGGCAGGAGAATGGCGAGAACCTGGGAAGCGGAGCTTGCCATAAGCCAAGATCGCACCACTGCACTCCAGCCTGGGAGGCAGAGCGAGACTCCATCTAAAAATAAAAATAAAAAATAAAAAACCTATACCATTTTGGGCCAGACTCAGTGGCTCACGCCTGTAATCCCAGCACTTTGGGAGGCCAAGGCATGCAGATCACGAGGTCAGGAAATCAAGACCATCCTGGCCAGCATGGTGAAACCCTGTCTCTACTAAAAATACAAAAGGTAACTGAACATGGGCGGTGCCTGTAATCCCAGCTACTCAGGAGGCTGAGACAGGAGAATCACTTGAACCCGAGGTTGCAGTGAGCTGAGATCATGCCATTGCACTCCAGCTGGTGACAGAGTGAGACTCCATCTCAAAAAAAAAAACTACACCATTTTAAAAGTGGCCAAAAGGTACTTGAAAATTGCCAAGAAAGTAGATTTTAAGTGATCTCACCACAAAAAAAGTAGTAAGAATATGAGGTAATGCCTGCGTCAGTTGTCTCAACTTGGCCATTCCATAGTGTATACACATTTTAAAAACACATGTTGGCCGGGCTCGGTGGCTGACGCCTGTAATCCCAGCACATTGGGAGGCCGAGATGAGCGGATCACCTGAGGTTGGGAGTTCGAGACCAGCCTGACCAACATGGAGAAATCCCGTTTCTACTAAAAATACAAAAAAAAATTAGCCAGGTGTGGTGGTGCATGCCTGTAATCCCAGCTACTTGGGAGGCTGAGGCAGGAGAATTGCTTGAATCCGGGAGGCAGAGGTTGTGGTGAGCCGAGATTGCACCATTGTACTCCAGCCTGGGCAACAAGAGCAAAACTCCGTCTCAAAAAAAAGGCCGGGCGCTGTGGCTCATGCCTGTAATCCCAGCACTCTTTGGGAGGCCAAGGCAGGTGGATCACGAGGTCAGGAGTTCACGACCAGCCTGACCAACATGATGAAACCCCATCTCTACTAAAAATATAAAAGTTAGCCGGGCATGCTGGTGGTTGCCTGTAATCCCAGCTGCTCGGGAGGCTGAGGCAGGAGAATTGCTTGAACCCGGGAGGCAGAGGTTGCAGTGAGCTGAGATTGTGCCACTGCACTCCAGCCTGGGCAACAGAGTGAGACTCTGTCTGAAAACAAAAACAACAACATGTTGCACAACCTAAATATATACCATTTTTCTGTGTCAGTTTACAAAATTATTTAATCAACATTAAAAAATAAAAGTGGCCAAAAGATTTGTACAGTTACTTCACCATAGGAGTTGTACAAATGGCAAATAAACTCATGAAAAATGCTTCACACCATTGGTCACTAGAGGAAGTCTAGAGGCAGAACCAGTTAGGAGGACTTACATTTTGCCTTGACTGAGGGTTGACGTAATCAGAGGAATGCTTGATGGAAATTGGTTAGAGGGAAGGGAGAAACCTGCCTGGTATTTGGGAGGTAGGGTGGGGGGGAGTGGTGTGGTGATCATTATCTGAGATAGGGAATCCTGGAGGAAGAGCAGTTTGGGGCCAGAAGGTGAGGTGGACTTTTCATTTTCTTAAGGAGATGTTTTATTTTTTTGTTTTTGTTTTTGAGACAGAGTCTCGCTCTGTCACCCAGGCTGGAGTGCACTGGTATGATCTCAGCTCGTTGCAACCTCCGCCTCCCAGGTTCAAGAGATTCTCCTGCCTCAGCCTCCCAAGTAGCTGGGATTACAGGTGTGTGCTACCACACCCAGCTAATTTGTGGGGTTTTTTTTAGTAGAGACAGGGTTTCGCTATGTTGGCCAGGTTGGTTTCAAACTCCTGACCTCAGGTGATCTGCCGCCATGCGTGGCCAAAGAGATGTATTTTGATGAGCGGAAGTTTTTCATTTAAATAAAATGCAATTTATTAATTTTTTATTTTTTAAAAAGAGGTTCTTCTCATCTCATTTTAATTGCTTTTTTTGCTTTTTTTTTTTTTTTTTTTTTTTTTGAGACAGTATCACTCTGTTGGTCGGGCTGGAGTGCAGTGGCATGATCTCAGTTCACTGTGACCTCCGTCTCCCGGGCTCAAGCTGGCTCAAGCAATCAAGCAATTCTCCTGCCTCAGCCTCCCGAATAGGTGGGATTACAGGTGTGCACCACCATACCCGGCTAATTTTTGTATTTTTAGTAGAGACAGGGTTTCACCATAGTGGCCAGGCTGGTCTCAAACTCCTGACCTCGGGTGATCCACCCGCCTTGGCCTCCCAAAGTGCTGGGATTACTGGTGTGAGCCACCCTGCCCAGCCATTAATTGCTTTTTTTTTTTTTTTGAGACGGAGCCTTGCTCTGTCGCCCAGGCTGGAGTGCAGTGGTGCAATCTCGGCTCCCTGCAATCTCCGCCTCCCGGGTTCACATCATTCTCCTGCCTCAGCCTCCCAAGTAGCTGGGACTACAGTCGCCCGCCATCACGCCTGGCTAATTTTTTGTATTTTTAGTAGAGACGGGTTTCACCGTGTTAGCCAGGATGGTCTCTATCTCCTGACATCGTGATCCGCCTACTTGGCCTCCCAAAGTGCTGGGATCACAGGCATGAGCCTCCGTACCCGGCCTAATTGCATTTTTAAAAGATTTTATTTGTTTGGTCTGAGCACAGTGGCTCACGTCTGTAATCGCAGCACTTTGGGAGGCGGAGAAGGGTGGATTGCACTCGGGAGTTCAAGACTACCCTGGGCAACATGGCGAAATCCTGTCTCCACTAAAAATACAAAAATTAGCCAGCCAAACGTCGTATGTGCTCACTCATAAGTGGGAGCTAAGCTATCAGGACACAAAGCATAAGAATGATACAATGGACTTTTGCGGACTCGAGGGAAAGGGTGAGAGTGGTTGAGGGACAAAAGACTGCACACTGAGTACAGTGTGTGCTGCTCCAGTGATGGGTGCACCAAAATCTCAAAAATCACCAAATAACTTACTCATGTAGCCAAACACCACCTGTTCCCCAAAAACCTATTGAAATAAAAAATTAATTAATTAATTAAATTAAGTAAAAGAAAAAAAATTAGCCAGGCATGGTAGCATGCATCTGTAGTCTTAGCTACTCAGGAGGCTGAGGTGGTAGAATCACCGGAGTCTGGGAGGTTGAGGCTGCAGTGAGCTGAGATCATGCCACTGCACTCCAGCCTGGGAGACGGAACAAGACCCTGTCTCTAAAAAATAAAAATAAAAGGTTTTATTTAAGACTTTTTTCTCCCTTCTCTAGATATAATTGACCCTGCAATCCTGCGCCCGGGCCGCCTGGACAAAACACTGTTTGTGGGTTTACCACCCCCTACAGATCGCCTTGCCATCTTAAAAACTATCACAAAAGTGAGTAAAGGAAATGGTACATTTTTATATGTGTTTCTCTTGTTTTAAATAGAGACAGTTATAACAGGTAGTAATTTAGTTGACTGATTACTTTTCTGTAACTGTGTTTGGCCAGCCTGTATCTCCCAAAGGGAAGGTGAACTGATCTTCAATTATTACTTTAAAATAATTTACATCAGATCATATTTGAAATGGAGTAGAAACTTTTAGAGAAACTCTAGCACTTTGGGAGGGCGAGCTGGACAGATCTGAGCCCAGGAGTTCAGTACCAGCCTGGGCAATATAGTGAGACTTTGTCTCACTATAGATAGAAAAAATTAACCAGATATGGTGGCACCCCCCTGTAGTACCATGTACTCAGAAGGCTTAGGTGGAAGGATTGCTTGAGACCAGGAGGTCAAGTCTCCAGGGAGTTGTGATCACACCACTGCACTCCAGCCTGGGCAACAGAGCAAGACCCTATCTTTTTTTTTTTTTTTTTTTTCTGAGGCAGAGTCTCACTCTGTTGCCCAGGCTGGAGTGCAATGGCGAGAGCTCAGCTCACTGCATGCTCCGCCTCCCAGGTTCACGCCATTCTCCTGCCTCAGCCTCCCGAGTAGCTGGGACTACAGGCTCCCGCCACCACACCTGGCTAATTTTTTGTATTTTTTAGTAGAGATGGCGTTTCACCATGTTAGCCAAGATGGTCTCAATCTCCTGACCTCGTGACCTGCCCGCCTCGGCCTCCCAGAGTGCTGGGATGACAGGCGTGAGCCACCGTGCCCGGCCCTGCAAGACCCTATCTTTAAAAATAAGTAAATAAGTGGGCCAAACACGTTGGCTCACATCTGTCATCTCAGCACTTTGGGAAGCCAAGGCAGGTGGATTGCTTTGACCTCAGGAGTTCAAGATCAGCCTGGGAAACATGGGGAAACCCCATCTGTACAAAAAATACAAAAATTAGCTGGACCTCAATGGCTCATGCCTGGCTGAGGCTGGAAAATCGCTTGAGCCCAAGAAGTGGAGGTTGCAGTCAGCCAAGATCGCACTACTGCTCTCAAGCCTGGGTGACAGGCCAAGACCCTCTCTCAAAAAAAAGAAGTGAATGAGTTCTGTCATCCCACTTCTCACTACCTGGAACTAGTTTTTCTGCCCTTGACACATCACATTTTGAGGTCTGTAGCAGGGCTTTGTGTCTGTATTTCTATAGCCTTGGGATGGGAGAGGGAGCTAAGCTGGTGATGTTAACCCTTCTGGGGATGAAATCACTTGTACCTGGACCCACTCTGTCCATCCAGTTGGAGATACCTCCCCCATGGGAGCTGTCCCACTCTCATGGGGTTGTACCCAGTGCTGTCCAGCTCCCTGGAAAGTGGCATACCTTGGCAGTTCTTCCTGATTCTGCTGAAATCCCTTGATTATGTGTGTCTAACTTTTTCTAGAGCTATCTATCTATCTTAAACTTTTTTTAGTATTCTTTTGATGCTGACAAAGGAAGATTCTGTGATCCTGCTTCACTGGGCCATCGTTACTTAAAATTGCCTTTAGCAGTGTTCCTTAAAAATCACCCAGAGGAGGGAGAACAGGAAAGATGAAAACAGAAGGATGATCATCTTTGTGGGGTAGAAAGATTCTATTGATGCACAGTGTGGAAAACAGTTTGGAAGCTAGTGAAACTAAAAGCTATGAAATTAAGCATTTTAGAACTAAGGCAATATGACTCAGAAACATCAATGAAAAAGAAAAAATAACAAACTAAGGCGTTATCACGGGAATAATAAAGAAGATACAGATAGGAGAACTGTTTAAAGGTTTTAATTAGTAGGACATTGGATTAACTGTACAGTTGGGAGTTAAAGGAAAAGGTAGATGAATTTGCAGCTTGTGCAGCTGGTGGCATCCACCAGGATTAGAGATCTGGGAGATGAGCTATCTGAGTTTCAGGTGCCTGGGCACTATCAAGTGGAAAAGTCCAGCAGGATGTTGGGTCTGTGGTTGGGAGTTTAGGAGAGTCCTCTGGCTGAGCTATAGTTTTGTCTGTCATCAGGACATAGCTGGTGGTCAAAGCCATGAAAACATACTGCTTTAGTTCAGTAGTTCTCTACCTAAGGCAGTTTTCCCACCACCCCACCTCACATCCCCAGGGAACATTTGGCAATGTCTAGGGACATTTGTTTACCACTACGCAGAGGAGTAATAATGCTGCTAAATATTCTACAGTGCACAGGACAGCCAACAACAAAGAATTATCCAAGGCCAGGCATGGTGGCTCAGGCCTGTAATCCCAGCAATTTAGGAGGCTGAGGCAGGAGGATCACTTGAGCCAGGAGTTGGAGACCAGCCTGGACAACATAGTGAGACCCTGTCTCTACAAGAAAAAAAAAAATATATATATATATATATATATACACACACACACACACACACATATATATTTTTTTTTTCTTTCTTTCAAGATGGAATCTCACTCTATTGCCCAGACTGGAGTGCAGTGGTGCCATCTCAGCTCACTGCAACCTCCACCTCCCATGTTCAAGTGATTCTCCTGCCTCAGCCTCCTGAGTAGCTAGGATTACAGGTGTGCACCACCAAACCCAGCTAATTTTTGTATTTTTAGTAGAAACAGGGTTTCACCACATTGGCCAGGCTGGTCTCGAGCTCCTGACCTTGTGATCCACCTGCCTCACGTCTCCCAAAGTGCTGGGATTACAAACGTGAGCCACCGCACCTTGCCAAGAAAATGTTTTTATTTAATTAGCTAGGCATAGTGGCATGCACCCGTAGTCCCAGCTACTTGGTAGGCTGAGGTGGGAGGATGACTTGACCCCAAGAGGTCAAGGCTGCAGTGTGCCATGATCACACCACTGCACTCCAGCCTGAGCAGCAGAGCTGAGACCCTGTCTCAAGGGAAAGAAAAAAGAATTATCCAACTCAAAATATCAATAATGCCAAAGTTAAGAAACCCTGCTTTGGTGCCATATACTTATTTCTTTGCATCAGACAAATTTGATGATGACTGCATCATAGCATCTTCTCTCCCTTTTGTTGGCTCTGTTTTTTTTTTGTTTTTTTGTTTTTTGTTTTGACACAGTGTTTCAAAAAAAGAGACCCTGTTTGTCGCCCAGGCTGGAGTGCAATGGCGTGATCTCAGCTCACTGCAACCTCCACCTCCCGGGTTCAAGCAAATCGGCTTCAGCCTCCCTGCATAGCTGGGGCCACAGGTGGATGCCACCACACCCGGCTAATTTTTTTTTTTTTTTTTTTTTGTATTTTTAGTAGAGACGGGGTTTCACCATGTTAGCCAGGCTGGTCTCAAACTCCTGACTTCAAGTGATCCGCCCACCTCGGCCTCCCAAAGTGCTGGGATTACAGGCGTGAGCCACCATTCCTGGGCTCCTTGGCTCTGTCATTAGGAACTATGATAGTGAGATTTTGTTTGCTTTGGTCAATGTATGTGGGTGTGTATGTATATACAAATAAGCACACACATATCCAATTATAAGAATTTCCTGTAGTCATGGTGACATAATGATAATGCTTTCACACTTGTCCTTGGGATTTCATGAACTAAAGAGAAAAGTTGGGGCCGGGCGCAGTGGCTCAAGCCTGTAATCCCAGCACTTTGGGAGGCCGAGACGGGCGGATCACGAGGTCAGGAGATCAAGACCATCCTGGCTAACACGGTGAAACCCCGTCTCTATTAAGAAATACAAAAAACTAGCCGGGCGAGGTGGCGGGCGCCTGTAGTCCCAGCTACTCGGGAGGCTGAGGCCGGAGAATGGCGTAAACCCGGGAGGCGGAGCTTGCAGTAAGCTGAGATCCGGCCACTGCACTCCAGCCTGGGTGACAGAGCGAGACTCCGTCTCAAAAAAAAAAAAAAAAAAAAAGAGAGAAAAGTTGGATTGGTATTTATTTCTAGACGTGCCAGAGATGAGGCATGTGGTATTCAGAGCCTTACAGATTTTGAACCAGAAGAATGATTGGCTCATTCTTCCTGCTGTGTTTCATTCAATGTATGGTACTCACACCAGAACAACTTTACACTTCATTAATCTAGAATTTCAGTGCTATTGGCCAAAATCATTAGGCCTCAGACCAAGGGGTGAATATTCAAAGTACCCCACTCATGCCTGTAATCCCAGCACTTTGGGAGACCGAGGCAGGTGGATCATTTGAGGTCAGGAGTTCAAGACCAGCCTGGCCAACATGGCAAAACAGTGTCTCTACAAAAATACAAAAATTAGCTGGGCGTGATGGTGTGCTCCTATAATCCCAGCTACTCAGGAGGCTGAGGCACAAGAAGCACTTGAACCTGGGAGGTGGAGGTTGCAGTGAGCCAAGATTGTACTCCAACCTAGGCGACAGAGTGAGACTCCATCTCAAAATAAAATAAAAAAAAGTATCCCACTTCATTGATAAGTATTTGTTATAAACTAAATACATCCTTGATTGTGTAGAGACTGAGAAACGTAAGACATTGTCTTACCTATCAGGAGCTTGCCTTCTAGATGATAATAGGAATGTTTATGAAACAATGACAAATGTATTAATTCATTCCTGAGGAGGGGAAGTAAATAAAGGTGACTGAATAGTGTGGCGATTTCAACTATATTTATAAAGACATACAGTGAAAAACATCAAGAAGGAAATATGCCAACATACAGTGCTTGCCTCTGGGAGATGGCATTATGCGTCATTTTTCCACTTTGTTAGTGCTCTTCAACCAAACCCCACCAAGAGCACACATGTAGTTGAACAAGTTGGGCTTATTACTCTTTGCAGTGCAGGAGAATGTACTCCATGGGGAACTGGGGGCATATCTCAGTAAGAGGGTATTAGGACTTAATTGATTTGGGATTTGTGTTAGATTTGGGAAGGATTTAATAACAGCCTTTGCCCTGAATGGCTGTTAAAAAGCAAGCATAATTCTATATTTGGGTGACTTAATAAATCTTGCCTAAACGGAAGGAAGATTAGACCAAGGCTAAAACTGTGATTGGCAAAGAAACAGTAGTTATATTAGCTAAGATGGCGGATGTTTGGTCATGTTTGTGTCTTGGACAGTGTTTATGCTTTGTCCATGTTCAGACTTCATTACAGAGTGTTCTCATTTCTGTCTTGATCCTTCACGGTCACAGAGTGGCCTTGTCTAATGTCCGTATTCTGTGGAATTATTTATGTGTAATAGGAGAGCACCACAGCTTCACTGTAAGGGCCCAGCCAGCTTGGAGCAACAACAAGACCTACCTGATAATATCAGCCTACATGTCAGATGTTACTCTACTCACTGTAACCTCTGCCTCCCAGGTTCAAGTGATTCTCCTGCCTCAGCCTCCCAAGTAGCTGGAACTACAGGCATGGGCCACCATACCTAGCTGATTTTTGTAGTTTTAGTAGAGTCGGGGTTTCCCCATGTTGGTCAATCTGGTCTCGATCTCCTGGTCTCATCTGCCTGCCTTGGCCTCCCAGAGTGCTCATTTGCTTTGTATTTTCAGATTTTCTCTCACGACCATATATGTATGTATGTATTTGGTTTGTCTGTCTGTATAGAATGGTCATCTGGCCGGGCGTGGTCGCTCATGCTTGTAATCCCAGCACTTTGGGAGGCTGAGGCAGGCGGACCACCTGAGGTCAGGAGTTCAAGACCAGCCTGACCAACATGGAGAAACCCCATCTCTACTAAAAATACAAAATTAGCTGGGCATGGTGGCGCATGCCTATAATCCTAGCTACTCAGCAGGCTGAGGCAGGAGAATAGCTTGAACCCGGGAAGCAGAGGTTGTGGTGAGTTGAGATCATACTATTGCACTCCAACCTGGGCAACAAGAGCAAAACTCTGTCTCCAAAAAAAAAAAAAAAATAGTCATCTGGTATAAATGGGGTGGGTAACAGAGAGGAGTCCTGCAGCTTCCAAGCACAAAGTTGTGAATATGGAAGAAGAAAAAAAAAAAACAGAAAAGACATTTCAATAGAGGTCAACTTTGGCTGAGCATGGTGGTTCACACCTGTAATCCCAGCACTTTGGGATGCCAAGGCGGACGAACCCCGCCTCCCGAGTAGCTGGGATTATAGACACGTGCCACCACACCTGGCTAATTTTTGTATTTTTAGGGAAATGAGGTTTCACCATGTTGGCCAGGCTGGTCTGGAACTCCTGACTTTGTGATCTGCCCACCTTGGCCTCTCAAAGTGTTGGGATTACAGGCGTGAGCCACCTTGCCTGTCCAAAAGCAACTTTTGTAGATTGTGGTTTAGACTGCTGCATAGTCAGTCCTCAGCCTCTGTCTGTGCCAACGGCAGAAGGGCTTTTGTTAGTTTATTCTCTTTGTCTTGAGAGTGCATTTTTGCTTCAATTCTTACTGTGTCCTGTTCTAAGACTTGGAACCTTATTGGGCAGAGCTGCCCAGGAGCAGGACCCACATGCAGCCTCCCTGTGCCCTGTCTGCCTGCGTCGGCCTGGTGCCCTCTCAAGAGGGCTATTAGCACTGCAATTTCACATCCTTATCTTAACCTCATCCTTCAGAGGTCATGAGTGTTTTTGTTTAAAAAACTTTGTTGATGGCTAAAGCAGGGCAGAGTGAGAGGAAGAGGAAGCACAATATCTAATCTCAGAGGGAAGAAGTCACAAGGTAGACTTCCTGCCCATGTATGTTGTTTGTAAGTCAACAAAGTGAGGAAAATTGGCATTTTTAATGTTTACCCTTTCTATTTCAGTTTGCTGGCTTTTGACTTTAATTTCCCAGATTGTTTTATATACAGTTTTCTCTTTCTCCTATTAACATCTGAAATATTATAAAGAGATTAGAATAAAGATGTTTAGTCCTGTTCTTAAAAGTCTGAAAAAAATTTGTGGGTCAAAGCAACTTCTTCGTATCTTTTGGGATCTAAGTTTCATAAAAGAAGAGTGAGTGGGCCAGGTACAGTGGCTCACGCCTATAATCCCAGCACTTTGGGAGGCTAAGGTGGGTGGATCATGAGGTCAGGAGTTCGAGACTAGCCTGGCCAACATGGTGAAACCCCATTTCTACTAAAAATACCAAAAAAAATTAGCCAGGCATGGTGGTGGGTACTAAGCTACTCAGGAGGCTGAGACAGGAGAATCGCTTGAACCCAGGAGGCAGAGGTTGCAGTGAGCTGAGATTGCACCATTGCACTCTAGCCTAGGCAAGAAGAGCGAAACTCCGTCTCAAAACAAAACAAAACAAGAAAGCATTAATGATTCTAAACTCTGATATGTAATTAAGAATAGATTTAAGAATAAAGTTGGTTGGGCATGGTGGCTCACGCCTGTAATCCCAGCACTTTGGGAGGCCGAGGTGGGTGGATCACCTGAGGTCAGGAGTTTGAGACCAGCTTGACCAGTATGGTGAAACCCCTTCTCTACTGAAAATACCAAAATTGACCAGGCATGGTGGCGTGTGCCTATAGTCCCAGCTACTCAGAAGGCTGAGGCAGGAGGATGGTGTAAATCCAGTGAAGTGAGATCATGCCATTGCATTCCAACCTGGACACAGAGTGAGACTCCATCTCCAAAAAAAAAAAATAGATTTGTATGACCAAATGAAAATATTTGTTAAAATAAAAGTAGTAGCATGTCTTGAATTACTTTTTGAACCTGAGTATTTCATAACATATAATGCTTAATAAGAATTATAGGAAAATATCGGCCGGGCACAGTGGCTCACGCTTGTAATCCCAGCACTTTGGGAGGCTGAGGCAGGAGGATCACGAGGTCAGGAGATCGAGACCATCCTGGCAAACACGGTGAAACCCCGTCTCTACTAAAAATACAAAAAAATCAGCCGGGCGTGGTGGCAGGCGCCTGTAGTCCCAACTGCTCGGGAGGCTGAGGCAGGAGAATGGCGTGAGCCCGGGAGGCAGAGGTTGCAGTGAGCCGAGATCGCGCCACTGCACTCCAGCCTGGGCGACAGAGCGAGACTCCGTCTCAAAGAAAAAAAAAAGATTTATAGGAAAATATCAGTGTAAATAAGCCATAACTTTTTTCAAATTTTAGTAAAATGCTATAGATATATAACATAAAATTTATCATTTTCGCCATTTTTAAGTGTATATTTCTGTGGCAGTAAGTACATTCACATTGTTGTGCAACCATCACCACTACTCATCTCCAGAACTTTTTCAGCTTCCCAAACTGAAACTCCGTCCCCATTAAACATAAACTGCCCATTCCTTCTTCCTTAGCCCCTGGCAACCACCATTCTACTTTCTGTCTCTGTACTTTGCCTATTACTAGGTACCTCATACAAGTAGAATCATACAATATTTGTGGGATAACTCTTTTTTTTTTCCTTTGAGACGGAGTTTTGCTCTTGATGCCCAGGCTAGAGTGCAATGGTGTGATCTTGGCTCACTGCAACCTCTGCCTCCCAGGTTCAAGTGATTCTCCTGCCACAGCCTCCTAAATAGCTGGGGTTATAGGCACCTGCCACCACACCTGTTTGTTTTTGTTTTTGTTTTTGTTTTTGTTTTTGTTTTTTGAGACAATGTCTCGCTCTTGTTCCGTAGCAGTGGTGTGATCTCGGCTCACTGCAACCTCTGCCTCCTGGGTTCAAGCAATTCTCCTGCCTCAGTGTCCTGAGTAGCTGGGATTATGGGCACCTGCCACCACACCCGGCTAAGTTTTGTATTTTAGTAGAGATGGTGTTTCACCATGTTGGCCAGGCTAGTCTCAAACTCCTGAACTCAGGTGATCCACCTGCCTCGACCTCCCAAAGTGCTGGGATTACAGGCATGAGCCACCGCACCCAGCCTACACCAGTATTTTTAGTAGACACAGGGTTTCACCATGTTGCCTAGGCTGGTCTCGAACTCTTGACCTCAGGTGATCTGCCCGCCTTGGCCTCCCAGAGTGCTGGGATTACAGGCATGAGTCACCACGCCTGGCCTATAATTTCCTTAAGAGACTGTTTTCCTTCTTTTTCTAATAATTCCTTTAGCTTAGCTTTCTGTAGTTACCAAATTATTTGAGATTTCCATTAAGGCCTTTATTAAAAAATAATATAGTATTATTGTAATATAACATTATTAAGAGAAAATGGCATAAAGAAAAAACAAATTAGTTTAAGCTTCTAAATACTTGATATCCTAGTACCATTTCAATAAATGGTTTTCTGAAATACTCATATTTTGTTTTATAAGCTCTTTATTATGCCATTTAAAATTCTTCTCGCCGGGCGTGGTGGCTCACGCCTGTAATCCCAGCACTTTGGGAGGCCGAGACGGGCGGATCACGAGGTCAGGAGATCAAGACCATCCTGGCTAACACAGTGAAACCCCTTCTCTACTAAAAAATACAAACAGTTAACCGGGCATGGTGACGGGCGCCTGTTGTCCCAGCTACTCGGGAGGCTGAGGCAGGAGAATGGCGTGAACCCGGGAGGTGGAGCTCGCAGTGAGCTGATATCGCACCACTGCACTCCAGCCTGGGCGACGAGCAAGACTCCATCTCAAAAAAAATAATAATAAAATAAAATAAAATTCTTCTCATTTGCTCTCACTTGAGAATAAATAGAATTCATTTTAGTTCTTACTATAAGTCGGAAAGATTACCATATTTCAATGAAAGAATAGTTAGATTTCAATGATCCAAAGATTCCGTAGCCCTTATTTCTACTAATTAGAAAGTAATGTTGCTATAGAAACTTTTGGAGGTATCCTAGGTAGAGTACACCTCATGCCCTCAAAAAAAGGAGAGTTTGGCTGAGCGTGGTGGCTCGTGCCTGTAATCCCAGCACTTTGGAAGGCCAAGGTGGGTGGATCACAAGATCAGAGACCAGCCTGGCCAACATGGTGAAACCCATCTCTACTAAACATACAAAAAATTAGCTGGGCATGGTAGTGCACATCTGTAATCCCAGCTACTTGGTAGGCTGAGGGAGAAGAATCTCTTGAACCCGGGAGGGGGAGCTTGCAGTGAGCCGAGATCACTCCATCGCACTTTAGCCTGGGCCACAGGGTGAGACTCTGTCTCAAAAAAAAAAAAAAAAAAAAGGCCGGGCGCTGTGGCTCAAGCCTGTAATCCCAGCACTTTGGGAGGCCGAGACGGGCGGATCACAAGGTCAGGAGATAGAGACCATCCTGGCTAACACGGTGAAACCCCGTCTCTACTAAAAATACAAAAAACTAGCCAGGCGAGGTGGCGGGCACCTGTAGTCCCAGCTGCTCGGGAGGCTGAGGCGGGAGAATGACATGAACCCGGGAGGCGGAGCTTGCAGTGAGCTGAGATCCAGCCACTACACTCCAGCCTGGGCGACAGAGCGAGACTCCGTCTCAAAAAAAAAAAAAAGGAGGACAGTTTGTTACTTTCTTTCGAGGGTATTTGAAATTATTTTTCTAAAGGTTTAATCTTCTAAGAATTAGGAAACTTCTGAGAGTATCTAAATGTATAACAATGAATTCATTTTCTTAAGCTCATACCCCACCTCATTTATTTATTGTGTTCCTTTATATACTGAGCTTTCTTTCACAAAAGATTTTTCTTAAACAAAGGGTATGCTAAGAATAGAAAGCTGACAATTGCTCCCACTATGCAAATGTGAGAAAAATTCCTCCTCTGCTGGGCACTGTGGCTCACACCTGTAATCCCAGCACTTTGGGAAGCTGAGGCAGGTGGATCACGAGGCAGGCAGATCACGAGGTCAGGAGTTTCAGACCAGCCTGACCAATATGGTGAAACCCCATCTCTACTAAAATACAAAAATTATCCATTGTGGTGGCGCATGCCTGTAATCTCAGCTACTCAGGGGGCTGAGGCAGGAGAATCACTTGAACCTGGGAGGCGGAGGTTGCAGTGAACCGAGATTGCACCACTGCACTCCAGCCTGGCAACAGAGCGAGACACAAAAAAGAAAAATTCCTCTGAGTCCTCACAAAGAGAACACTAAGATGTGATGCACAATGTCTTTAATAATATTTCTGACATAAACACAATAAGCCTCTTGGGACTGAGGCTTGTCGTTTTCTTAATATAAACTGAGGGTATTACTCAAAGCCAGTTCATTAAACACAATTTGATGAAGGTCCAAGAAATGCACTCTGAGAGTGCACAGGACCTCGTGGAGGTCCGGCTTAATCCAAGGGTAGAATTTAGATATTGAGAAGTATAAAATAATTGTCTTCCTATAATTGAGCTTTTGATTAAAACAGGACACTAGATAGTTTGAGATTAGATTGTCTAACAGCACGTGGAGTGTCCTTAGGGAAGATCCGTACAGCTAATGTGACAGTGTGACAGTTGAGGTAAGTTGACAGATTCTTAAAATCACAGAAAGCACCTAATAAGGGCTCCTACCTAATGTGGCAGCGCACCACCATAGCAAGAAAGTCTATGCTAGTCTTCATTTTAAGAAATCACTATTATATGTTCACTGATGCCCCCCTTCCCTCTCAAATATAGCACAAAATTGTATATACTCATCTGGAGATAAGATACTGGTTTCTTATTATCAAAAATATTAAATAAATAATAAAGTTAACAAACTTCCATAAAGGCCATTCAGTTGCAAATCTGAACTTTAAAACTCAGGTTTTCCAATTCCTCGTCCAGTGTTATTTCCACTTTTTAGCTCTTTTTACTGAAGTGTGATACACCTACAGAAAAGTGGTAAATGTAAAGTAGATTTAGAGAGTCAAGAAAAAAAATTAAAAAGTCGTAAATGTCCAGCTCCATGAATTGTTACAAACAAAGTCTCTAGATCAAGAAAGAGAACACTCCAAGTCTAATTCATAGAATTATGAAGTAGAATGGTGACTGCCAGGGATTGGGAGGCGGGGGCAGGAGGAATGAGGAGTTACTGTTTAATGGATGCATTGTTTTCTTTTGGGAAGATAGAAAAGTTCTGGAGCTGGATAGGGGTGATACAACAATGCGGATGGACTTAATGCCACTGACCTGTACACTGAAAAATGGTTGAAATGGTCAGTTTTTTGTATGTTTTGCCACAATAAAATAGAACATTCCCACATCTACAAAAGCTGCCCTTCTGCTTCCAGTCACTACCCACTCCTACCTGCCCCCAGGATTGACCACTATCCTGACTCAGTTGAAAATTGTTCACACTAAAAGATGCTTAGCAATCCTACATTCTGACCCTTTAGTTTTACTACTCAGAGGAAAAAGCACAAGGTTGTTTGCCTAAGATCATAGTTTGGGTCCCAGGTCAAAATGGATTGAATGGGAAATTAACTGTTTCTTGAACCTGTGGTAGATAACATGTCCATTTTATTTAGTGATAGCAACTAACAGATGTATAATTTATGCAGTTCTTGAATATGCCCTGCAGGGATGCAGTAAGAGGCTGGTATGTGAGTGTGGGCAGAGCAACAGGTAACTAGTGCACAAGGCCGGCAACTCCAGTCCTCTCAGCCAGGTCACCGAACCCTGTGCCTGGAGCACTTTGCCAGGCTGACGCTTTACACTAAGAAAAGCCTACTGGGCAGGTGCTGTGGCCCACACCTGTAATCCCAGCACTTTGGGAGGCCAAGGTGGGCAGATCACCTGAGCTGAGGAGTTTGAGATCAGTCTGGGCAACATCGTGAAACCCCATCTCTACAAAAAATACAAAAATTAGCCAGGTGTGGTAGTGGGTGCCTGTAGTCCCAGCTACCCAAGAGGCTGAGGTGGGAGGATCGCTTGAGCCCGGGAGGTGGAGGTTGCAGTAAGCCAGGATTGCGCCACTGCACTTCAACCTGGGTGACAGAGCCAGACTCTGTCTCAAAGAAAAAAAAAGAGAAAAGCTTAATGGCTTGTGTTTATTCACTTTTGTGTGTGTTTCTTCTTTTCTTTTTTTTTTTTGTTTTGAGACCAAGTCTCCATCACCCAGGCTGGAGTGCAGTGGTATGATCTCAGCTCACTGCAGCCTCCACCTCCCGGGTTCCAGTGATTCTCCTGTCTCAGCCTTCTGAGTAGCTGTGATTACAGGCACACGCCACCATGCCCAGCTAATTTTTGTTTCAGTAGAGACAGGGTTTCACCACGTTGGCCAGGCTGGTCTCAAACTCCTGACCTCAGGTGATTCGCCCTCCTCGGCCTCTCAAAGTGCTGGGATTACAGGTGCGAGCTGCCGCGCCCGGCAATGTTTCTTCTTAAAATAGTTATTTAATAATATAATATTTGCTACACAGGAAAGAACATATGCAATGTATATGTAAGTTATGAATCAGAATAATAAGCAAATACTCATAAGCTTACCATCTAACTGTCACACATTTTAAATAATTAAAAACTGTTTTGATTGGGTGCAGTGGCTTATGTCTGTAATCCCAGCATTTTGGGAGGCTGGGGCAGGAGAATTGCTTGAGGCCAGGAGTTTGAGACAAGCCTAGGCAACATAGCAAGACCCCATCTCCAAAAAAAAGCAGACCTGGTAGCTCACACCGGTAATCCCAGCACTTCGGGAGGCTGAGGTGAGCAGATCACCTGAGGCTAGGAGTTTGAGACCAGCCTGGCCAAACCCCGTTTCTACTAAAAATACAAAAAATTAGCCAGGCATGGTGGCATGCACCTGTAGTCCTAGCTACTCAGGAGTGCAGTGGTGCGATCTTGGCTCAGGCCTAGCCAGGCATGGTGGCATGTAGTTCCAGCTCCTCCAGAGGCTGAGGTAGAAGGATCTCTTGTGCCCAGGAGGTCAAGTCTGTTGTGGTTGTTCCACTGCACTCCTGCCTGGGCGACAGAGCAAGACCCTGGGGAAAAGACAAAGCTCGTTTTGTTTGCCTCTGCAGTTTGTCACTAAAAATATTATTAAACATAATGTATGCAAGCAAGGTACTGGGTTAAGTGTTAAAACTCTGGGTTGGTTTGTTTTCTCTACATCCAGTCTCATGAGAAATTCTGAGTTCTAAGTTGCAACATACTTGTCATTGCTAATGTCTCTTGAAATGAGCTGAAGGGGAATTGGCACCAAAATCAGGATTGAGTGTTAGATAAATGATTAAGAAAGAATATACTGAGCTCAGAGGACTTTGTGCTTTTATTATAGAGCAAATACTGCTCCTTCTCTCCTGGCCAGGTTCAGTATTATTTCTCCCGTCCTAGCCAGCCTCACACCAACACTAAGCATTGCTTAAGTATTTGCCATATTTAAGCTGGAAAGGAAATGTGTTTCTTCACCTTGGGAAAGATCGAGGTGCTGGCTTTCATTCTTGTTGATGCTTAGTATTTGCTGCAACTGTACACAAATTCCTCAAACTTCAGGAGCATAAATTGTTTGCCTTTAGCTTTCTCAAGTTTGGAATCTGCTTCTTAGCCTCATTTCTCAACATTGAAATTTGTATAAATCTTAACAGCACTGGTCTGGAAGTCAGTTATACTCATTTAGTCAAACAGCCGTTATTAAGAAGCTATTATGTAGATGAATATGGTCTTTATCTTTATTTTGAGACTCAGTCTCACTCTGTCGCCCAGGCTGGAGTGCAGTGACGTGATCTCTGCTCACTATAACCTCCACCTCCAGGGCTTAAGCAGTTCTCATGCCTCAGCCTCCTGAGTAGCTGGGACTACAGGTGTGTACCATAACGCCCGGCTAATTTTTTTTTTTTTTTTTTTGAGACGGAGTCTCGCTCTGTCGCCCAGGCTGGAGTGCAGTGGCCGGATCTCAGCTCACGGCAAGCTCCGCCTCCCGGGTTCACACCATTCTCCTGCCTCAGCCTCCTGAGGCAGGCGGCCGCCACCTTGCCCGGCTAGTTTTTTGTATTTTTTTTTTAGTAGAGACGGGGTTTCACCGTGTTAGCGAGGATGGTCTCGATCTCCTGACCTCGTGATCCGCCCATCTCGGCCTCCCAAAGTGCTGGGATTACAAGCATGAGCCACCACGCCTGGCATGGTCTTTAAAACTTCAATGAAAAATCATTTTTCTCTCTTACTTAGAATGGTACCAAACCACCACTGGATGCAGATGTAAATTTGGAAGCAATTGCTGGTGACCTTCGCTGTGATTGCTATACGTAAGTGTTTAAATCTTAAGTCAATTCACTCTCTGGGGTTCAATTTCCTCATCTATAAAATGAGGTGTGATGATGCTCACCTCAGCAGATTGTTGGGAGGATTAAATGAGGTATCCCATGAAGCATATAAAGTGTCTGGCATCTCCCTTCTTAGAGAAGAGACTGCACATTTGGAGGCTCTGAAGGAATTCCCGGGAACAGGGGAGTCCTTTCATATGTTGACTCTTGGTACTTAACCTACCCTAACCAGCATTGCTATCCTTTACAAATCGTACTGGTGCGTCAGCATTTAAAAGAGACTAATCTACAATTGCCACATTTTCCAGCCCTCAGGATGCATTTTCACTGCACACCTTTTTACCTCCACATAGCCTGTAGTAACATCAGGAAATCTGACATTTCTGCCTTCTTCCTTCCTATGTTTGTGGTTGTTACAGTTGTTAGTTTTTCTTCATGTGTTTTGAAGTAAATTTGTTTGTTAATTTTCCCAACTTGGGTACACAGAGTTTAACTAACAGAGACACTACCCCCTATGGCTTTTTGTTTTGTTTCTTTCTTTTTTTTTTTTCCAGACAGGGTTTCCCTCTTTCACCCAGGCTGGAGTACAGTGGCATGATCATGGCTCACTGTAGCCTTTACTTCCTTTACTTCCTTGGTTTTTTTTTTTTTTTTGAGACGGAGTCTCGCTCTGTCGCCCAGGCTGGAGTGCAGTGGCCAGATCTCAGCTCACTGCAAGCTCCACCTCCCGGGTTCACGCCATTCTCCTGCCTCAGCCTCCCAAGTAGCTGGGACTACAGGCGCCCACCACCTTGCCCGGCTAGTTTTTTGTACTTTTTAGTAGAGATGGGGTTTCACCGTATTAACCAGGATGGTCTCGATCTCCTGACCTCGTGATCCGCCCGTCTCGGCCTCCCAAAGTGCTGGGATTACAGGCTTGAGCCACCGCGCCCGGCCCCTTTACTTCCTTTGTTGAGAAACAATCCTCTGACCTCAGCCTCCCGGATAGCTGGGACTACAGGTGCACGCCACCATGCCCAGCTAATTTTTTTAAAAAATTTTTGTAGTTATGGGGTCTTGCCATATTGCCCAGGCTTGTCATGAACTCTGAGCTTAAGTAGTCCCTCACGCCTCAGCCTCCCAAACTGCTGGGATCACAGGTGTGAGCCACCATGCCCGGCCCTTTTTTCCCCTATTATGTCCTTCTAATGTAGCAGTGATTCTCAATGAAGAGAAATTCATCACCCTTCATCAGGAGGGGTGGTGAGATACAGATGTAAATGCCCCTACCTTCCGTTAAATAGGATGTGCCTCACCCCCTAGTTGGGAATCAAATCCATACCAGTCTTTATTTAAATGATGTGGCCAGGCACGGTGGCTCAACGCCTGTAATCCAAGCACTTTGGGAGGCCGAGGTGGGTAGATCACGTGAGTTCAGGAATTGGAGACAAGCCTGGCCAACATGGTGAAACCTTGTCTCCACTAAAAATACAAAAATTAGCCGGGCATGGTAGCGCATGCCTGTAATCCCAGCTACTAGGGAGGCCAAGACAGGAGAATTGCTTGAACCCAGGGGGTGGAGGTTGCAGTGAGCTGAGATCGTGTCAGTGCACTCCAGCCTGGGCAACAGAGCAAGACTCCATCTCAAAAATAAATAAATAAATAAAATTAGGCCGGGCGCGGTGGCTCAAGCCTGTAATCCCAGCACTTTGGGAGGCCGAGACGGGCGGATCACGAGGTCAGGAGATCGAGACCATCCTGGCTAACACGGTGAAACCCCGTCTCTACTAAAAAATACAAAAAACTAGCCAGGCGAGGTGGCGGGCGCCTGTAGTCCCGGCTACTCGGGAGGCTGAGGCAGGAGAATGGCGTGAACCCGGGAGGGAGCTTGCAGTGAGCCGAGATCGCGCCACTGCACTCCAGCCTGGGTGACAGAGCCAGACTCCGTCTCAAAAAAATAAATAAATAAAATAAAAAAAAAATTAAATTAAATTAAAAATAAAGAAATGACCTTACTGCTTAGGGGACTACTTCTTGAGTAGTTTACTGCTTTAAGGGTGGGAGCAGTGGCTCACAGCTGTAATCCTAGCCCTTTAGGAGGCCAAGGCGGGCAGACTGTTTGAGGCCAGAAGTTCGAGACCAGCCTGGGCAACATAGTAAGACCCCGTCTCTACAAAAAATAATAATAATAACAGCTTTAAGTGCTCAAATCTGAAAAGATTTTCAGTAACAGAGGTGGTTTTGGTGGCAGAACTTGCCCTGGTCTAAATCTTTTGGATATACCAAGTAGGCTGTCAGTCTGTGAAGGGGTTAGGGCTAAAGTTGAATGGTGTACATTTTGGATTTTCTTGCCACTATAATCACAGTTTGAGAGATACTACACCACTACAGTCTTTAGCTGTCAGTTTGCGTTAGTTAATGATGTCTCCACCAATGTTAGATTTCATACTGGGGGAAGGAATGAATACCCCAGCGGGCATGTGATTATTAAATAATGTTATAACCCTAACATTTAGCCAACAAAACACCAGATTCAGTTAAAAATTTAAGCTCTGTGGGTCTTTACTTTTATATAGTATGTGTCTGAGGCAAGAGAATCACTCAAACCCAGGACACGGAGGTTGCATTGAGCCAAGATTGTGCCACTGCACTCCAGCCTAGGTAACAGAGCGAGACTCCATCTCAAAAAAAAAAAAAAAAAAAAAAAAAAATTATATAGTATGGGGATTATCAACATTATATAATAAGTTTGATGTCCAGAGATGAGGTTTTTTTAAAAAAATTCATTTTTTGTTTTCATCTTTTCTTTCCAAGACTTCTGAATAATAGAAGTGAGGTTTTTATCCCCAAATTCAAACTCTTTCTCAAAGAATCTCTAAGAATCCTGTTTCAGCTGTAAAGTAGTGAAACTCCAGTCAGCATGAGTGTCTTTCATTTAACTTAGAACTGTGCTGACTCAGCATATTATTACATGAAATAATTAAATAAGTGAAGGCCTGTTTGTATTTGTCATATTTTAAGTAACTTATGATGTGTTCATTCAGTTTTAACTTGAGTCAGCTGCATTAAAGACTTTCCAGGGTTTGTATTTTTCCCTTCTGAACTTGGAGCCGTAAGTGACTTTTTTGGGGTTTTTTTGAGACAGGGTCTCACTCTGTCACCCAGGCTCACTATAGCCTATGCCTCCCAGACTCAAGCAATTCTGCCATCTCCACCTCCCAAAGTGCTGGAATTACAGGCAGGACCCACTGCGCTCAGCCCATAAATGACTTTTTAATAAGCTTACTTTAGACCTTATGTAATACATGAATATGCTAGTCAGCACTTTAGCCTTTTATGCATTGTATTGTTTCCTCCATCATTTCCTTTCCTCTTGAGTTTAGTTTTTTGTTTTTGTTTTTGTTTTTTAATTGGGACAGAGTCTCACTCTGTCGCCCAGGCTGCAGTGCAGTGGTGCGATCTTGGCTCACTGCAACCTCCACCTCTCGGGCTCAAGTGATTCTCCCACCTAAGTGGCGTGAGCCACTGCACCTGGCCTAGAAATATCTTACGTAAAAGCTAAGAGCAGGCTGGACGCGGTGGTTCACGCCTGTAATCCCAGCACTTTGGGAGGCTGAGGCGGGCAGATCACGAGGTCAGGAGATCGAGACCATCCTGGGTAACACGGTGAAACCCTGTCTCTACTAAAACTACAAAAAGTTAGCCAGGCGTGGTGGCGGGCGCCTGTAGTCCCAGCTACTCGGGAGGCTGAAGCAGGAGAATGGCATGAACCCGGAAGGCGGTGCTTGCAGGGAGCCGAGATCACGCCAGGGCACTCCAGCCTGGGCTGCAGAGCGAGACTCCGTCTCCCCCCCCCAAAAAAAAGGCGGGCCGGGCGCGGTGGCTCAAGCCCGTAATCCCAGCACTTTGGGAGGCCGAGACGGGTGGATCACGAGGTCAGGAGATCGAGACTAGCCTGGCTAACACGGTGAAACCCCGTCTCTACTAAAAAAATACAAAAAACTAGCCGGGCGAGGTGGCGGGCGCCTGTAGTCCCAGCTACTCGGGAGGCTGAGGCAGGAGAATGGCGTAGACCCGGGAGGCGGAGCTTGCAGTGAGCTGAGATCCGGCCACTGCACTCCAGCCTGGGCGACAGAGCGAGACTCCGTCTCAAAAAAAAAAAAAAAAAAGCTAAGAGCTCTTTCCTACTGATTCATAATCAATTTATTTCTCATCTTTATTGGTCGCTTTCTTTCCTCATTATTTAATATATGACTTATATGGGTTTTTTTTGGGATTTTGCAGTATCTAGGAATATAAATCACTATTATTTTATTGTAGGGGCGCAGATCTCTCTGCTTTGGTAAGAGAAGCTTCTATCTGTGCCCTAAGACAGGAAATGGCAAGACAGAAGAGTGGAAATGAAAAAGGTACGATTCTCTCCAGAATCTCTCAATTCTGATTATGATACTGTTGCCCTGGAAAATGACCATTTTCTAGTGTCTATTATCTATGATACTAAAGCTAACGTTTTTCTAATGAGACTGTTAGAATCTGTTCTAAAATATTAGGTAACCTCTGTTGCTGACAATTATAATAATAGCAAAGTTATTTAGTACTGCTCTAATAAAGAGTACTGTCCCTATAGGCAAATGGATCCATTCACTGTCTTCATCATGAGTTTGGGCTGCGTATCAATTCTGGAAAACCTTATTCTTTTGCTAAGGTGATATCTACTTACCTGTTAAAATGCGGCCTAAATTGGAGATCTTAGAAAATACAGAAGATAAGTGAAATTTAGAATAACTTTCCATATATTGAGACTTTCCTTTCAAAATACAAACTCTGTGTATTGTATTATGTGATGCTTTGGGGTCATCTCAACAGCTTTGCACCATCCTTCACATTTGACAGTGTCTTTAATTTTGCTATTTGAGTGCATATGCGGAAAAAAAATTGTCTGCTGTGTGTGGTGACTCACATCTGTAATCCCAGCACTTTGGGAAGCTGAGGCAGGAGGATTGCTTGAGCCCAGGAGTTTGAGAGCAGCCTGCATGAAAAACCAAGATGCCGGCCGGGCGCGGTGGCTCACGCCTGTAATCCCAGCACTTTGGGAGGCCGAGGCGGGCGGATCACAAGGTCAGGAGATCGAGACCACGGTGAAACCCCGTCTCTACTAAAAATACAAAAAATTAGCCGGGCACGGTTGTGGGCGCCTGTAGTCCCAGCTACTCGGGAGGCTGAGGCAGGAGAATGGCGTGAACCCGGGAGGCGGAGCTTGCAGTGAGCCGAGATCGCGCCACTGCACTCCAGCCTGGGCGACAGAGCGAGACTCCGTCTCAAAAAAAAAAAAAAAAAAAAAAGAAAAACCAAGACGCCATCTCTATAAAAAATTTAAAAAATTAAACTGGCATGGTGGTACATGCCTATAGTCCTAACTTCTTGGGAGAGTGAGGCCCAGGAGTTTGAGGCTGCAATGAGCTATGATTGCACCACTGCACTCCAGCCTGAGTGACAGAGCAAAACCCTGTCTCTTTTTTTTTTTTTTCCGGACATGGAGTCTTGCTCTGTCGCCCAGGCTGGAGTGCAGTGCCACGATCTGGCTCACTGCAACCTCCACCTCCTGGTTCAAGCGATTCTCCTGCCTCAGTCTCCCGAGTAACTGGGATTGCAGGCGTGTGCCACCACACCCAGTTAATTTTTTTTTATATTTTTAGTAGAAACGGGGTTTCACCATATTGGTCAGGCTGGTCTCAAACTCATCTCATTATCCACCCACCTCGGCCTCCCAAAGTGCTGGGATTATAAGCCTGAGCCACCACACCCGACCTAAAGCTCCCTTCTAATCCAGTGCTGAGATATTTTATATATAAAATATTCTATGATATTATGGTTCCATAAGATCTCATTGTGTGTTGCATACTCTTAAATATTAATACTATGGAATCCTACATTCTATTCCCAGTTAAATTTATTTGAATTATCTGAGTAATTCTGGTTCTTCTTCATAAACATCACCATTAAGTTAAACAATGCAAAGAGACCTACAAAAAGTACCAACTTATGAGTGGCAGGTCTCTTTGGGTGGTTTTGGATTAAAATCTGACGAGCAGAATATATCTGGCTAGAATACTGTTCTGAAAAAGAATAGAGCCCATCTCAACACTGATCTCTTTAGTGGACCCCTTGAAAGCTTCGAAGTCTTTCTTTTTTTTTTATTTTTTTTTGAGACGGAGTCTCGCTCTGTCGCCCAAGCTGGAGTGCAGTGGCCGGATCTCAGCTCACTGCAAGCTCCGCCTCCCAGGTTCACGCCATTCTCCTGCCTCAGCCTCCCAAGTAGCTGGGACTACAGGCGCCCACCACCTCGCCTGGCTAGTTTTTTGTATTTTCTTTTTTAGTAGAGACGGGGGTTTCACTGGGTTAGCCAGGATGGTCTCGATCTCCTGACCTCGTGATCCGCCCGTCTCGGCCTCCCAAAGTGCTGGGATTACAGGCTTGAGCCACCGCGCCCGGCCAACTTCAAAGTCTTTCAGAGGAAGTTAAGTTCTAAGTCGGTTAGCATACCATACTGAGATGTGTATATTTGTGCATTTGCTCCATAGGTGAACTCAAGATTAGTCATAAGCATTTTGAAGAAGCTTTCAAGAAAGTAAGATCATCTATATCAAAAAAGGTAAGCAATGCTGTTAAATGTATAAAAGAAACTAGAATTTTAGACCAGTAGATATGACCTCATGAATTAAACTCTTTTACAGATTGTTTTGTATACTACTTCTACTTCCTAAAAAAATAAATTACATGGTTCATTTTGATCTGAAAACAAGCAAAATAATTGCCTTTGTGAGAATGTTCTTGAGAGATTTTAATTTTATATGTTTCTTAGGGACTGGAGCACAGTTTTCCTAACTAGATTCTCTAACAACTATTTATTCAGAGAGAGAATGACCTCTTATGCCTCCACAATCTCAGAATTTTTAATCATCTAATTCAAGTATCTTTGACCTACTCTACCCTTTTTGACAAATGGGTTTGTATTTTTTTTTTTTTTTTTTTTTTTGAGACAGAGTCTCGCTCTGTCGCCCAGGCTGGAGTGCAGTGGCCAGATCTCAGCTCACTGCAAGCTCCGCCTCCCGGGTTCCCGCCATTCTCCTGCCTCAGCCTCCCGAGTAGCTGGGACTACAGGCGCCCGCCACCTCGCCCGGCTAGTTTTTTGTATTTTTTTAGTAGAGACGGGGTTTCACCGTGTTAGCCAGGATGGTCTCGATCTCCCGACCTCGTGATCCGCCCGTCTCGGCCTCCCAAAGTGCTGGGATTACAGGCTTGAGCCACCGCGCCCGGCCATGGCTTTGTATTTCTTGGAGCTAGACTGTACCCAAACTAAGCCACAGGGACTTACCCATACATTTCAGGGAAATAAAAACATCTTCACCATAGGTGGGAGAAGGGTTAAAAAAAATCACTCTGGAGCTGGGCACAGTGGCCCATGCCTGTTATCTCAGCTACTCAGGAGGCAGAGGTGGGAGAATGGCTGGAGCCTAGGAGTTCAAGATCAGCCTGGGAAACATGGTGAGACCCTGTCTCTACAAAAAAAATTAAAACTTAGCCAGACATGGTGGCATGCCCCTATAGTCCCAGCTACTTAGGAGGTTGAGGCAGAAGGATTACTTGAGCCCAGGAGGTTGAGGCTACATTGAGCCACGATCACACCATTGTACTCCAGCCTCAGTTACAGAACAAAGCCTTGTCTCAAAAACAAACAAACACAGAAGAAAAACACACTTCAAGTATTTCTTTGGGATAAATACACAGGAGTGGAATTGCCACCCAATATTTAAAATGTTAATTTGCCAGGCGTGGTGGCTCACACCTGTAATCCTGGCACTTTGGGAGGCTGAGGTGGGCAGATCACGAAGTCAGGAGTTCGAGACCAACCTGGCCAATATAGTGAAATCCCATCTCTACTAAAAATACAAAAATTAGCTGGGTGTGGTGGTGCACACCTGTAGTCCTAGCTACTTGGGAGGCTGAGGCAGAAGAATCACTTGAACCTGGGAGGCAGAGGTTGCAATGAGCCAAGATCGTACCACTGCATGCCAGCCTAGGCGACAGATCAAGACTCAGTCTCAAAAAAAAAAAAAAAAAAAAATTTAATTTGACCACAGTGAGATTCTACTACACACCTACCACAATGACTAAAATTTAAAAGACTGGCAACACTAAATAGTGGCAAGGATATGAAACAGCTGGAACTTTTTTTTTTTTGTTTTTGAGACAAGAGTTTTGCTCTTGTTGCCCAGGCTGGAGTGCAATGGCATGATCGCAACTCACCACAACCTCCGCCTCCTGGGTTCAAGCTATTCTCCTGCCTCAGCCTCCTGAGTAGCTGGGATTACAGGCATGCGCCACCATGCCCGGCTGATTTTTTGTATTTTTAGTAGAGAAAGGGTTTCTTCATGTTGTTCAGGCCGGTCTCCAACTCCCAACCTCAGGTGATTCACCTGCCTCAGCCTCCCAAAGTACTGGGTTACAGGTGTGAGCCACCAAGCCTGGCCTGGAACTCTTACACATTGTTGCTGAAAATGTAGATAAACCACACTGGAAAACATTCTGGCAATTTCTTTTTTTTTTTTTTTTTGAGACGGTGTCTCGCTCTGTCACCCAGGCTGGAGTGCAGTGGTGCGATCTCTGCTCACTGCCAGCTCTGCCTCCCAGGTTCACACCACTCTCCTGCCTCAGCCTCCTGAGTAGCTGGGACTACAGACGCCCGCCACCACGCCTGGCTAATTTTTTTGTATTTTTAGTAGAGACGGGGTTTCACCGTGTTAGCCAGGATGGTCTCAATCTCCTGACCTCATGATCCGCCCATCTCGGCCTCCAAAAGTGCAGGGATTACAGGCCTGAGCCACCGCGCCCGGCCCATTCTGGCAATTTCTTATGAACAGTAATATAGTGTAAGAAGCTTCTACTTTCCCGGCCTGGCACAGTGGCTCATGTTGCAGCACACCAACATTTTACATGTATATATATGTAACAAACCTGCATGTTGTGCACATGTACCCTAGAACTTAAAGTATAAAAAAAAAAAGAAAAGAAACCCCATCTCTACTAAAGTACAAAAACTTTGCCAGGCATGGTGGTGCACACCTGTAGTCCCAGCTACTCAGGAGACTGAGGCAGTGGAATCCCTTGAACCTGGGAGGCAGAGATTGCAGTGAGCCGAGATTGCGCCACTGCACTCCAGCCTGGACAACAGAGACTCTGTCTCAAAAAGAGAAGCTTCTGCTTTTGCCTCCTTTCCATCTGGATTCAGTGTAGTTTAGAATTGTGCTTTCTTCACTAATTAGATAGACATAAGAATCTTTTGACCTGATATTTTAGGAAAACTTCAGTCAACAATTGTGAGAGTCATGGGAGTCCCCTGTGGAAAGAAGCATGTATAGGACTTAGATTAGGATTTAGATGCAGGAAAGTAAAATGTCACCTCTCTTTAATAGTAAATTAGTCAGCAAGAGCTACTATGACAAAGTACCACAGACTGGGTGGCTTAAAAAATGGAAAATTTATTTTCTCACAGTTCTGGAGAGTATTGGGCAGGGTTGGTTCTTCTAGAGCCTTTGTCCTCACTGACAGCTGTCTCCTCCCAGCGTGTGCACATGCTCTTCCCTCCTGTGCCCTAATCCCCTCTTTTTGTAAGGACACCAGTCATATTGGATAAGAGTCCACCTGTATGACCTCATTTTAATCCAGTCTCCTCTACCAAGACCCTCTCTCTCCAGTTAGAATCACATTCTGAGGTCCTGCGGTGAGGACTGCAGCATGTGAATTTTGGGGGGCACCATTCAGCCCATAGCAAGCAGTGATGGGCTCTGTATTCTGTGTTCTCCCTCCTTACAGGATCAAATCATGTATGAACGTTTGCAGGAGTCCCTCAGCCGGTGACGTCTCCAGCAGCTGGCTTAGAGGAGCCCATCAAGCTGGCAGAGAATCCCCCACACGCTCTGAAGGACCTGCTTTCAGCTGGACACAGGTGCGGCCTCATGTAAATATTTTATTTTCAAGTGAATGAGGCCAAGCTGAAGCTGAAGATTCTTCCCATCTGGCCAGCCTTGTGTGAAAATGCCTTCTTCCTCTTTAAGAAAAGGAAAATTTTTAAACTGCTGAAATAAAATGACTGTTACATTTTTCAAATAAAACTTTTACTTTGAACTATTTTGACTATACAGAAAAGGTACACAGAACTCCTTCCCCGCCCTCTGCAACCATCTCCTACATAACCCTTCATCAAAGTCAGGAAATTAATACATGGAAACATCGCTGCCATCTCCATTCAGTCCTCCTCCATTCAAGTTTCTCTAGTTGTCCTGATAATGGCCTTTAAAACAGGTCCCTATCCCCAGGTTGGAGACCGGTACCTATCTGTCTCCTGTTAGGAACCAGGACGTACAGTGGGAGGTTAGTGGTGGGCAAGCGAGCATTACTGCCTTAGCTCCACCTCCTGGTAGATCAGCGGCAGCATTAGACTTTCATAGAAGCCTCAACCCTATTGTGAACTGTGCACTTGAGGGACCTAGGCTGTACGCTCCTTATGAGAATCTTATGCCTGATGATCTGAGGTGGAACAGTTTCTTTCTGAAACCACCTCCCCCAGCCCCATCTGAGGGAAAATTATCTTCCATGAAACCAGTGCCTGGTGCCAAAAAGGTTGGGGACCGCTGCTTTAAAAGGAGGCCACTGCAGTTAGTTGCTACGTTCTTTAATCTCTTTTTTTTTTTTTTTTTTTTTTTTGAGACGGAGTCTCGCTCTGCCGCCCAGGCTGGAGTGCAGTGGCCGGATCTCAGCTCACTGCAAGCTCCGCCTCCCTGGTTCACGCCATTCTCCGGCCTCAGCCTCCCGAGTAGCTGGGACTACAGGCGCCCGCCACCTCGCCCGGCTAGTTTTTTGTATTTTTTAGTAGAGACGGGGTTTCACGGTATCAGCCAGGATGGTCTCGATCTCCTGACCTCGTGATCCACCCGTCTCGGCCTCCCAAAGTGCTGGGATTACAGGCTTGAGCCACCGCGCCTGGCGAATCTCTTTTAAGTGTGGAACAGTTCTTCAGGTTTGACTTTTGACACTTGTGAAGGTTTCAGGCCAGTTACTTTGTCAAATGCCTTCAGTGAGAATGTGTCTGATGTTTTCCTTGTGATTACACTCAAGTTATGCATCTTTGGCAGATTACAAAGTGACACTGTGCACTCCTCATGTGGCATGCGATTTCAGTTTGTCGTTACTCATGATGTTCACTGTGATCACTTAAGGTAGTTCTACCAGGCTTCTCACACTATAAAGTTACTCCTCACTCTTTTTTTTCACTTTGTAATGTATGTGTATTTTATGGGAAGTTACTTTGAAACTCTATATAGTCCATTCCTCATCAAACTCAAGTATTACTATTTTTTAATATATTATCTTTTATTATCATTATGATATTCAAACTGTCCCAGATTTGACTCTCCTTTGGCCTCTATATATGTCTGATGAGTCCCTAGGCAATACTTTGTAAAGGGCTTGATTTTTGCTGTGTTTAATCTCAACTTGTCATTTACGGTGTTGCTCACAATATATGCTGAAGCTATATATAGATGGGTCTGGTTACCTACTTTTCTTTCTTCTTAAATTTTTACTTCACTTCATTCTACAGAAATTTTTAGGCTGCTTTTAAGAATGTGGGCCAGGCACAGTGGCACATGCCTGTAATCCTAGCATTTTCGGGAGGCCTAAGTGGGAGGATCACTTGAGTTCAGGAGTTTGAGACCAGCCTGGGCAACATAGTAAGACCCCCATCTCTACAAAAAAAAAAAAAATTTTTTTTACAAGGCCAGGCACGGTGGCTTATGCCTGTAATCCCAGCACTAGGCCAAGGCAGGCAGATCGCCTGAGGTCAGAGTTCTTGACCAACCTGGCCAACTTGGTGAAACCCCATCTCTACTAAAAATATGAAATTTAGGCCGGGCGCGGTGGCTCAAGCCTGTAATCCCAGCACTTTGGGAGGCCGAGACGGGCGGATCACGAGGTCAGGAGATCGAGACCATCCTGGCTAACACGGTGAAACCCCGTCTCTACTAAAAAATACAAAAAACTAGCCGGGCGAGGTGGCGGGTGCCTGTAGTCCCAGCTACTCGGGAGGCTGAGGCAGGAGAATGGCGTAAACCCGGGAGGCGGAGCTTGCAGTGAGCTGAGATCCGGCCACTGCACTCCAGCCTGGACCACAAAGCGAGACTCCGTCTCAAAAAAAAAAAAAAAAAAAAAAAAAATATGAAATTTAGCCGGGTTTGGTGGCAGGCACCTGTAATCACAGCTACTCAGGAAGCTGAGGCAGGAGAATCGCATGAACCTGGGAGGCAGAGGTTGCAGTGAGCCAAGATGGCACCATTGCACTCCAGCCTGGGCAACAGAGCGAGACTTGGTCTCAAAAAAAAGGAAAAAAAAAAGTTTACAAAAATGTGATGAAAAAATGTTACTAAACGCAAATCAGAGTTGCAAAGGTCAATAAAACACAGTCCTTTTTTTTTTGGAGGCAGAGTCTAGCTCTGTTGCCCAGGCTGGAGTACAGTGGCGCAATCTCAGCTCACTGCAAGCTCTACCTCCCAGGTTCAGGCCATTCTCCTGCCTCAGCCTCCCGAGTAGCTGGGACTACAGGTGCCCACCACCACGCCTGGCTAATTGTATTTTTAGTAGAGACGGGGTTTCACCATGTTAGCTAATATGGTCTCGATCTCCTGACCACGTGATCCGCCTGCCTTGGCCTCCCAAAGTGCTGGGATTACAGGCCTGAGCCACTGTGCCCGGCTGACACAGTCCTTTTTTTGAGGAGTTCGCAGAAGGATTCAGACATCTCAGCAGAGTATGACCATGCCCAGTGAAAGGGCATGAAGAAGAGGGTACCTTAGGACACCAGAAGAAGGAGCACCAAAAAAGAAAACAAAGGCAAATCAGGATCACATACTAAAGGTAGGTGATTAAGAATGAAGGGAAGCTGGGTGCGATGGCTCAGGCCTGTAATCCCAACACTTCAGGAGGCCGAGGCAGATGGATCACAAGGTCAAGAAATCAAGACCATCCTGATCAACATGGTGAAACCCCGTCTCTACTAAGAATACGAAAATTAGCTGGGTGTGGTGGCACGCACCTGTAGTCCCAGCTACTCGGGAGGCTGAGGCAGGAGAATTGCTTGAACTGTACTCCACTGTACTCCAGCCTGGTGACAGAGTGAGACTCTGTCTCAAAAAAAAAAAAATTGAAGGGAAAATTGGAATATGCACCAGCAGGTCTTAAATTTGAGGAGTAGATTGGACTCTGCTTGACATCCACCCAATCCTGAGAAACACAGGTATATCATAGATGTGGGTTATGAGAAAAAGCAAAAAAATCTTCTTGACAATTAAATGTTAGGTCTAAGTATCCAACTTGCTGGTAGTTTAGCTTAACCTCGACATAAAATTTAGAGTGCATAAGAGAGCAGACTGGCTGTGTGTTCGTTGGCTTTGCCAGTCAGGTATGGTACAGGTTGAACAGCAGGCAGATACTGCGACAGCTAGTGTGACAGCGGATGTTGCCAGCACTTCTGCAAATGGAAGGGAAGATCATATTTTTCAGCATGATCTGTGTACTACACACTGCCAAATGTTATCTTCTTTAACACTCCCAACTCGTACTAGGGATCAAAGAGCATTATCCCCATTTCATCAAAAAGAAAAAGGTTCAGAGCTTGTTCAAGGGGACTCGCGGAACAGTCAATTCTGGTCTACGGTGGTCTAACTTTTACTTCTTTTATTGAAAAAGATCCAGTCCTCTGTTCAGAAACTCCCGGAATTATATCCTCTGTTCTAGCACTGTCAAAGATTTAGCCATTTCATTAAACACTTTGTACTGAGCATTACTGACATAATGGTGAACAAACTCAGAACTTAATGCCCAGTGTGGTGTGTGTGGCAGAGAGCTTATCGCCCCATAATGTCCATTCTTTCCTTCTACCTTTTAGTAAGAAGGGCTCTTGCTGCCAGGAAAGTGACTAACAAAACATCTGGCTAGTATAATATAAACAGAAGTGATGGGAACAGCTTCTGGTTACATCCTTATAAGGAAGTGACTTGGGTTGCATTAACCCATCATTAACTCAGGGCAGCCTACATTAAACTCACACACCTTCTCCCAGAAGTGAAGACCCTGGCTCTGTCCTTGAAAAGTCATAATTTGTTTAAAAAAGAAGGTGCTGCCTGTCATTTTAACTCCATGCTGCCCTTCCCGGGGCTAGAGAGTGATGAGCTGATGATGAACCTGTTTTGGCCTTGTAAATGGAGACAACATCCTAGGGAATGACAAAGTAATAAAACACAAGGAACCAGGATCGTGGGCAATCCTTGTGACAGTTTCCTCACCCCTCAGATGGTCGATTTGCCTGACTTGTGTGTGTGATCTTTACGTTGCTTAAGCCATTTATATTTTGGTCTCTGTGAAAGGAGCCAAATATCCAAATTAATACAGCATTCAGACAGGTAAAGAGACAGTCACAAAACAGTGTGACAAGGGTTGAAAAGGGATAAGAATAGTCACCAAGCGAAGAGCACAGGGCAGGAGCAGCTAGTCCATAATTGGAATTGGAAAGTTCTCCCAAGAATGCAATGTGTCAGCGGAATCCTGAAGGCCAAGAAGCCGAAGGAAGGAGGTAAATGACCTGAGCAGAGAACAAAGGCCTTGACGAGGGAGGGGCTGGTGTCAGTGGGAAGAAGCAGGTGGCCTCTCACGTTTGTATGTAGGTTATTGCTGAAAACATGCTCAAGTAGTAGTTACAGGAGGATCTTATTTCCAAAAGCTAAAAATGTAAAATGCCTTATTACCCTAAAAAGTATAAGTAGATATGATTTAGGTAAAAGTATAGTACCCTATTCTTTTTTTCTGTCACTATTCAAGATCTCACTGTTTGAACTCAGGAACTGAATAGATTTGGATACATTTTTTTGATAAATCCCCCACTATTTGAAATTGAACTACTCACATTCCAAAGCTGAGAAGCCAAATAGATTTGGGTGAGATGGTATTGCTTATGATTCAGACTCTAGCCTTATCGCTTTTGCTTTGGATCATGAGACTTACGCTTGTCACTATTATCAACATTCGTTTTTCATTTTCTTTTCTTTTTTTTTTGTGAGACAGAGTCTTACTCTGTTGCCCAGGCTGGAGTACAGTGGTGCGATCTTGGCTCACTGCAACCTCTGCCTCCGAGGTTCAAGGGATTCTACTGCCTCAGCCTCCCGAGTAGCTAGGATTGCAGCCACGTGCTACCACGCCCGGCTAATTTTTGTATTTTTACTAGAGACGAGGTTTCACCATGTTGACCAGGCAGATCTTGAACTCCTGGACTTAAGTGATTCCCCCACCTCAGCCTCCCAAAGTGCTGGGATTACAGGTGGGAGCCACTGTGCCCGGCCAGCGGTAAGGGTTCTGTCAGTCAGTGTCTCTGTAGCACCCAGCCCAGATTCTGGCACACAGAAAGCATTGAATCAAAGTGAAGTGATTGAACTGTTCCTCAACAACATATTTGTCCAAATTAGACTGCTGGGACACAGCTCCTCCAGGTAAGAATTTTTAATGTTTGCTCACCAGGTAATAGAAGTTTGACTTTGTCATATGAGCCAGACACAGTGGCTCACTCCTATAATCCCAACACTTTGGGAGGCCGAGGCAGGCAGATCACCTGAGGTCAGGAGTTCGAGTCTAGCCAGGCCAACATGGTGAATCCCCATCCCTACTACAAATACAAAAATTAGCCAGGCATGTTGGTGTGCACCTGTAATCCCAGCTACTCAGGAGGCTGAGGCAGGAGGATCGCTTGAACCTAGGAGGCAGAGGCTGCAGTGAGCTGAGATCGTGCCATTGCACTCCAGCCTGGGCAATAAGAGCGAAACTCCGTCTCAAAAAGGAAAAAGAAGTTTGACTTTGTCATATGAAGAATGATGAAGAGCTGGGTGCAGTGGCTCACGCCTGTAATCCCAACACTTTGGGAGCCAAGGCGGGTGGATCACCTGAGCTCAGGAATTCCAGACTAGCCTGGGCAACATGATGAAAAACCCTGTTTGTACAGAAAATGCAAAACTTAGCTGGGTGTGGTTGTGACTGCCTGTAGTCCCAGCTACTTGGGAGGCTGAGGTGGGAGGATCACTTGAGCACAGAAGGTTGAGGCTGCAGTGAGCCATATTTGTGCCACTGCACTCCAGCCTGGGTGACAAAGCAAGGCCCCAAAAATAAAAACGATAAAGAGACGTGTTGGCCGGGCGCAATGGCTGGCCAAGTGCAGTGGCTCACACCTGAAATCCCAGCACTTTGGGAGGCTGAGGTGGGTGGATCACAAGATCAGGAGTTTGAGACCAGCCTGACCAACATGGTGAAACCTCGTCTCTACTAAAAATACAGAAATTAGCCAGGTGTGGTGGTGTGCATCTGTAATCCCAGCTCCTTGGGAGGCTGAGGCAGGAGAATCGCTTGAACCTGGGAGGCGGAGGTTGCAGTGAACTGAGATGGTGCCACTGCACTCCAGCCTGGGCAACAGAGCAAGACTCCGTCTCAAAAAAAAGAGAGATGTGAATAGCTAAACATTCCACTCCTACATACATATAAATGAATATGCATACATATGTTCACCAAAATAGCAGCATAATTCATAATAGATCAAAACTAGAAACAATCCAAATGTTCATCAGCAGTAGAACAGATAAATGTGGTGTTTTCACACACTAGAATGCAGTATGACCCAGCAGTGACAAACTGGCTGCAACAACATGGGTGACTCTCATAGATGTTGATTGAAAGAAGCCAGTTCTTGTGTGATTCTACTGATTAATATATATAAAGTTCAAAGACAAAGCCAATTGATTCCATTAGTAGGCTGATACTTAGCGAGAGGTGGTGGCTGGAAGGAAGCATGAATAAGGGCTGCCCCTGGTGTGCCAGCCATGCCCTCCTTGATCCAGGTGATGCTTATGTGGTCGTGTTTCCTTTGTGAAGATCCATCATGCTATGTGCTTATCTGGGCTCTTTTCTGCAAGTTTGTTTACTTGTGTTAAAAAGTTAACAAACTTAGCCAGGCTTGGTGGCACATGCCTGTAATCCCAGCACTTTGGGAGGACGAGGCAGGAGGATCGCTTGAGCTCAGGAGTTGGAGACCAGCCTGGGCAACATGGCGAGACCCTGTCTCTGCTAAAAATACAAAAATCAGCCAGGTGTGGTGACGTATGCCTGTAACCCCAGCTATTAGGGAGGCTGAGGCAGGAGAATCACTTGAACTGGGGAGGTGGAGGTTGCTGTGAGCCAAGATCATGCCACTGCACTCCAACCTGGGCAACAGAGCAAGACTCTGTCTCAAAAAAAAAAAAAAAAAAAAAAGTTAAGGTAAAAATTTGTATATACAGCCAGGCCCGGTGACTCACACCTGTAATCCCAGCACTCTGGGAGGCTAAGGCGGGTGGATCAGGAGGTCAGGAGATCAAGACTATCCTAGCTAACATGGTGAAACCCCGTCTCCACTAAAAATACAAAAATTAGCCGGGCGTGGTGGCGGGCGCCTGTAGTCCCAGCTACTCAAGAGGCTGAGGCAGGAGAATGGCGTGAACCCGGGAGGCGGAGGTTGCAGTGAGCCAAGATCCTGCCACTGCACTCCAACCTGGGCGACAGAGCAAGAGTCTGCCTCAAAAAACACATTTGTATATACATAATTCATGATTCTTCATTTGATTCTGAAGAAGTACTATAAATACATATTCTGAAAATTAAAAAAAATAGGGATATCAATGTTGAATATGTGGGCTGCTTAAAAGTAAAGAACCACATATAGTTTAGTATGCCTGGTGGATAAGTTAGCCACCCTTTCCTCCCTCTTTTTACCCTAAAACACCAGATACTTTGTTCATGCTGTTCTGTCTGTTTATGGTGAGAAACTGAGGTTGGAAAAAACAGAAGCTGAATTTATTGATTAACCCTCCACAAATGCCATTCTCTCTTTCTGGAAGAACTCCATTTGTGCACATAAGCTTCAAATATGTATGCAGCCAGCAAGGTTATCTGGATGAATGCCGCCTTCCGGGATTTTCCTTAGAAAGTATGTTGACACTGTGCAATCTGGTCCCACTACCACGTAAGCCTTACCCTTGAGCAGAGGAAAGAGAGACTCAGCAAAAGTGTTCCAAAGAACGCTTTCTTAGATGCAGAAGTAAAAAGTCCACATTATGTTGCAGCCATTCTGTCTTCCAAGGCCAAAGTCTCCAGATGGGAAAACTCCGGGGAAATTCCTGAGCTGCCCTTCCATCTCTGTCCTCATCGCTGCTCTTCCCGCCTTGTTCCTCAGCACCCAAGCAAGAAATCTGACATCAGCTTCAGTTCTTCTGGTTCAGTCATTTATGATTTAGAAATGTTTCGGAAATCCATCCCCTTTGTTCTCATAGACACTGACCTAATTTCAGGCTGTCGTCACCTTTCATAACTATTACTATAGCTTCCTAGTTAATCTCCTGTTCAAATCTCTTATACACTGAAACCAGAGCTGCCTTTCCAAAATGCAAATTAATCCAGCCTAGCCAACATGGCGAAACCCCATCTCTACTAAAAATGCAAAAAATTAGCTGGGCATGTTGGTGCACGCCTGAATCCCAGCTACTTGGGAGGCTGAGGCACACGAATCACTTGAACCTGAGAGGCAGAGGTTGCAGTGAGCTGAGATTGTGCCATTGCACTCCAGCATCTGTCTCAAAAAAATAAAATAAATCCTGTCACTTCTCTAAGGAACATTCTTCAGGGGCATGAATTCATTAGTCTAATTACACACGGACTTTGTAATCTGACATCAACCCACCTTTGGTACCTGTCCCTCCTCTTTCCATGATTGGATTGATTGCCATTCCATTCCAGTGCTATGTTCTCTCACACCTCTGAGTTTGTGGTCATGATGTTCCCCCTTCCCAGAATGCCTCCTCCCTGCCGCCCACAGGGACTGCTTTGGGATTTCAATACCATTTCCTGAGCAGCGTTGCCTCCTCGCTCTGCTTTCGGCTCAGACTGCCTTCTGTGCTGACCTGGACTGACCAGCACTGATACTAGATCTGCTATTTAAGTGCTAGGCTAAAATCGACAATAGCATGTCCTCTCCTCATTTTGGCATGTATAGCACTTGACACACAATAAGAACCAAGTTACTTTTTTTTTTTTTTGGAGATGGAGTTGCTCTGTCGCCCAGGCTGGAGTGCAGTGGTGCGATCTCGGCTCACTGCAACCTTCGCCTGCCAGGTTCAAGCAATTCTAATGCCTCGTTCTCCTGAGTAGCTGGGACTACAGGCTTGCACTGCTACGCCCGGCTAATTTTTGTATTTTTAGTAGAGACAGCGTTTCACCATGTTGACCAGGATGGTCTTGAATTCCTGACCTCAGGGGATCTACTTGCCTCGGCCTACAAAAGTGCTGGGATTACAGGCGTGAGGCACTGTGCCTGGCCAGCAAGTGACTTTTTATAATAATTGAACAACTGAATCACTTTATTCTATGACACAAAGCACAGTTAATAGTGAAGAGATCTGACGTCATTTCCACCAAACTGAGACTTCATGGCTGGCTGAAGACAAGCCGTAAGGCTTTGGAGGTGGGGCTTCCTCTGGCATTTAGTTACTGCTGGTCAGAAGCCGTTTTAGCAATACTTGTTTCGTCTCATGCTGGGGAGCCCAGGAGCCCTGAATATGGTCAAGGCATTCAAAAGAAACTTTCTAAGACCCTGGCCTACAGGAGCATTCTCTAAAACAGCTTCAAAGAAGAGATTATAGATAATTTATTACAACCAAAATTCTAATTACCTTCTTTTGTAGAGACAGGAAAATCTGCTTCCCCTTCTGGCTGATTGTGAGCCTGGTACGCAGACAATGGGTCTTCTTTTCAGATTCCAGGAAGTTTCGCTCTCTTCAACTTTCCTAAAATTAATGTTGCAGAAAGATAAATGAGTTTCACAGTAACCGAGGACTTTAGAAGTGGAGACAGTGGGTGAGGGAACTAGCATAGTCCAGGGAGCTATAGAAATGCTGTTTCACGGTGTGTAAGGAAATCAATTTTTCAAATTAAAAAGCCATATATTAGAAAAGGGGATCAGGGCCAGGCGCCATGGCTCAGCCTGTAATTCCAGCACTTTGGAAGGCCAAGGTGGGAAGATACCTTGAGGCCAGGAATTCAAGACTAGCTTGGGCAACATAGCAAGACCCCATCTCTAAAAAAAAGAAAAAAAGAGGCCAGGTGCGGTGGCTCACACCTGTAATTCCAGCACTTTGGGAGGCTGAGGCAGGCGGATCACCTGAGGTCAGGAGTTAGAGACCAGCCTGACCAACATGGTGAAACCCATCTCTACTAAAAATACAAAAATTAGCTGGGTGTGGTGGCATGCGCCTGTAATCCCAACTACTCAGGAGGCTGAGGCAGGAGAATCACTTGAACCCAGGAGGCGGAGGTTGCAGTGAGCTGAGGTCGTGCCACTGCACTCCAGCCTGGGCAACAGAACGAGACTCTGCCTCAAAAAAAAAAAAATACATACATACATAAAATAAAATTTAAATTTAAATTTATAAAATTTAAATTTTACTTTTAAAAATTTAAAAGGGCTGGGCGCGGTGGCTCACGCCTGTAATCCCAGCACTTTGGGAGGCCGAGGCGGGCGGATCACAAGGTCAGGAGATCGAGACCACGGTGAAACCCCGTCTCTAATAAAAATACAAAAAATTAGCCGGGCGCGGTTGTGGGCGCCTGTAGTCCCAGCTACTCGGGAGGCTGAGGCAGGAGAATGGCGTGAACCCGGGAGGCGGAGCTTGCAGTGAGCCGAGATCGCGCCACTGCACTCCAGCCTGGGCGACAGAGCGAGACTCCGTCTCAAAAAAAAAAAAAAAAATTTAAAAGAAAAAGAAAAAGAATTAGCCAGTATGGTGGTGTCCCAGCTACTTGGGAGGCTGAGGCAAGAGGATTGCTTGAGCCCAGGAGATCAAGGTTGTAGTGAGCTGTGATCGTGCCACTGCTCTCCAACCTGTGTGACAGAGCGAGGCCCTGTTTCTAAAAAAATTAAAATAGGAGGTGGAGAAAAATAAAGAAAAATAAAGAAAAGGAGATGAAAAGCTAATTAATTCAACAACACTTTTTGAAGACCTACCTCATGTCTGATTTGGCCAGGTGCAGTGGATCATGCCTCTAATCCCAGCACTTTAGGAGGCCAAAACAGGAGGATCACTTGAGTCAGGAGTTTGAGACCAGCCTGAAGAACATAGTGAGACCCACATCTGTACACAAAATAAAATTAACTGGGCATCGTGGCGTGTGCCATTAGTCCCAGCTGCTCAGGAGGCTGAGGTGGAAGGATTGCTTGAGCCTGGCAGGTTCAGGTTGCAGTAACCCAAGATCCCATCACTGCACTCAGGCCTGGGCAACAAGCAAGACATTTTCTTTTTTTGTTTGTTTTGTATTTTTTTGAGATGAATCTCACCCTGTCACCCAGGCAGTGGCGTGATCTCGGCTCACTGCAAACTCTGCCTCCCAGTTTCAGGCAATTCTTCTGCCTCAGCTTCCTGAGTAGCTGGGATTACAGGCACGTGCCACCACACCCAGCTAATTTTTTATATTTTTGGTAAAGACGGGGTTTCACCATGTTGACCAGGCTGGTCTCAGACTCCTGACCTCAAGTGATCCGCCTGCCTTGGCCTCCCAAAGTACTGAGATTACAGGCATGAGCCACCACACCTGGCCACAGAGCAAGACACTTTCTCAAAAAAAAATTGCTTTATTTTTCTCAGCCCACTAAGAACTTGAACATTGAAGTAACAATCTCAATGAAAGATTCTTAAATTCTTTATTGCCAGCCTCAGTTTAGTCTACTCTAGATTCATTTGTGAAGAATGAAATTATTTGTATCCACTTTAATTTGGCACCTTACATGGCACGGGTTTGGAGATTCTGTGCTTTAGCAGCCAAAATGTCACAGGCCTTGTTATTAATAGTTCCTGGTGGCATGGGATAGAGGAAAAAGACAGGTGGACTTGGAAACATTAGCTTGGCCAGGCACTGTGACTCACATCTGTAATCCCAGCACTTTGGGAGGCCAAGGCAGGCAGATCACTTGAGTACATGTGTTTGAGACCAGCCTGGGTAACATGGCAGAACCCTATCTCTACAAAAAATACAAAAAATTAGCCAGGTGTGATGGCCTGTGCCTGTAATACCAGCTACTCGGGAGGCTGAGGCAGGAGGATTACTTGAGCCCAGGAAGCAGAGGTTGCAATGACCCAAGATCGTGCCACTGCACTCCAGTCTGGGCAACACAGTAAGACTCTGTCTTGAAAATAAATAAATAGGCCAGGTGAGGTGGCTCATGCCTGTAATCCCAGCACTTTGGGAGGCCGAGGTGGGTGGATCACCTGAGGTCAGGAGTTCGAGACTAGCCTGGCCAACATGGTGAAACCCCGTCTCTACTAAAAATACAAAAATTAGCCAGGCATGGTGGTGCATGCCTGTAATCCCAGCTACTCAGGAGGCAGAGGCAGAATTGCTTGAACCCAGCAGGCAGAGGTTGCAGTGAGCTGAAGTCGTGCCATTGCACTCCAGCCTGGGCAACAAGAGTGAAACTCTGTCTCAAAAATAAATAAATAAATAAATACATAAATAAGTGGCCGGGCGCAGTGGCTCATGCCTGTAATCCCAGTACTTTGGGAGGCCGAGGCGGGTGGATCACCAGGTTAGGAGTTCAAGACCAGCCTGGCCAACATGGTGAAACTCTGTCTCTACTGAAAATATAAAAAATAGCCAGGCACGGTGGCGGGCGCCTGTACTCCCAGCTACTCAGGAGGCTGAGGCGGGAGAATCGCTTGAACCTGGGAGGCAGAGATTTCAGTGAGCCAAGATCGCGCCACTGCACTCCAGTCTGGGCAACAGAACGAGACTCTGTCTCAAAAATAAATAAATAAATAAGTGATTTTTAAATGGATAGGACGGAAGTGAAGAAATACCCATCCTCTTGTCTAGTCTGGGGAGTAACACACTTAAGAAAATGGACAGATGTTTAACTCTAGAGACATTAAAGAGCACTAACATCTCTCCTTAGGCATATAATTAGAAGCCAGTGCTTGCGGCCGGGCGCGGTGGCTCAAGCCTGTAATCCCAGCACTTTGGGAGGCCGAGACGGGTGGATCACAAGGTCAGGAGATCGAGACCATCCTGGCTAACACGGCAAAACCCCGTCTCTACTAAAAACACAAAAAATCAGCCGGGCGAGGTGGCGGCGCCTGTGGTTCCAGCTACTCGGGAGGCTGAGGCAGGAGAATGGCGGGAACCCGGGAGGCGGAGCTTGCAGTGAGCTGAGATCTGGCCACTGCACTCCAGCCTGGGCGACAGAGCGAGACTCCGTCTCAAAAAAAAAGAAAAAAAAAAAAAAAAAGAAGCCAGTGCTTGCGTTGTAGTTTTTAAGTCCTATTGAATACTAGATAACAATGGATATTTCTTTTTCAAGACTACCTGTCAGGAGATCTGAGGTTACCCTTTGATTTGTTGTTGTTGTTGTTGTTGTTTTGAGACGGACTCTCACTTTGTTGCCCAGACTGGAGTGCAGCGACGTGATCTCGACTTACTGCAACCTCTGCCTCCCGGGTTCAAGCGATTCTTCTGCCTCAGCCTCCCGAGTAACTGGGAGTACAAGTGTGCGCCACCACAGCCAGCTAATTTTTATATTTTTAGTAGAGATGGGGTTTCACCAGGGTGGCCAGGCTGGTCTCAAACTCCTGACCCGTGATCCGCCTGCCTCAGCCTCCCAAAGTGCTGGGATTACAGATGTGAGCCACCACACCTGGCCTGTGTTTTTTTTTTTTTTTTTTTGAGACAGGGCCTCACCCTGTCACCCAGGTCGGAGTGCAATGGTGTGATAGCTCACTGCAGCGTTGACCTTCCCAGGCTCAGGTGATCCTCCCACCTCAGCCTCCCAAATAGCTGGGACCACGGGTGTGCACCACCATGCTCAGCTAATTTTTGTGTTTTTAGTAGCAACAGGGTTTCCTTGTGTTGCCCAGGCTGGCCTCGAACTCCTAAGCTCAAGCAATCCACCCACCTCAGCCTCCCAAGGTGCTGGGATTACAGGCATGAGCCACTGCTTCTGGCCTACTCTTGGATTTTATGTTGCAAAATATTACCTACGGCCGGGCACGGTGGTTCACGCCTGTAATCCCAGCACTTTGGGAGGCCAAGGCAGGCGGATCAGGAGGTCAGGAGATCTAGAGCATCCTGGCCAACATGGTGAAACCCAGGCTGTATTAAAAATACAAAAATTAGCAGGACGTGGTGGCGTATGCCTGTAATCCTAGCTACTCCGGAGGCTGAGGCAGGAGAATCACTTGAACGGGGGAGTCAGAGGTTGTAGTGAGCCGGGATCGTGCCACTGCACTCCAGCCTGGTGACAGAGAGAGATTCCATCTCAAAAAAAAAAAAAAATTACCTACGTTAGCCACACATGGTGGCGCTTGCCTGTAATCTCAGCTACTCTGTGGCTGAGACACGAGAACCACTTGAGCCCGGGAGGCAGGGGTTGCGGTGAGCCGAGATTGCGCCCTCTGCACTCCAGCCTGGGTGACAGAGCGAGACTCTTTTTTTTTTTTTTTTTTTTGAGATGAGGTCTCGCTCAGTTGCCCAGGCTGGAGGCCCCAGCGCGATCTTGGCTCACTGCAAACCCTGCCTCCCAGGTTCACGCCATTCTCCTGCCTCAGCCTCCCAAGTAGCTGGGACTACAGGTGCCTGCCAACACACCCGGCTAATTTTTTTGTATTTTTTTTTTAGTAGAGACGGTGTTTCACCGTGTTAGCCAGGATGGTCTGGATATCCTGACCTCGTGATCCGCCTGTCTCGGCCTCCCAAAGTGCTGGGATTACAGGTGTGAGCCACCACGCCTGGCCTGAGACTCTAAAAAATAAAAAAATTACCTACAGTTTCTTATCAGAATTACTGAATCATAACGCTACAAAAGTCCTTAGAGTCATCTGTGAGTGTTTCTCAGCTTGATGATGCAATAATAACTAAGAGTTTTCAAAAATATGTTACCTGGGCCTCCCTACAGACCAGTTGTATCAGAGTCTCCAGGTGGGACCTGGGCAGCTGCAGCTAGTTAAATCTCTCCAGGTGATTCCTATGTTCCATGAGAGCAGAACCCCTGACATCCAACCTCCAGTTTAAAGAAAAGGAACTAATCCAGGGCCCAGATAATGACTGTCCAGGAGCATGCACTAGTGGCTCCCGGGGTGGGGCCCACGTCCCCTGCCCCCAGGTCAGCACGCTTTGACTAAGACCACAAAGTCTCACCCAGATTCCAAATAGGAGAGAATGGTGACTTGGTTCCATTTCAGAGTGCTTTTGCTTTGGTTTACTCCCAGCAGCAAATGGGCCGGGCTGGGGATGGAAGCCAAACACATAGGGTGTGTCTCCCCATACCTCTCTTAAATCTCAGGGAGACACAGTCAGGACTGCAATATCTTATCAGTGCCTGGATGGGGTGGGGACTGCCAGGTAGGAGAGGAGAGATGTGGACTCGCTGCCTCCTGTATCCCCAGCCTCCTCAGCACCTAGAAACAACTTACGCTGCCTTATAAGGCTCAAATGCTGCTGCCAGGGAGCTGTGGGGCCCAGGCCTTGAGTTTTTGGTGCACCAGTGCTTGACAGGCTCCCCTTATCTCTGCTTGCACCGCTGGGCCTAGGGGTTTTTCTATTGTTTTTCTAAAGGCATTCCAAGGCAAGGACAATGCTAATTTAAGTTCCTCCAGGCTCCATTTGTTTTTGTGTTTTTTTAATTACAGCGGGGTCTCACTATGTTGACCAGGCTGGAATGCAGTGGCTGGAATGCTGTGCACTACAACAGGCTCAATTCTCTCTCTCTCTCTCTCTCTCTCTCTCTCTCTTTTTTTTTTTTTTTTTTGTCAGAGATGGGATCAGCCAAGAACAGACTCAATTCTTGACCCTCCTAGTTTTCTGAGACTGCATCCACTTTGATAGTTTCTACTGAGTCCAAATTAGAACATCCCAGCTGGTCTACTGTCTCCCAGGAAGCCCTCGGAGAGGAGCGGTGCATAGGGGGGCACCTGGACACCCCTCCCCCCGCCCCGAGTAGTGTCAGGCAGCCTTGTCTATTTACATCCTTTCACCCTTTCTCGGGAAGCTATCAGACGATGTGCTCCCCCAGATGAAGAAGTAGTCCCAGGAAAAAGGAGACATGGGATACAGGGATCCTGAACCCAGGGGAGGACAAGGGAGTTCCTGGGAGGACAGCTGTGCTCCCGCCTAGCAATAGCGAGCAGCCGGTCCAGACTGCAGCTATGACTCAGAAGACAGACATGCGGAGGGTTGTGATCACAGAGTAACGATGGTCCTTGTACATGAAGATAAAAATGCTCAGGTGTGCCCAGGTTAAAGAAGATGAAAGGCCCCGCTTCCCAGAGCGCCCGGGGGCACTGATGATCTCTTCCAGGTCTGTTTCCAACCACTGCAGCCGTGGTGAATCTAGAGGCAGAAAATCCAGAGCAGCCCATGCCCTTTGCCCATGTTTCTGCTGGTCAGCCAGCACCTCACTGACACTACGCCCTGTGACACAACCCCAGAGGGACTCTGGAGAACTCGAGGGGACGTGGAAGCCAGGCTCTGCCCGGAAGCTCCACTCAGGTCATCTTCAGGGAGCTTGCAAGCCGTGGGAGCATCGTTGCCCTCCTCTTACAAAGCTAGGTCTGTGCTTACTGCTCAGTTTTTTTCCAACTCAACAATGTTTTTGAGAGATTCACAGAGAGATAAAAACAATTAAGAATAAATGCCAGGGGGTTTTTATTAACAATTAAGAACAAATGCCAGACACAAAGGTCTGGATATTGGTTACCTCTGGAGAGGAAAGGGGACGGAATGGCAGAGTGCTCAGGGGTCTCTGGAGGTGCTTGTGTCTCCAGTGTAGTCACATGAGGTTCACTTTATTCTTTGCACATACATTTTTTTTTTTTTCTGAGACGTAGTCTCACTCTGTCACCCAGGCTGGAGTGCAGTGGCGCAATCTCAGCTCACTGCAACCTCCACCTCCCATGTTCAGGCAATTCTCCTGCCTCAGTCTCCTGAGTAGCTGGGACTACAGACATGTGCCACCACGCCCAGCTAATTTTTGTATTTTTAGTACAGACGGGGTTTCACCATATTGGCCAGGCTGGTCTCGAACTCCTGACCTCAGGTGATCCGCCTGCCTCAGCCTCCCAAAGTGCTGGGATTACAGGTGTGAGCCACTGTGCCCGGCCTGTATATACACATTCTAAACCCCGTTATCTATAAAATATTTTGAAATAAGCACTTTTAATGAATTAAGGATTGTTTTGGAAAAGAAAGAAAAAAACTTTTTTTTTTGTGAGACGGAGTCTCGCTCTGTCGCCCAGGCTGAAGTGCAGTGGCACGATCTCAGCTCACTGCAAGCTCCGCCTCCTGGGTTCACACCATTCTCCTGCCTCAGCCTCCCGTGTAGCTAGGACTACAGGCGCCTGCCACCACGCCCAGCTAATTTTTTTTGTTTTGTTTTGGTTTTTTTGTTTTGTATTTTTAGTAGAGCCGGTTTCACCGTGTTAGCTAGGATGATCTCAATCTCCTGACCTCATGATCCGCCCGTCTTGGCCTCCCAAAGTGCTGGGATTACAGGCATGAGCCACTGGACCCAGCCAAGAAAAAAACTTTCTACTGAAATAATTGGCTGAGATAGAAGTAATTATGTCTTAAATGATCTAGATAATTTTATGACTGACTGAAGCCTTAGCATCAGAAGCAAGGTCTGTACATTTCCTGCCAACCTTGACTCACTGAGCAAATGAATTTACCTTCAACAATATGTACACTCCAGACGTGCATTTGTGCCTGTCTCATTCTCAATATGAAATATGTTTTGAGAATTATTTGAGGTAAAAACAACAAATGATCTCTTTTGTCCACATACTTTTCACCATTCCTTCCTTGGCAGCCAAGTCAAATCAGCTGGCTCTTTGGTGACTTGGCACATTAAAATTAAAATTTGCTCCAGTGGACCTCACAGTGCTTTTTTTTTTTTTTTTTTTTTTTTTTTTTTTACCAGCACAGTAGCTGGAGAAGGGTATTTTGAAGTCAGGAGGTAATGCTGATTGGCCTGGGCAGGGAACACTGTGTGATTAAGCAGCGAAGGGGATAAGGGACAAATTCCAGGAACCCTGCTTATCTCTGCTGGAATTACTGTACTGCAGGTCTCAAATCCTGAAGGATCCTGTATTTGTTTTCACCTGGAACCTGGACCACATTCAGGTGGCAGATTAAAATTAAGCCAAATTCATTTCAGGCCATCCTAATGAATTTTTAATTAGCATCAGTGCATAGTGTAGGAATTTGCAGTTCATAGTCCACTTGTAAGTTGAAATTAGAAACTGCAAGGACAGTAATATAAGTGGGAGGAGAGATTACATTAATCCCTTCAACAAATATTTGTTGGCTGGCAGCTGTGCTAGTGGGTAATAATAACACAGCGAAGAGCCAAACCAAAGTTCCTCCCCTATAGGCCTTTCTTTCCAGTGGGAAGAGGGTAGAGGGTACAGTCAATAAATCCAAATATATATATTTATGTGTACACACACACACATATATATATAAAACAAGTGGTATGTGCTGTGAAGAAAAAGTAGGGTAAGGCTCTGGAGAGGGCCAAGGGTGTGCGTGAGTGGGATGGTTATTGTATAGAGATTGGCCAAGAAAGGCCTCTGGTAAGATGATCTCTGAAGGAAGTGGGATTAAGTGGTCCAGCTTTTGGAAAGACAATTGTGCTGGGCAGAGGGAAGAGCAGGGGCTACGTCTCTGCATTCCACGGTTACAAATAGAGGGTAACATTCGCCGTCCACCCCTCAATGCCTCTTTACTGTGACCTTTAGGAGATGCAGAACTTCAGTGTCCATCAGTCAGAGGCAATGCCCCTGACCCACACGCCTCTAGTTGAGAGATAGACAGAGTTGGAATTACAGGACCACAGACCTGACCTGGAACAAGACTTGCAAGTATGTCAGGGAGCCGCACCCTAATCTAGCAAGAGACTGGCCAGGTACCATTTTCTGTATGGTTATGATGAAGCAGCTGGTACAAATGTTAGGGGACAGTTGCACATGGTGTGGGAAAAGCCCAGCACTTGGCCTCTGGTCTGGCTTTTCTACCTTTGGAACTTTTACTGTTGTCTGTGGGTCCTGGGGTCTGTGATTGGACAAATGAAGGTAGGTAAACTGGGAAGGACAGGACAAGGAACACAATAAGATCTGCTTTGGCCAGGCATGGGTGGCTCAAGCCTGTAATCCCAGCACTCATAATTACTTACAAAAGCATTCATTCATAACTTACAAAAGCGTTCATAATGGTGGCCTTTGAGAGCTGGGATTATGGACAAATTTTATACCTTTTGGCTACCTTTATGTGAATTTCTACAAATTACTTTTTTTTTCCTTTTTGAGACAGAGTCTAGCTCTGTCGACCAGGCTGGAGTACGGGGCACAATCTCAGTTCACTGAACCCTCCCGGGTTCAAGCAATCCTCCTGCCTCAGCCTCCCGAGTAACCGGGACAACAGGCATGCTCTACCACACCCGGCTAATTTTTGTATTTTTAGTAGAGATGGGGTTTCGCTATGTTGGCCAGGCTCGTCTCGAACTCCTGACTGCAAGTGATCCACCTGCCTCAGCCTCCCAAAGTGCTGTGATAACAGGTATGAGCCACTGGACCTGGCCTACAAATTACTTTAGCAACAGAGAAAGAAAGTGAGCAAAGGTATGCACAAGTGTATTAACAAATTGCTCTCCTGTACCTAAATCAGTCATTCCTTTTTTTGAGACAGAGCTTCACTCTTGTTGCCCAGGCTGGAGTGCAATGGCACGATCTCTGCACACCACAACTTCTCCCTCCTGGGTTCAAGTGATTCTCCTGCCATGCTTGACTAATTTTGTATTTTTAGTAGAGACAGGGTTTCTCCATGTTGGTCAGGCTGGTCTCGAACTCCCAACCTCAGGTGATGCACCCGCCTCAGCCTCCCAAAGTGCTGGGATTACAGGCGCGAGCCACTGCACCCAGCCACTAAATCAGTCATTCTATCCAGTTCCTTGCATTTACTCCTTTCTTGTGCTAACCCACAGCCAGTACTTAAGAGTATTTAAGTCCTCTCTCCTTTCATGAGTCACTCTTTTTTGTCTTGTGACTATACTTGGAAATTATTTATTTATTTATTTATTTATTTTAGACGGAGTCTTGCTCTGTTGCCCAGGCTAGAATGCAATGGCGTGATCTTGGCTCACCACAACTTCCACCTCCCAGGTTCAAGTGATTATCCTGCCACACCCAGCTAATTTTGTATTTTTAGTAGAGACAAGAGTTCACCATGTTGGCCAGGCTGGTCTCGAACTCCTGACATTGTGATCAGCCCACCTCAGCCTCCCAAAGTTCTAGGATTACAGGCGTGAGCCACCGTGCCCGGCCTACCTAGAGCATTATTTAAACCTTAAACCTCTAAACTTTTCATCATTGTGCTTTGATTCCTTAAAGATTAGGAAAGGAATTGTCAGCGGATAAGACTTGCCCTCTTCTGCTGCTCTCAAGCCGTGGGCAAGTTCCTTCCATTCACTGTGTGTCATTTTCTTCATCTGTAAACACAGGATAATAGTCACAACACCTCTCTCCTAGGGCCTGGACGGGGCATGCCAGTGAGGGGTCCTGAAGCTTAGGCCCCTGGGATTTGGATAGAGAAAGTCATGGTGAAGGTGGGTGTGACATTGGTGAGGTGGCATTGGACACCCGTCAGGGCCTCTCCTGTCCTCTCCGTCCACTCCAGACAGTGCCCACTTGTGCACAGGCTTTCCTGGGTCTCTGCCTGAGGGCTTTCTCCGCTCCTCTACCCCAGATGACCCGAAGTGTCCCCACGAGCAGCCTTCAACCAAAGAGGGACAGGAGTCGGTGAACATGCACCTCAGCCTCCTCACCTCTCTGAGGAACTTTTAAAAAAATCTTGTATTGGCCGCATAGCAGAGATGGGGGCATTGCTTGAGCCTATGAGTTCACAACCAGGCCTAGGAACATAGTGAGACCTCCCCCTTCCCTCAGCCCACCCCCACAACACCCCCATCCCTACAGAAAATGTTAAGATTAACCAGGCTTGGTGGTGGGAACCCTGAAAATCTGAGAAAGGTCTCAGTTAATTTAGAAAGTTTATTTTTGGCCAGGAGCGGCGGCCCACGCCTGTAATCCCAACACTTTGGGAGACCAAGGTGGGTGGATCACTTGAGACCAAGAGTTCGTGACAGCCTCAGGAGGTGTTGATGACACGTGCCCAGGTAGTGGGGGCACAGCTTGGTTTTATTTTTATTTTTACTTTATTTATTTATTTTTTTGAGACGGAGGCTTGCTCTGTCATCCAGGCTGGAGTGTAGTGGCATGATCACAGCTTATGGCAACCTCCGCTTCCCGGGTTCAAGCTATTCTCCTGCCTCAGCCTCCCAGGTAGCTGGGATTACAGGCACACCACACCACACCTGTCTAATTTTTGTATTTTTTAGTAGAGATGGGTTTTCACAACGTTGGTCAGGCTAGTCTCAGACTCCTGACCTCAGGTGATCGCCTGCCTTGGTCTTCCAAAGTGCTGGGATTACAGGCGTGAGCCACCATGCCTGGCCACACAGCTTTTTTGGTTTTTTGAGACGGAGTTTCGCTCTTTCACCCAGGCTGGAATGAAGTGGCATGATCTCAGCTCACTGCAACCTCCGCCCCCCAGGCTCAAGCAATTCTCCTCCCTCAGCCTCCCGAGTAGCTGTGATTACAGGCGCCTGCCACCACGCCTAGCTAATTTTTGTATTTTTAGTACAGACAGGGTTTTGCCACATTGGCCAGGCTGGTCTTGAACTCCTGACCTCAGGTGATCCATCCGCCTCGGTCTCCCAAGGTGCTAGGATTATAGGCGTGAGCCACCACGCCGGCTGCCAGCTTGGTTTTATACATTTTAGGGAGACATGAGACATCAATCAATGTAAAATGTACACTGGTTCTGTCCGGAAAGGCGGGACAACTCAAGAAGGGAGAGGGTTTCCAGGTCACAGGTAGGTGAGAGACAAAGAGTTGCATTCTTTTGACTTTCTGATTAGCCTTTCCAAAGGAGGCAATCAGATATGCATCTATCTCAGTGAGCAGAGGAATGACTTTCTATTTTTTTTTTTTTTTGAGACGGAGTCTCACTCTGTCACCCAGACTGGAGTGCAGTGGCGCTATCTCGGCTCACTGCAAGCTCTGCTTCCCAGGTTCACGCCATTTTCCTGCCTCAGCCTCCTGAGTAGCTGGGAGGTGCTCGCCACCGTGCCCAGTTAAGTTTTTGTATTTTTAGTAGAGACGGGGTTTCACCGTGTCAGCCAGGATGGTCTCGATCTCCTGACCTCGTGATCTGCCCGCCTTGGCCTCCCAAAGTGCTGGGATTACAGGCGTGAGCCACCGCGTTTGTCCTAGCAACGCAGGTTTGTCCTAGCAGTTCCCATCTTGACTTTTCCCTTTAGCTTAGTGATTTTAGGGTTCCAAGGTTTATTTTCCTTTCACAGTGGTATATGCCTGTAGTATCAGCTGAGGTGGGAGGGTCCTTTGAGCCTGGGAGGTCAAGGCTACACTGAGCCGTGGTTGCACTACTGCACACCAGCCTGGGTGACAGAGTGATACCCTGTCTCAAAAAACAGAAAATGGCCAGGCATGGTGGCTCACACCTGTAATCTCAGTATTTTAGGAGGCCAAGACAGGCAGATCACCTCGGGTTGGGAGTTCGAGACCAGCCTGGCCAACATGGTAAAACCCTGTCTCTACTAAAAATACCAGAATTAGTCGGGCATGGTGGCAGGTGCCTATAATCCCAGCTACTCAGGAGGCTGAGGCAGGAGAATCGCTGGAACCTGGGAGGCAGACGTTGCAGTGAGCCAAGATCGTACCATTGCACTCCAGCCGGGGTGGCAGAGTGAGACTCTATCTCAAAAAAAAAAAAAAAAAAAAAAAATCTTTTTTTTTTTTTTTTTTTTTTTTTTTTTTTTTTGAGACGGAGTCTCGCGCTGTGTCACCCAGGCTGGAGTGCAGTGGTGCGATCTCGGCTCACTGCAAGCTCCGCCTCCCAGGTTCACGCCATTCTCCTGCCTCAGCCTCCGAGTAGCTGGGACTATAGGCGCCCGCCACCGCGCCCGGCTAGTTTTTTTTTTTGTATTTTTAGTAGAGACGGGGTTTCACCATGTTAGCCAGGATGGTCTCGATCTCCTGACCTCGTGATCCACCCGCCTCGGCCTCCCAAAGTGCTGGGATTACAGGCTTGAGCCACCGCGCCCGGAAAAAAAAAAAAATCTTGTATTGTAAAATCCAGATACAGAAAAATACACAGAGCAAACATGCAGCTTAATGAAATACTCCAAGGCAAATACATCTGTAACCATTGGTGGGACGCTCCGAGGGCTCTCAGGAGTCCTGGGGGATGAGCCCCAGTTGCCTACAGTGGTTACCTGCTCCTTAAGTGACACACGCTTTACTGGCCTGCTTTTTCGGATTTCCTTTTCTCACTCATTTCAGGATCACCTTTCAAATAAGCCATATACCCAAATTCTCATCTCAGGGTCAGTTTTTGGTGAAACTAGAAATCAGGCCGTTTCTAAGGAAGTCTTCTTTAAAGAGGTGGCATTTGAGCTGAGAGCTGATTATTGAGAGGGAGGCGGCTCTGTGAGCTCTGGTCTAGTGTCTATGCAGAGGACACCAAGCAGGCCCTGGGACACAGCAATCCTGAGTGTGTGTGGAGCAGAAAACAGCCCACGGTGGCTGGACCACAGAGAGAGATGGCCTGGGAGAGGCAGGCAGGAGCCAAGTCATACAGTTTACAGCCGTGCATGTGTGTGTTGGGGTTGGGGTGCGGAGACTGGGTGTGAGTACGTGAGCAATGTGTGAGTCGTGTGGAATGGGAGGCCCCACTTGGCGCTTTCTTTCTCAGCCCCCGCCACCTGACATCCATACTCACACACACCCTCACAGGCAGTTCCGTTTTGAAAACCCGATTTCATGTGACTAGTCTTTTATTCAGTCTTAGGATAAATATCTATTCAGAGAAGGCAATTTAAAAAGCCAAGTCATCTCAACCCGAGCTACACTAGATGCACAGCTGTGTCAGTTACCAGGGTCCGGCTCAGTGTTGGCTAATAGTGGAAGCACAACTTCCATTGCCAAAGCTTGGAGCCATAAACTCCAGAGATGGAGCAGGCAGATAAGTGTGTGGCGGCGCAGAGCCAGGCCCTCAGAAGTAATGAGCACATCTGTCACCACCCCTTCTGCAGTGAGTGGCTGTCCCACTGGTCTCTCCAGCTGCCAGGGGAGAATGAATTAGGGTGTTGAGAATTACCCAGACCCAAGGTTGGGGATGGTGTGACTCCATCTAGGCCAATCCTTGTCTTTATTAATCCAGCGTGACCCAGGCCTGCCGTGGAATATTTTGGAATATACTGGAATATTTTGAATATATTGACAGTGCAAGTTAAGAGTTTTGTTGATTTAAAAAAAAAAATACTCGGCTGGGCGCGGTGGCTCAAGCCTGTAATCCCAGCACTTTGGGAGGCCGAGACGGGCGGATCACGAGGTCAGGAGATCGAGACCATCCTGGCTGACACAGTGAAACCCCGTCTCTACTAAAAAATACAAAAAAACTAGCCGGGCGAGGTGGCGGGCGCCTGTAGTCCCAGCTACTCGGGAGGCTGAGGCAGGAGAATGGCGTGAACCCGGGAGGCGGAGCTTGCAGTGAGCCAAGATCACGCCACTGCACTCCAGCCGGGGTGGCAGAGCGAGACTCTGTCTCAAAAAAAAAAAAAAAAAAAAAAAATACTCAAGTCAAATTTATAGAAACAGAAAGTAAAGTGCTAGTTGCCAGGGGCTGGGGGAGGGAAAACAGGGAGCTGTTTAATGAGCATGGAGTTTCGGTTTTTCTTTTTTCTTCTTCTTATTTTTTTTTTCTTTTTCTTTCATTTTTTATTTTTTATTTTTTTTTGAATTTCAATTTTTCAAGATGAAAAGTTCTGGAGATAGGTTGCATAGCAATGTGAATGTATGCAATACTCCTGAACTGGACACTTAAAAATGGTAACAATGGGCTGGGCGCAGTGGCTCATGCCTGTAATCCCAGCACTTTGGGAGGCCAAGGTGGGCAGACTGCCTGAGGTCAGGAGTTCAAGACCAGCCTGGCCAATATGGTGAAACCCCTGTCTCTACTAAGAATACAAAAATTAGCCAGGAGTGGTGGCGGGTGCCTGTAATCCCATCTATTTGGGAAGCTGAGGCAGGAGAATTGCTTGAACCCGGGAGGCAAAGGTTGCAGTGAGCTGAGATTGCACCATTGCACTCCAGCCTGGGCGACAGAGTGAGACTCTGTTTCAAAAAAAGAAAAAAAAATGGTAACAATGGTATATTTTATGTTCTTTGTATTCTATAATTTTTTTTAATTTCTTTTTTTTTTTCTTTTCTTTGAGACAGAGTCATGCTCTGTTGCCCAGGATGGAGTACAGTGGTGCAATCTGGGCTCATTGCAAGGGCCACCTCCTGGGTTCAGCCACTGTCCTGACTCAGCCTCCCGAGTAGCTGGGATTATAGGTGCCCGCCACCACGCCCAGCTAATTTCTTTTTGTATTTTTTAGTAGAGACGGGGTTTCACCGTGTTAGCCAGGATGGTCTCGATCTCCTGACCTCATGATCCACCTGTCTTGGTCTCCCAAAATGCTGGGATTACAGGTGTAAGTAACTGTGCCTGGCCTAAATTTCTTAAAAACTAAACTCAGACAATAGTTTGGGCAGCAAGCACTGACTGCCATGGTTTGGAACAATTGTGACCCATGCTCTGACTGCTGACACTGTCCCATATGACTCACTGCAGTAGCTTGGTGTTCACATTGGCATCAGTAACCAGCATAACTACAACCCCTGCAGTGAGTGACAGTGCTTTTCCCATCTGATTTCCAAGGCATCTCAGGGTCCCCGGAGGGAGGTGAGAAGCGATGGAAAAAGGAAAGCAGCCCAGGGAAGGTAATTTGCTTCAGTCACACTGACAACGCAACCTGATTTTCTTTCTTGTCCCTGGCTCTGAGATGCCTAAGGGGCTACACTCCCAAGTTAGGGTTCTTCCTGGGCCCCCGGCCACCGGGTTTGCCACTGGGGGCTTAGTAAACAGCTGCCCATCATCCCCTTGGTCATGAGGAGCGGGAGTCAGTGACTTGAGGCACTCACAACATCCAGATGTCCACTGTCCCTTCCTGTTGGCAAACAGGACCCCAGGCCCAGGAGTTCGGCTTGCTTGTCCTACGATGGCAATCGCATGATCTCAGGTGGGCTTTGCAGAGTGCTGTGGTTTGGAGAACTGTGTTTCTGAGCCAGCTCTAAAAACTATTTCTCTGAAAACTATTTGGTTAAATGTGAGCTCCAGGCCACAGACTCCTGTTCCTGCTTTCAATTCTGCGTTCTCCTGACCACTGGAGTGTGGAAGTAGCCTGGGGTGTTCATGGGCTGCCCATCCCCCAACCCCACACCCACACCCTCGCTGAGAGCCACTGCTTGGCCTGCGCCTGTGTTCCTGGCAGTGGGAGAGTTCATGTTATCATTAGAAAAACCCATCGGTTAGACTTAGTAGAAAGGGGGCTCTGAATTTGAGGAAAATTATCATTGAAAAATCCTTTTTAAGAAATACAAATTTGGGGCCGGGCATAGTGGTTCATGCCTGTAATCCCAGCACTTTGGGAGGCTGAGGTGGGCAGATCACCTGAGGTCAGGAGTTCAAGACCAACCTGGCCAACATCATGAATCCCCATCTCTAGCCAGGCGTGGTGGTGTGCACCTGTAGCCCCAGCTACTCAGGAGGCTGAGGTGGGAGAATCACTTGAACCCAGGAGGTGGAGGCTGCAATGAGCAGAGATCACGCCATTGCACTCCAGCCTGGGCTACTGAGTGAGTCTCCATCTCAAAAAAAAAAAAAAAGAAAGAAAAAAAAGAAATACAAATATTGGCCAGGTGTAGTGGCTCACTCCTGTAATCCCAGCACTTTGAGAGACTGAGATGGGAGGATTGCTTGAGGTGAGGAATTTAAGAGTTCAAGGCCTTTCTCTTGGCTGGGCGTGGTGGCTCACACCTGTAACCCCAGCACTTTGGGAGGCCAAGGTGGGTAGATCACTTGAGGTCAGGAGTTCGAGACCAGCCTAATCAACATGGTGAAACCCCATCTCTACTAAAAATATAAAAATTAGCCAGGTGTGGTGGCGCATGCCTGTAATCCCAGCTACTCGGGAGGCTGAGGGAGGAGAATTGCTTGAACCTGGGAGGCAGAGGTTGCAGTGAGCCAAGATCGTACCACTGCTCTCCAACCTGGGCAATGAGAGCTAAAGGAAACTCTGTCTCAATAACAACAACAAGAGCTCAAGAACAGTCTGGGCAACATAGTGAGACCTGGACCCAGTCTCTTTTTGTTTGTTTGTCTGAGACCGAGTCTCCCTCTGTCGCCCAGGCTGGAGTGCGGTGGCGCAATCTCGGCTCCCTGCAACCTCCTCCTACCAGGTTCAAGTAATTCTCCTGCCTCAGCCTCCTGAGTAGCTGGGATTACAGGTGCGGTCTACCACACCCAACTAATTTTTTGTATTTTTACTAGAGACGGGGTTTCACCGTGTTGGCCAGGCTGGTCTTGAACTCCTGACCTCAAGCGATCCACTCACCTTGGCCTCCCAAAGTGCTGGGATTGCAGGCATGAGCCACCATGCCTGGCCCAGCCTCTTTTTAATTAAAAAAAAAAAAAAGAAAAATGAAATGTCATGGACTTTGAATGTAGACACTGGGTTAAAATTTTGGCTGTATGACTTTAGACGAGTTACTTATTCCTTCCTACTAGTTTATTTTCTTGACTGCAAAATGAGGATAATACCAATGTAAGGATTAAACAGTCCATAAAGAGATGAACACAGGCCCTGGCACTTGGCAGGAGCCCCATCAATCTCGTCAGCCCCCAGTTAGGATTCTGTAGGAATAAGCAGGCTCGTTGTACACATTGTCCTTTGGTTCTCAAAAACAGTTTGGCCTCTTAGTATAGAATTCTGTGAGGTAGGTGAAAGTTCTTCCTACAGCCTTGCTTATGTTATTAATTTACTCAACGAAGTTTTCCAGAGCCAAGGTAACCTTTAGAGCAGTCAGGTGCAAATGGGTCTGGAGCAATGTTACTCTCTTCCCTGGCAGAGAAGAGCTCACTGCATCTCCCTGGAATGTGGGGAGATGACTGGGGAGTGGATGGGCCCTAGCCCTCCCCAGAGAAGAGTCTCTTTCTGATCACTGCTGTCTGTGGTGGGGCATTCAGACTCCAGGAGTCCCAACTGGATGGCTCCAATCCCTCATTTCATACGTGACCAGACAGGTTTTTTGTGGATATGTAATTGATGGGTGGTGGGGTTGTGGCAAGGGCTGGGGCTTAGAGTGAGGCTGGCTCAGATCGGGTTCTGGTTCTGCCACTACTCAGAGATCGAGCTGGCCAACTTGATGCAAGTTACCTAACATCTGTGATTCTCAGTTTCCTCGTCCCTAAAATGAGGATAAGATTATCTACTTTACACTGTGTGCATTACAAGGAGATCATGTTTTGATTAAAATGGGGAGTGTCATTTTCCTAATATTTGCTTACACTTGTCTCTGATCCTTTTTGTTGTTGTTGTTGTTGTTGTGGGGGATGGAGTCTCACTGTCACCCAGGCTGGGGTGTAGTAGTGGCGCAATCTCTGCTCACTGCAACCTCTGCCTCCCGGGTTCAAGAGATTCTTGCACTTCAGCCTCCCGAGTAGCTGGGATGACAGGTGCACACCACCAAGACAGGTCTCAAAAAAAAAAAAAACAACCTTTCTTTTTTTTTTTTTTTTGAGACAGAATTTTTCTCTTGTCACCCAAGCTGTAGTGCAATGGTGTGATCTTGGCTCACTGCAACCTCTGCCTCCCGGGTTCAAGTGATTCTCCTGTCTCAGCCTCCCGAGTAGCTGGGATTACATGCTCCCACCACCACATCTGTCTAATTTTTGTATTTTTAGTAGAGACAGGGTTTCACCATGTTGACCAGGCTAGTCTCGAACTCCTGGGCTTAAGTGATCCACCTGCCTCGGCGTCCCAAAGTGCTGGGATTTTTTTTTTTTTTTTTTTTTTTTTTTGAGACGGAGTCTCGCTCTGTCGCCCAGGCTGGAGTGCAGTGGCCGGATCTCAGCTCAATGCAAGCTCCGCCTCCCGGGTTCACGCCATTCTCCTGCCTCAGCCTCCCGAGTAGCTGGGACTACAGGCGCCAGCCACCTCGCCCGGCTAGTTTTTTGTATTTTTTAGTAGAGACGGGGTTTCACCGTGTTAGCCAGGATGGTCTCGATCTCCTGACCTCGTGATCCACCCGTCTCGGCCTCCCAAAGTGCTGGGATTACAGGCTTGAGCCACCGCGCCCGGCCAAGTGCTGGGATTATAAGCGTGAGCCACCACGCCTGGCCTTTAAAGAACCCACTTTCTACACTTTCTAGCCTATTTGACAGCAAGCATAGAGGGGAAAAGCAGATTTCTTAACTTGTGTTTATGGTGGCTAAGGAGTGGAGACTACAGTTCAAAGTGAGAAGGGAATGGGACAACCCCTTGTGCCAAAAAAATATATCTCTCTCAGCTACCTAATGGGAGGGAATGTAAGGCTTAAACCACCAAGTAGAGAAACGAATGGCTATTCTGGGTGTCACTGGCCCCTCCCTGAAGACTGTGAGAGCAGCCCTTGGTAATAGGGGAGGGAAATTATACAGGCCTTCCTTGGGTTAGCAAATTGCTAACCTGCAAGGATTTAGAATGCAACATTGAGGGCAGCTCAATTCCTCCAGGCCTTTTCCACAAGGTATCTATTGTATTTCTTTCCCAGGGATTACTAATACAGGGATGTGTACCTAGTAACCGGGAGATCCACTCTTGACTCCATAAAAAAGCAGCTTATGTTTCTTTGGGTTTCACCTTTCTTCCCAGAGGGTGCTGTCTGTTCAAACACTCCCACGCAGCCAGTGTTACAGAGAACTCCCCAGGACACTGTCCTCACCCTTGCTTTTTATTTTTGTTTTTGAGACAAGGTCTTGCTCTATCAACCAGACTGGAGGGCAGTGGCATCATCTCGGCTCACTGCAGTCTATATCTCTTGGTCTCAAGGGACCCTCCCACCTCAGCCTCCCAAGTAGCTGGAATCACAGGTGCATGCCACCACACCTGGCTAATTTTTTTTTCTTGTTGCCCAGGCTAGAGTGCAGTGGCATGATCTTTGCTCACTACAACCTCCACCTCCCAGGTTCAAGTGATTCTCCTGCCTCAGCCTCCCAAGTAGCTGAGATTACAGGTGTGCGCCATCACACCTACCTAATTTTTGTATTTTTGGTAGAGATGGGGTTTCGCCATGTTGGCTAGGCTTGTCTCAAACTCCTGACCTCAGGTGATCCACCTGCCTCAGCCTCCAAAAGTGCTGAGATTACAGGCTTGAGCCACCGTGTGTGGCCAATTTTTGTATTTTTTAGAGAGGTGGGTTTTCGCCATTTTGCCCAGGCTTGTCCCAAACCCCTGGGCTCAAGCAATCCTCCTACCTGTTTCCCAAATAGCTGAGACTACAGATGTGAGCCTCCGCACCTGGCCTGCTTTTGGACTGGTGTGCCAGTTCACACATGCCTGTGATAGAAACTGCGTTCTGAACTGCAGGGATGCATTTACCTGTCAGCACCTGAAAACTTCTTCCGCAGTTGAGTCCAATTATCAGATTCATGTGCCATCTGCCAATCCAGATGAAACTTGGCAAATACAAAGCTGTCCTTTTCCAGGTGACGCTCCCCACCTTCTTTTTCCTCCACCATGTCATTAACAACCGAAAAGCTCCTGCATGATCAGACCTGTGTATCTATCCATCATCAAATCTTACTCCTTTTTCGACACTGGGACCCTCCCGAGGCTGTCCCAGCCCTGCATTTGCTAGCATGCCCTGCAGACATAACCCTTGCTGGGCTCTGATGAGCCTTTAGGCCTCCACTCCAGGTGTCACTGTTTTGTCTCCCCTCTGCTCTGAGAGCCTCCTCTGCCAGGTGCCTCGGTCATGCTGGCCCTCTGTCTCAGAAGTGAATGTACTGAGCAGGTCTTAGGGATTTCTGAATGATGCTCCTGGGGCTGGAGGCAGTGGCTCACGCCTGTGATCCCAACACATTGGGAGGCCGAAACAGGAGGACCACTTGAGTTTAAGACCAGCCTGGGGAACATAGTGAGACTCTGTCCCCATACAAAATAAAAATAGGGGCCGGGTGTGGTGGCTCACGCCTGTAATCCCAGCACTTTGGGAGGCCAAGGCAGGTGGATCACAAGGTCAGGAGTTCGAGAACAGCCTGACCAACATGGTGAAACCCTATCTCTACTAAAAATACAAAAAAATAAAAAATTAGCTGGGCATAGTGGTGAGTGCCTGTAGTCCCAGCTACTGGGAAGGCTGAGGCAGGAGAATCGCTTGAACCCGGGAGGTGGAGGTTGCAGTGAGCCGAGATCACACCACTGCACTCCAGCCTGGGTGACAGAAGCAGACCCTATCTCAGAAAAAAAAAGAAAAAGAAAAAGGAAAAGAAAAAGAAAAGTCAGGTGTGGTGGTGCACGCCTGTGGTCCAAGCTACTCGAGGCTGAAATGGGGGGATCGCTTGAGCCTAGGCAGTCAACGCTGCAGTGAGACGTGATCTCACCACAGCACTTCAGCCTGGGTGACAAAGCCAGACCCTGTTTCAAAATAATAATAATAATAATAATAATAATAATAATAATAATAATAATAATGTTCTTGGATTTCCAAGGGTATAGTCCTAGGTCATCAAACTATTCTTGCTTCCTTCCAAATGGCTAAGGTTTCTGGAAGATTTTCCTAACAAGAAACACATGAACTTGTCCAAAGAGCTTCCAAGAGGAATAGCAGAAAGCATTGGCTTTAACACACATAGCTTCAGGCCCTGGCCCATGTTGTGTGACCTCAGGTTAGTTGCTTGGCTAACCCTGTTTCTTCATGCGGAAAGTGTAGGAGACAATACCTACCTTCCCAGGCTGCCCTGGATTAGCACAATATGTGCACGTACAGCCTGGCAGAGCACTCACCCAGATCAGCAATAGCAATGTGTGCCCTCCACTCAGTCCCAGCCACATCCTGATTCTCCTGTTTTATGTTAAGTCCTTTCTTAACATGTACCTCCCAGCACTAGAGCATTAGCTCCTTAATTTGGGGGCACATTTTATCTTTGTATCCTCACTGCCTACTGCAGGCCTGCCAAAAGCATCTGTAGAATGAATAAATGAATACATAAATGCATTTTTTGTTATGGATTTAAATATTAATGTTTCATACTTGAATTTTAGATTCAAGAGTTGGAAAAAAACGGAGATCTAGCCAAAATGCTGGCAAACAGGAAATGGTTAATGAAGCAGTAGAGTATGTGTGTAGTAGTAGAAACATGTGTTTTTCATTCTCATTACTGTTTCAGGACTAGGCTAATAATGTAAGCCAAATGGAGTGTGGTTAAGGGTTTTGGGTCTGGAGTCCACACAGTCTGCCTTTCAGGTTCAGTTTCTGCAGTTTACTAAGTGTGACCTTCGGCCAGTTACTTAATCTCTCTAAGCCTTTTCTGTCATCTACAAAATGAAGATATTAATAGTACTACTTATAGCATATAAATGTTGAGACTTAAATAAATTGTGGTTCATACCTGTAATCCTGGCACTTTGGGAGGCTGAGGCGGTTGGATCACTTGAGCTCAGGAGTTTGAGACCAGCCTGGCCAACATAGCAAAACCCTATCTCTACAAAAAATACAAAAATTAGCTACGTGTGGTGGTGTACACCTATAGTGAGTCCCAGCTCCTTGGGAGGCTGACGTGAGAGGATTGCTTGACCCTGGGAGGTGGAGGTTGCAGTGAGCTGAGATTACATCACTGCACTCCAGCCTGGGCCACAGAGTAAGACTGTCTCAAAAAACAACAAAAAAGAAACAACAAAAAAGTACAATAGTTCACGTAAAACACTTGGTACAAGGCTCAGGGAAAAGGAAGGATTCTCACCGAATGTCCATTATGTTTAGTAAAACATACTTTCACCTAAAGATTATACAAGTGCCCTCTGTCTTTGGCTGTGTTTTTGTTTTAGAAAAACCTTCTCAAGTTCAAGGACCTGGTCTCTCTCCATTTATCAAGCACTTACTTTAAGTCAAACAGCCTGCTAGGTTTGGGAAACAGAAATAAAAGATGTGTCCTGCCCTTAAGGAGTTACAACTTATGGAGAAACAGTGTCTACTTACACAATGGTATGGTTAGGGCCATGAATCATTGGTTCTCAAAGTCAAAAACATTGACACTTGACCGCTGGGGACAGGGGTGGGTAACAGAAGGCTGGTGTGAGCCTTGAAGGTGTGAAGCTTTGAACCAGAAGAGAAACGGAGAAAGGAGTTTACACAGAAGGGAGAACTCATGCAAAGCTACTGAGTGATTTTTCAGGACTGTCTGAGACAGGGTCTCGCTCTGCCACCCAGGCTGGAGTGCAAGGGCGCGCAATTTCAGTTCACTGCAACCTCCCCCTCCTGGCTTCAAGAAGCGAAACTCTGGCCGGGCACGGTGGCTCACCCCTCTAATCCCAGCACTTTGGGAGGCCAACGCGGACGGATCACGAGGTCAGGAGATAGAGACCATCCTGGCTAACACGGTGAAACCCCGTCTGTACTAAAAATACAAAAAATTAGCCAGGCGTGGTGGCGGCGCCTGTAGTCCCAGCTACTCGGGAGGCTGAGGCAGGAGAATGGCGTGAACCCGGGAGGTGGAGCTTGCAGTGAGCCAAGATCGCGCCACTGCACTCCAGCCTGGGTGACAGAGCGAGACTCTATCTCAAAAAAAAAAAAAAAAAAAAAAAAAAAAAAAAGAGGTGAAACTCCAGCCGTGCGCGGTGGCTCACACCTGTAATCCCAGCACTTCGGGAGGCCGAGGCGTGCGGATCATGAGGTCAGGTGATCAACACCATCCTGGCTAACACGGTGAAACCCCAATCTCTACTAAAAATACAAAAAATTAGCCAGGTATCGTGACGGGCGCCTGTAGTACATATAACCACTTCTTTCCTGAATGGAAGTTTCAGTCTTTGTAGCAGGCGTCCCAATTATTCTGGCTCCCATCTGCCAACTCGATCCATTGTTTTTTTTTTTTGAGACAGTGTCTTGCTCTGTAGCCCAGGCTGGAGTGCAGTGGGCGATCTCGGCTCACTACAAGCCCCGCCTCCTGGGTTCACGCCATTCTCCTGCCTCAGCCTCCCAAAGTAGCTGGGACTACAGGCGCCCGCCACCACGCCCGGCTAGTGTTTTTTTTTTTGTATTTTTAGTAGAGACGGGGTTTCACCGTGTTAGCGAGGATGGTCTTGATCTCCTGACCTTGTGATCCGCCCATCTCGGCCTCCCAAAGTGCTGGGATTACAGGCTTGAGCCACCGTGCCCGGCCCAGGATCCATTCTTAAAGAGATCTACCAATCTGGGCAGTAAGAAGGCTGGGCCCCATAACCTCTAAAGTCCAAAATTAGCCAGGCCTGGTGGTGTGTGCATCTGTGGTCCTAAGCTACTCAGGAGGCTGAGGTAGGAGTTTTGCTTCTTGTTTATCTTTTTTTTTTTTTTTTGAGACGGAGGCTCGCTGTCGCCCAGGCGGAGTGCAGTGGCACGATCTCCGCTCACTGCAAGCTCTGCCTCCTGGGTTCACACCATTCTCCTGCTTCAGCCTCCCGAGTAGCTGGGACTACAGGCGCGCGCCACCATGCGCAGTTATTTTGTATTTTTTTTTTTTTTTTTTTTTAGTAGAAACGGGGTTTCACTATATTGGTCAGGCTAGTCTTGAACTCCTGACCTCGTGATCCACCTGCCTCAGCCTCCCAAAGTGCTGGGATTACAGCCACCACAAGCGGCGCCATTGGCTAGAGTTCTATAGGCTTGATGGGAGTACATGATCTCTATGATCCAGCATCAAATCCAGGGGTATGTTTTGCAGATACTTTTTAAGTGACTGAATAAAATCTTAATTGTAAAGTTGGTTCTACTGTCACTCTTTTTTTTTTTTTTTTTTTTGAGACGGAGTCTCGCTCTGTCGCCCGGGCTGGAGTGCAGTGGCCGGATCTCAGCTCACTGCAAGCTCCGCCTCCGGGGTTTACGCCATTCTCCTGCCTCAGCCTCCCAAGTAGCTGGGACTACAGGCGCCCGCCACCTCGCCCGGCTAGTTTTTTGTATTTTTTAGTAGAGACGGGGTTTCACCGTGTTAGCCAGGATGGTCTCGATCTCCTGACCTCGTGATCCGCCCGTCTCGGCCTCCCAAAGTGCTGGGATTACAGGCTTGAGCCACCGCGCCCGGCCTACTGTCACTCTTTGATTGTTCTTTGGGCAACAGATTAGAAGATACTATGAATTTTCCTAGGCAAGAGGGTCAGAAAGGGAAAGCAAAGTATTTTGGGGATGAAATGAGGTCTGTGAGGCAGGTCTGGCAGTCCCACAGAGGATTCTACTCCTCACCCCACCCTCAGCAGTCTAGGTGTTGTTTTATTCTTTATGAAACTGCAACACAGTCAACTTTTTTTTTTTTTTTTTAAAGAGGGTGTTTGTCACCCAAGCTGGAGTGTAGCAGTGGGATCATGGCTCACTGTAGTCTCAATCTCAGCCTCCCGAGTAGCTGGGACTACAGGTGCATACCACCACACTACTCTAATTTTTTGAAAATCAGATGCAGTGGCTCATGCCTGTAATCCCAGCATTTTGGAAGGCCAAGGCAGGCAGATCACCTGAGATCAGGAGTTTGAGACCAGGCTGGCCAACACAGTGAAAACCTGTCTCTACTAAAAATAACAACAACAACAACAAAAAAATTAGCTGGGCATGGTTGTGCACGCCTGTGATCGCAGCTACTTGGGAGGCTGAGTCAGGAAAATCGCTTGAACCCACAAGGCAGAGGTTGTGGTGAGCCATGATCATGCCACTGCACTCCAGCCTGGGCAATATAGCAAGACTCCATCTCCAAAAAAAAAAAAAAAGGGTCTCACTATATTGCCCAGGCTGGTCTCAAACGATCGATCCTCCTGCCTCAGCTTTCCAAAGTATGGAATACAGGTGTGAACCACCACACCCAGATGTATTTTTAAAATAATTCAACGTATTACACTAAATTTATCCAAGTGACATATTTGAGGCAAGCAAGACTGCTGACCTAACAGCCCATGCTACCAGCTACCTGAGACCCACGATATACCATCAGACCACAGCCAGTTCCCACTGCAGTGAAATAACATGAAAGTCTTTATCAATTGAGCAGTTTCTAATGTGAGAGTCAACACATCTGAAACACGAAGTTGAACGGTGGAAATTCAGTAAGTACTTTATTTATGAGTAAGGCTGTACAGGATTCAACAGTGTCTAATTCGAGTCTCATATATGATAGCTAAAATTTTTAAACGAGCAATTCAGCTTACGGTGAAATATATTTTCATCCAATCTTTTATGCTATATCATATCTCAGGCTTTTTAAAAATTATTTTTGAGATGAAATTTTAAAGTTCCCCCAGTACCCTGGTTACCATATTATAAAGATAGTGAAATACAAAAATGTAATAAAGATAGTGAAATACAAAAATGTAACAAATACTAACACACTGTGATTAATAGCTGTTTATTAGCTTTTTAATAAAGCAAAACTTTATAGTGAAATAAACTAGAAATAGCTTTTTATTTTATATATTTATTTTTGAGATGGGGTCTTGCTCTGTTGCCCAGGCTGGAGTGCAGTGGCACGATCTTGGCTCACTGCAGCCTCTGCCTTCACCTCCTGGGTTCAAGGAATTCTCCCACCTCAGCCTCCCATGTAGCTGGGATTACAGGCATGTGCTGCCATGCCCAGCTAATTTTTGCATTTTTAGTAGAGACGGGGTTTCACCATGTTGGCCAGGCTGGTCTCGAACTCCTGACCTCAGGTAATCCACCCACCTTGGCCTCCCAAAGTGCTGGGATTACAGGCATGAGCCACCATGCCCGGCAAAATACCTTTTTAAAAGCTTTTAAAATGATATGCTTATAAAATGACAGACATGAGTGAAACATTCTCAATGACGATAATACACAAGTCACAAGTTTTCTGTGAGTGAAGCCGAGCAGTACAGAGTCAGGCTGACTGTTGAAAAGCCAGATTTACTTCTTGATATCACTGACCTCTTACTCTGAAATTGTGCCAGGGGAGCTTCTACGTATCCCTGGTCTCAAGTTTAATAATGCAAAACTTCCACTTTATCATCTAAAGTTTTGGAGAGGAATCCCTTTGGCACTAATGATATCTACTCCAGCACCATCTCTCCTTTTTGGTGCCTCTTCATTCTTGAGTAGGGACTTATTGTATCATCCATCACAAAATCATACAGTACTTTTATCCAGGAATTGTAGTGGGGGAGGTTGTCATAGTATTCAGCTGCTATTTTCCTCACCTAGAAGGGAAAAAAATACAGCAAGATGAAAAATGAGTATTACTGGGTTCTTTCAAAGATGACTGATGAATGGTTGATACAAACACTGAGAAGGGAAACCATGAGACCTGCCTCCCTCCTCTCTCTTAAAAAATAAAAGCAGCAGCAGCAGCAGCAGAGGCAATTCTAAACAAAAAGCAGTCTACATTTCAGTAGCAGTTGAATACACTCGACCCTCTAGGACTCTCTTCCATCACGTTCCAAGGGACTAAATTCCTGGCTTATTTGTAAAATTAACAACGAATACATGCAATTAGATTAACTTGATATTATTAAAGAATGTACTGCATGGATGACACCGTAGAATATAAAGGCAACATCTGATCCCTGCCATCCAGGAACTTACAAATACTTATAAATAAATTGTGGCATGCTAATTAGATACAAATTAAGCAGTTGGCTGGGTGTGGTGGCTCACAACTGTAATCCCAGGACTTTGGGAAGCCAAGGCGGGTGAATCACCTGAGGTCAAGAGTTCAAGACCAGCCTGACCAATATGGTGAAACCCCCATCTCTACTAAAAATAACAAAAAAATTAGCCAGACATGGTGGCATGCGCCTGCAGTCCCAGCAACTCAGGAGGCTGAGACAGGAGAATTGCATGAACCCGGGAGGTCGAGGCTGCAGTGAGCTGAGATTATGCCACTGCACTCCAGCCTGGGTGACAGACTCCACCTCAAAAAAAAAAAAAAAAAGGCAAGCTTTATCAAGTATGCAATTCTGCCATCTCAAGTTAAAAATGTCTCTACATCTCAAGTTAAATAACTATCTGGATGGGCACAGTGGCTCGTACGTATAATCCCAGCATTTTGGAAGGCAGGAGAATCACTTGAGCCCAGGAATTTGAGACCAGCCTGGGCAACACAGGGAAACCCCATCTCTCTTTTTTTTTTGAGATGGAGTTTCGCTCTGTCACCCAGGCTGGAGCGCAGTGGCACGATCTTGGCTCACTGCAACCTCTGCTGCCTGGGTTCAAGCGATTCTCCCGCCTCAGCCTCCCAATTATATATAGGCGCCCGCCACCATGCCCAACTGATTTTTTTGTATTTTTAGTAGAGACGGGGTTTCACTATGTTGACCAGGTTGGTCTCGAACTCCTGACCTCAGATGATCCACTCACCAAGGCCTCCCAAAGTGCTGGGATTACAGGTGTGAGCCACTGCACCCATCCAGGAAACCCCATTTCTACAAAAACATTTAAAAATTTAAATAAACCATTTGGAGGATTAAAAGAAATTATTTTAAAAATTAGCCTGTCATAGCATGTGCCTGTAGTCCTAGCTACTTGGGAGGCTGAGGCAGGAGGATCACTTGAATCCAGGAGTTTGAGACCAGCCTGAGCAACATAGCAAGACTCTGCCTCTACAAAAAATAAAAAAATTAGCCAGGCACAGTGGCACGTGCCTATAGTCCTGCCTACTCAGGAGGCTGAGGTGGGAGGATCGCTTGAACCCAGGAGTTGAGGCTGCAGTGAGCTATCGCACCACTGCACTCTAGCCTAGGTGACAGGGCAAGACCCTGTCTCTAAAAAAAAAAAATTAAAAATAAATCCTAAGTGTAACCACTAAGCTTAAAGACCCAAGAGTGAACCCTTTGTAAAATTAGGCTGGAAGATGCAGTATTTATATTCTTGCTTTTTTTTTTTTTTTTTTTTTTTAAATGAGCAGCTTGGACTGACAAAATACTAGCCTGGCCAACATGATGAAACCCCATCTCTACTAAAAATACAAAAATCAGCTGGGCACGGTGGCATGCGCCTGTAATCCCAACTACCTGGGAGAATGAGGCATGAGAATCACTTGAACCTGGGAGGTGGAGGTTACAGTAAGCCAAGACCGTGCCACTGCACTCCAGCCTGGGTGACTGAGTGAGACACAGTCTCAAAAAACAAACAAAAAAACGAAATTAGAATATGTATCAAATCCTTTACTTACCAGTGGAAGGCTTTTTCCAGGAATGTTGGGGAAGTCATGATGTTCATTATGATAACCTACATTGAAGGTAAATAAATTCAGAGGCCCATAATATGAGTAAGTTTCGTGACCCTTTAAGAACATGTAATGCTCAGCTATAAAATGTCCAGAAATCGGGTGCAAACCCAGGCCAAGTAAAGATGCTGCCAACATGTAGACTAAGGATTTAATTCCCAAAAAGTAATAAATTAAAATGTCAAATGTGACCTGGGCCACGATATTGATAACTTCCAAATAAGTAATTGGTTTGGGGTTGATGAATAGAGGTCGAAAGGCATAGAAGAGAGGCTGAAGAATAACCCATATAAACTTTCTGAAAGTGGTACAGAAGAACCAGCCCTCAAAATCGGTAGGAATATCTACATCGACGCCATCAGCTCCAAGGTACCGGTGATGATCCATGTGATATCTCTTAAAGGAAATTGAATATGGAATCCCAATAGGAAGATTAGCAAACATTCCAAACCAGCGATTCCACATTGCTTTGCAGTTGCCAAAGGCAGCATTGTGGGAAATCTCATGAATAGCCAGAGTCATTGAGTGGTTAATGCAACTGCCAAACACATAGGCCCCAAATATGACCCATTTCCAGTCCAAGTCTTTTACTATGTAAAATGCAGCCAACTGGGTGAGAAACATCATAATTATAATCCATATCAAATTGGGATCAGGTTTCATCAAGGACTTTATCTCTGGATATTTTGCTGTAAAGAAAAAACAAAAAAACAGGAACTAAGAAAAGTATATAATAGTTCAGCAATTATAATTAAATTAACACCCATTAAACTAACACATTAAATTTGTTCTGCAAATAATATTCCCTTTACTAGATACTTTAGTTAATACTAATAACACAGGGAAGGATTCTTCTACTAGTAAAGTTACGAAATATGTCACAAACATTTGCAAATTTATGCAGGAAAAATTAGCCTCAAACTTTTAGAAGTTCCACATTTTTTGTATTAAAATGTGTGTTATTTCTGTGTTTAGACAGAGGTACAGCATTCTTACCTTATATAAAACAATTAAATTAACACATCTGACAAAGGATAGAATATAATATGCATTTTGTAGTTACCCTAAAATCATGAAACTCGTATTCACAGTTCTCTCAGACAAATCAACATGCTCCAAGTAATTCTGTACTGAATTTTCCAAAGTTGTAATAGTATATAAAAACCAATACTACAGGCTGCCAATATAATCAGGGAAAGAACAGTCCTTTCAACAAATGGTGCCACAACAACTTGTTAGCAACAGGCAAAAGAATGGATTCGGACCCCTACCTCACACCACACACAAAAATGAACTCAAAACAGATCACAGACCCAAATTTATAAGAAAACTATAAAACTCTGATAAGAAAACAGAAATAAACCTTCATGGCCTTTGTGGTTCCTTAGATACTATAACAAGTACAAGTGACAAAAGAAAACAGAGAAATTGGACTGCATCAAAAACTCTTCTGTTGCAAATGATACTGTCAAGAAAGTGAAAAGATAATCCACAGAAGCAGGGTTATGTTTGCAAATCATGTATCTCATAAGGGACCTATATCCAGAATATATGAAGAACTCTTACAACTAATAATCCAATTAAAAAATGGGCGAAGGATCTCAAAAGACATTTCTCCAAAAGATATGAAAACAGTCAAGAAACACATGAAAGATGCTCAACATCGTTAGTCATTAGGAAAGTGCAAACTGAAACCACAGATACCATTTCACACTCACTAGGATGACTATAATAAAAAAAAAAAGTAGGTAAAAACAAGGATGTGGAGAAATTAGAACCCTCATACTTTGCTGGTGGGAATGTAAAATGGTGCAGCTGCTTTGGAAAACTGTAGAGCAGTTCCTCAAAATGTTGAACACCTGGTATATCCATACAAAGGAATATTATTCAGCCACAAAAAGGAATGACACACTGACACGTGCTACAACATGAATGAACCTTAAAATATTTATATTTAGAAACAGGGTCTACCTCTGTCACTCAGGCTGAAGTACAGTGGTGCCATCATAGCTCACTACAGCCTCAAACTCCTGGACTCAAGTGATCCTCCTGCCTTAGTCACCATAGTAGCTGGGACTACAGGAGCATGTCACTGTGCCCAGCTAAAATCTTATGCTAATGGCTGGGTGCAGTGGCTCACACCTATAATGCCAGCACTCTGAGAGGCCAAGGCAGGAGGATCGGTTGAGCCCAGGAATTCAAGATCAGCCTGGGCAAAATAACAGGACCCTGTCTCTACAAAAAAAAAAAAAAAAATTAAAAATTAAAAAATTTTATATTATGCTAAGTGAAAGCCAATCATAAAAGATCATATATTTTATGATTTCATGTATATGAAATGTCCAGAATCAGCAAATCTATAGACCACAAAGTAAATTAGTGGTTATCTAGGTAGAAGTAGGGGATATGAGGGACTGCTAATGAGTATAGGGTTTCTTTTGTGATGATGAAATGTTCTAAAGTTACATGGTGGTGACAGCTGCATAACTCTGTGAATATACTAAAAAAATACTGAACTGTACACTTTAAATGAATAAATCATGATAGTTGAATTATAATCTCAACAAAGCTATTGGCCAGCTGCTGTGGCTCACACCATTAATCCCAGCACTTTGGGAGGCTGAGGCATGAAGACTGCCTGAGGCCTGGTGTTCGAGACCAGCGTGGGCAACAGAGACTATTTCTACCAAAAATAAAAAAACATTAGCTGAGGTGAGGTGGCACAAGCCTGTAGTCCCAGCTACTTGGGCGCTGAAGTGGGAGCATCACTTGAGCCCAAGAATTTAGGCTGTACTCCAGCCTGGGCAACACAGTGAGACTCTGTCTCAAAAAATAAAACATTAAAAAACTGTATCACTGAGAAAGTACAGCAGTGAAGGAAGCATTTCTTGTGATTTATTCTTTTTTTTCAGACGGAGTCTCACTCTGTTGCCCAGGCTGGAGTGCAATGGTGCAATCTCAGCTCACTGCAACCTCTGCCTCCTGGGTTCAAGCAATTCTCCTGCCTCAGCCTTCCCAGTAGCTGGGATTATAGGCGCCCACCACCACGCCCAGCTAATTTTTGTATTTTTAGTAGAGACGGGGTTTCACCATGTTGGCCAGGCTGGTTTTGAACTCCTTACCTCAGGTGACCTGCCCACCTCAGCCACCCAAGGACTGGGATTACAGCCATGAGCCACCCAGTCCAGCTCATCCTCACTAATTTCAAAGAGATACCTTATAAATGAACTTTTAATGTGAACTCTAAATGTAAACTTAAAGTGTACAATGTTGGTTGTTGGCCGGGCGCGGTGGCTCAAGCCTGTAATCCCAGCACTTTGGGAGGCCGAGACGGGCGGATCACAAGGTCAGGAGATCGAGACCATCCTGGCTAACCCGGTGAAACCCCGTCTCTACTAAAAAATACAAAAACCTAGCCGGGTGAGGTGGCGGGCGCCTGTAGTCCCAGTTACTTGGGAGGCTGAGGCAGGAGAATGGCGTAAACCCGGGAGGCGGAGCTTGCAGTGAGCTGAGATCCGGCCACTGCACTTCAGCCCGTGCGACAGAGCGAGACTCCGTCTCAAAAAAAAAAAAACAAAAAAAACAAAAAAAAAACAAAAACAAATGTTGGTTGTTCTATCAGGCCCCTTCCCTCCCCTGCCAAAAAACTGAACACTTTCAGAAAGATCTCTTATCATTTGTGTATAATTTAAACAAATCTAAAGATTCTTCTCTTTCTACAGGTTATTCCATCTCCCACCCTGAAAGAGAACACTGGTATTTACACCTGCATGGAAAACGTACTTTCATTGAGAAATACGTAGTCCTTTTACTTTCCAAGTGAAATGGTTCAGTGATAAGTTTGTGGAGGAAAAAAGGCTCAGTGTGAGGTATTAATCAGCACCTTCTTACTTCCTTCATTTCTTTTTTTTTTTTTTTTTTTTTTGAGACAGTCTCACTCTTTTGCCCAGGCTGGAATGCAGTGAGGCAATCACGGCTCACTGCAGCCTCTACTTCCCCAGCTCAAGTGATCCTCCCACCTCAGCCTTTTGAGTAGCTGGGACCACAGGCACATGCCACCATGCCCCACTAATTAAATTTTTTTTTTTTTTTAGAGAGAGGGAAAGGTTTCACCATGTTGCCCAGGTTGGTCTCAAACTCCTGAGTTCAAGTGTTCCTCTCGCCTCAGCCTTCTGAGTAGCACGACACAGGCATCACGCCTAGCTAATTTTTTAATTTTTCATGGAGATGGGGCTGTTCTGAACTGGCCTCAAGAGATCATCTTGCCTCAGCTTCTCAAAGCGCTGGGATTACAGGCAAAAGCCACCACACCTGTCCTGATTTTCAGAATATTAAATAGCTCAGCTTCAGTATTCCAGAGTTGGTTTTTACACAGGTAGGCACCAGATTATTCCTATGTAACATGTAGATAAGGCATTGATAAAATGTATCATATGTGGCCTGGCAGGGTGGCTCATGCCTGTAATCCCAGCACTTTGGGAGGCCATGGCAGGCAGATCATCACAGGTCAGGAGTTCCGAGACCAGCCTGGCCAATGTGGCAAAACCGTGTCTCTACTAAAAATAAAAATAGAAAAACTTAGCCAGGTGTGGTGGCGGGCATCTGTAATTCCAGCTACTCGTGAGGCTGGGGCAGGCAGAACTGCTTCAACCCGGGAGGCAGAGTTTGCAGTGAGCCGAGATTGGGTCACTGCACTCCAGCCTGGGTGACAAAATGAGACTCCGTCTCAAAAAAAAAAAAAAAAAAAAAGTATCATGCTATCTCATATCAAGTATGTGTAAGTGATTTGCCAAACAAATCACTACTAGCAGGCTGAGGTATGCCCATCACTTGAGCCCAGGCTGCCGTGATCATCATGCCTGTGAACAGCCACTGCACTCCAGCTTAAGCAACAAAGCAAGACCCTGTCTCTAATGGAGTGTAGGGGAGGAGGAAGGGAATTCAAGAACCGAAATTTACCGGGTGCAGGGGCTTACGCCTTTAAAATCTCAGCACTTTGGGAGGCCAAAGCGGACGGACTGCTTGAGCCCAGGAGTTCAAGACCAGCCTGGGCAACACGGAGAAACCCATCTCTACAAAAAAACAGAAAAATCAATCGGGCATAGCGGTATGTGCTTGTGGTCCCGGCTACTCACTTTTTCTTTTCACTGGGCAAATGAATGTTGAGAAGAAAATCTAATGAAATACTGTATATAAGGAATAATGTCTCATGTTCAACTCACCGTTTCCTCGATTTAAAAAAATTTTGCGCGTGCGTGTAAATGGGGGTCTCACTGTGTTACTCAGGATGGTCTCAACTCCTGGGCTGAAGCGATCCTCCCGCCTCGGCCTCCCAAAGTGCTGGGATTACAGGCCTGAGCTACCATGACCATGGTCTCAACTCCTGGGCTGAAGCAACCCTCCCACCTCGGCCTCCCAAAGTACTGGGATTACAGGCCTGAGCTACCGTTTCCTCAATTTTTGAAGAAACAGTATAGGTTAAAAAGCTCGTGATCGGCCGGGCACGGTGGCTCACGCCTATAATCCCAGTACTTTGGGAGGCTGAGGTGGGCGGATCACAATGTTAGGAGCTCGAGACCATCCTGGCTAAAACGGTGAAACCCTGTCTCTACTAAAAATACAAAAAATTAGCCGGGCGTGGCTGTGTGCGCCTGTAGTCCCAGTTACTCGGGAGGCTGAGGCAGGAGGATGGCGTGAACCCGGGAGGCGGAGACTGCAGTGAGCCGAGATCGCGCCACTGCACTCCAGCCTGGGTGACACAGCGAGACTCTGTATCAAAAAAAAAAAAAAAAAAAAAAAAGAAAGCTCATGCTCTGGCCGAGCACAGTGGTTCACGCCTGTAATCCCAGCACTTTGGGAGGCCAGATCGATCACCTGAGGTCAGGAGTTCGAGACAAGACTGGTCAACACGGTGAAACCCTGTCTCTACTAAAAAAAAAAAAAAAAAAAAAAAAAAAAAAAAAAAAAAAAAAGTTAGCCAGGCGTGGTGGTGGGCGCCTGTAATCCCAGCTACTCAGGAGGCTGAGGCAGGAGAATCTCTTGAACCCAGGAGGCAGATGTTGCAGCGAGGAGAGATCGCGCCACTGCACTCCAGCCTGAGCAACAGAGTGAGACTTGTCTCAAAGAAATAAACAAAAACCAAACACATGCTCTGGAAGAGGCAACTGAATGCGCATTAGAATCTCTTTAGCATTCAGTCAGGCGTTCTTATTTCATTTTTTAAAACAGCGATAATACCAACCTAGTAGAATTACCAGGAGGATGAAATTGGGTAATGTTTGTAAAGCATTCCACACAATCCCTGGTATATTAGGAGTAACCTGGGAGAGATGAGCATTCTCTATATAACATAGAAGGTCCGAATCCTCTGGAGAGTTAAGTGCTCTCAATAAACTGTCAGGGGACCAGCGGGCCACGCCACGTATTTTCCCTATTTGGCAAGTCTTCCATTTTCAGTCTTTTCATCCACAAAACCGAGATGGATGAAATATGTCTACGAATCCGCCGTTCTTACGTCCCAGGCTTGCCGTGAGGATCAATAGGACAAGCGGCGTAAACTGACCAGGGCCCATCCAGTCTGAGAAGCCCTAGGGGGCATAGGGAGGGTCGCCGGCCCCCTCCCCGGGCCCGAGGCCGGGACTGCGGCCGCCCCCGCCAGTACTGCCCGCTAGCGCCCGACACCATGAGCCAGGCTCACGGGTAGGCCCCGGGATGCCCAGGACCACACCCTGCCCCGCACTCTGGCAGCCCCGGCGCCGGCACACGCTGACCTTGGCCCGCTCCGGAGGAGGGGGAGGAAGGAGAGGAAAGGGCGCCCATCTGAGGGCACAGGAATCTTCCAGCGCGAGGATCTAACCCAAGGCTGGCGCAGCCGGGGTCACCCTTCGCCCCAACCGGCCGGCGTGGGCCTGACGGGGACTCCCGCGCTCGGGGACGCGCCTGCGCCTCTTCGCGGAAGGGTCGGAGCTGCGCGGCCCCGAAGACCCGTCCCTCCCCCGTGCCTCGCCCAGCCTCTCCCGCGCTGACCCGCGGGCTGGCGGCCCCAGCGGCGGCGGGACGCGGCGGGGAGCGGGCTGCTAACGGCCCTCCGGCGCCCACGGCCACGCAGGGCCCGCGAGGGGAGAGCGCGCCCCGGCGCCGGGAGGCCGCGCACGCACATAACGGGGCGCCCGCTGGCCCTCACCCAGGATCTCCCGGCGCCGGTCGGCGTGGGGCTGGTCGGTGTAGACCCACTCGAAGTCTTCCCGCGACACGCGGCTCCCCATGGCGGCGGAGGTGGCTCGCAGGCTCGCTGTCGGCTCTCGCTCCTGGCCGTCTCCTCGGAGGTGGCTGCGGCGGCTTCCCGACTCGTGTGGTGTCGGCCGACTGCGGCGGAGCGCGGAGGAGACGGAGGCGTGGGCGGAGTCCCGAGGCCCCGCCCCTCGCGGCCCGCCCGCCTCGCTGGGTGTAGGGCGCGTGGCGCTCCCGGGTGTCAGTGCGGTGCTGGCTCTCAGCAATTCTGGGAGGCTGGGTTCTGAGTTTTGGTGACTTGGCCACCAGCCAGGATGCCGCGTTCTTGCGAGTGCCCGCCCCTGAGGCCTGCTGCCCCGGAGCCCGGAGAAGATGCGAAAGGAAGGAAAGGTCTCAAGTGAGATAAACCTGCCGCCTTAGCGCCTCCGCGAGCGGAGCACCGGGCACAGCTGCGATCACACCGAGTCTGGAGGTGCCGGAGCCCTTCTTAAATGGCAGCTGGCCTAAGTTTTGTTTAATTTTTAAAAGCAAATTAGCCATTGGGTCATATTTCGCTGCCTTCTAGAAATAATGCCTCAGGGAAAAAATGCAGAGTGCGTGACAATTAAAAGCTAATCAAGTAAAACACCATTGTTAAGAGGGGGAGATGATATGGGATTTGTTGTTGTGCTTGAATTATTGTAGAGTGACCATGTTTGTGAAGAGATGATTGCTCAACCTTTCATCTATCTGTCGCAGAAGTAATCAACCACAACCTCTTCCTGAAAGAAATGTTTTGAAACCAAACTAATTTTGTTTCAACATTAGCTACCACGTCTACATCAAAGAGCAACTTAAGGATTACAAAAAGAAGATAACCAAAGCGGGTGTGCCTCCTAATCAACATGCTGTTCACGCACACACGGCACACACACACACACACACACACACACAAATCTGATCAAGCCCCTAGATCTGACTGCTAATTTATTGAAAATAGAAAGGACATTTGGCCGGGTGCGTTGGCTCACGCCTGTAATCCCAGCACTCTGAGAGGCCGAGGCGGGTCCATCACCTGAGGTCGGGAGTTCGAGAGCAGCCTGAGCAGTAGGGTGAAACCCCGTCTCTACTAAAAATATAAAAATTAGCTGGGCATGGTGGCAGGCGCCTGTAATCCCAGCTACTCAGGAGGCTGAGGCAGGAGAATCGCTGGAACTGGGAGGCAGAGGTTGCAGTGAGCTGAGATGGAGCCACTGCACTCCAGCCTGGGCAACAGACTGAGACTCCTTCTCAAGAATAAAAAGAAAATAAAATAGAAAGGACAGAGAAATGTGTTAAACTGGGCCACGGGGATGAAACTAGCAAGATCCAACTCTGGGAGGCTCTATATAGGACAATGTCTGGGTTCTGTAATAAATAAAATTCAAGGAAAAAAAAAGAGAAGAGAAACCTATAGATTAAAAGGAGTTTAAAAGACATACAAACCCATTGCATGTGTTGACCTTATTTAGATTCGGATTGAAATAGTTTTAAAACATTGACATGAAATAATTGAACTCAAATATCAATTGGATATGTGATGACGTTAAGGAATTATCAGTTTCTTAAGTGTGATAATAATATTATGTTTATAGTGGGTTTTATTTTTTTGAGATAGAGTCTTGCTCTGTTGCCCAGGCTGGAGTGCAGTGGTGGCCTCATGTCTCACTTCAGCCTTGACCTGAGCTTAAGCCATCCTCCCACCTCAGCCTCCCGAGGAGCTGGGATCACAGGCGTGCACCACCATCCCTGGAATTTTTTGGCAGAGTCGGGGTCTCACCTTGTTGCCGAGGCTGGTCTCAAACTCTTGGGCTCAAGTGATCTCAAAGTATTGGGATCACAGGCATGAGCTACCACATCCGACCCCAGGAGCATTATTAGTAAATCCCTAAGACCTGCTCAGTACATTCACTTCTAAGACAGAGGACCAGCACGGCTGAGGCGTCTAGCAGAGAAGGCTCTGAGAGCAGAGGGAAGACAAAACAATGACACCTGGAGTGGAGGCCTGAAGGCTCATCAGAGCCCAGCAAGGGTTATGTCTGCAGGGCATGCTAGCAAATGCGGGGCTGGGACAGCCTCGGGAGGGTCCCAGTGTCGAAAAAGGAGTAGGATTTGATGATGGATAGATACACAGGTCTGATCATGCAGGAGCTTTTCAGTTGTTAACAACATGGTGGAGGAAAAAGAAGGTGGGGAGCGTCACCTGGAAAAGGACAGCTTTGTATTTGCCAAGTTTCCTCTGGATTGGCAGATGGCACATGAAGCTGATAATTAGACTCAACTGAGGAGGAAGTTTTCAGGTGCTGACAAGTAAATGCATCCTTGCAGTTCAGAACGCAGTTTCTATCACAGGCATGTGTGAACTGGCACACCAGTCCAAAAGCAGGCCAGGTGCTCGTGTCTGTATTCTGAGCACTTTGGGAGGCCGAGGTAGGGGGATCACTTGAGGGCAGGGGTTTGGGACAAACCTGGGCAAAATGGCGAAAACCCACCTCTGTACAAAAATACAAAAATTAGGCCGGGCGCGGTGGCTCACGCCTGTAATCCCAGCACTTTGGGAGGCCGAGGCGGGCGGATCACAAGGTCAGGAGATCGAGACCACGGTGAAACCCCGTCTCTACTAAAAATACAAAAAATTAGCGGGGCGCGGTTGTGGGCGCCTGTAGTCCCAGCTACTCGGGAGGCTGAGGCAGGAGAATGGCGTGAACCCGGGAGGCGGAGCTTGCAGTGAGCCGAGATCGCGCCACTGCACTCCAGCCTGGGCGACAGAGCGAGACTCCGTCTCAAAAAAAAAAAAAAAAAATACAAAAATTAGGCCAGGTACGGTGGCTCACGCCTATAATCCCAGCACTTTGGGAGGCCAAGGTGGGCGGATCACAGGGTCATGAGATCCAGACTATCCTGGCTAACACGGTGAAACCCTGTCTCTACTAAAAATACAAATAATTAGCCAGGCGTGGTGGCGGATGCCTGTAGTCCCAGCTACTTGGGGGGCTGAGACAGGAGAATGGCGTGAACCCAGGAGACAGAGCTTGCAGTGAGCCAAGATTGCGCCACTGAATTCCAGCCTGAGCGACAGAGCCAAACTCCCTCTCAAAAAAAAAAAAATTAACTGGGCGTCGTGGCCCATGCTTGTGGTCCCACCTATTGGTGAGGCTGAGGTGAGGCTGAGGTGGGAAGATTGCTTGAGCCCAGGAGGTCGAAGCTTCAGGGAGCTGAGAAATGAGCTGAGACTGTGGCACTGCACTCTAGCCTGTGTGACAGAGTGAGGCTTTGTCTCAAAAACATTAAAAATAAATAAATAAAAGGAAAAAGAAAGAAAAATGCAGAATTTGAAAAAAAAAATGTGGATTTGGACATACCTTTTTTTTTCTTTTGAGACAGAGTTGCCCTCTGTTGCCCAGGCTGGAGTGCAGTGTTGCGATCTTGGCTTACTGCAACCTCTGCCTCCTGGGTTCAAGCGATTCTCCTACCTCACCCTCCCGAGTAGCGGGATTACAGTCGTGTGCCACCACATCCAGTTACTTTTTGTTTTTTTAGTAGAGACAGGATTTCACCATGTTGGCCAGGTTGGTCTTGAACTCCTGACCTCAAGTGATCTGCCCACCTTGGCCTCCCAAAGTGCTGGGATTACAGCATGAGCACCACACCTGGCTTGGACATTCTTTTTTTTAAAAAAAGTTACAATTCATTTAATAGCAACTGGTAATCATGAAATTTTCTTATTTTGTTTATACCTTCTTTAAACAGGAGTCTGCAAATTAGCACTGATCTTTTGCAAAACTCATTACATGTACTGCCATTTTTCTTTTTTTTTTTTTTTTGAGACCGAGTCTCGCTCTGCTGCCCAGGCTGGAGTGCAGTGGCCGGATCTCAGCTCACTGCAAGCTCCGCCTTCCGGGTTTACGCCATTCTCCTGCCTCAGCCTCCCGAGTAGCCGGGACTACAGGCGCCCGCCACCACGCCCGGCTAGTTTTTTGTATTTTTTTTTTAGTATAGACGGGGTTTCACCATGTTAGCCAGGATGGTCTCGATCTCCTGACCTCGTGATCCGCCCGTCTCAGCCTCCCAAAGTGCTGGGATTACAGGCTTGAGCCACCGTGCCCGGCCTGCCATTTTTCTTAAGGTTGACCAAAGATAACCTAGAATTACAGCCGTTACATAATCACACAAAATGATTATGTATTAATCAGACCTGGTTTATCACCAGCATTTATAAAAACAGACGTAAGGAAAGAACTAGGTCTAGGGACACATGCATGGTCTTAATATAGCAAATGTTTAGCCTGTCCTGTCCTGACTATTACAAAATCAAGTTTGACATTCTAAAGTAAACTATTTTAGCTACAGGATTGTAGTGGGCATTGATAGCTATTTTAATGATGTCTAGGTATGCTTCTTTAATTTGGACTTTAAAAAGTTCTTAATATGTATGCGTAACAAAAAAGTAAACTAGGAAGTATAGCTGGGTGCGGTGGCTCTCACCTGTAATCCCAGCACTTTGAGAGGCCGAGGCAGGTGGATCACGAGGTCAGGAGTTCAAGAGCAGCCTGGCCAAGATGGTGAAACCCCGTCTCTACTAAAAATACAAAAATTAGCCAGGCGTGGTGGTGGGTGCTTGTAATCCCAGCTACTCGGGAGGCTGAGGCAGAGAATAGCTTGAACCTGGGAGGCGGAGGTTCCGGTGAGCCGAGATCGCGCCACTGCACTCCAGCCTGGGCAATGGAGCAACACTGTCTCAAAAAAAAAAAAAAAGTATAAATAAAATGCTTTAAAAAAAGATTCTTAGTGGATTATCTAGCTTTGTCAAATAATTTGTCTTGAAGCAAACACACTAGGAATTCTGGAAAGACACTCTCCAGTCTGCTGTTGGAAGCTGTGGTGAATCGCAGCCAGCCGTGATCATATTAGGAAATTTAAGATGAAGTAGTTTTCAGATGAGGGCAGCTATACTTTTGAAATGAATGTAGATTTTTCCTTTTCCATTTGCTTGATTTTTGAAAGGGCAGTTTATTTTTGAGACTATTTCAATAGTGATAACAGTTGAGATTCAATGGTATTGACTAATTTGTAGAAGAGTAATACAGAAAACATTCTTTATTCACTTCAAGCAAATAATCATAAGAATTTTATGGTATCTATTTCTTTTTTTTTTAATTTTATTTTTGAGGCAGAGTCTTACTGTGTCACCCAGGCTGGAGTACAGTGGCCCAATCTTGGCTCACTGCAATCTCTGCCTCCTGGGTTCTGGTGATTCTCCTGCCTCAGCCTCCTGAGTAGCTTGGATTACAGGCTCACGTCACCATGCCTGGCTAATTTTTGTATTTTTAGTTTCACCATATTGGTCAGGCTGGTCTCAAACTCCTGACCTCAGGTGATCCCCCCGCCTCGGCCTCCCATAGTGCTGGGATTACAGGCGTGAGCCACCGCGACCGGCCTAATTTTTGTATTTTTAGTAGAGACAGGGTTTCGCCCTGTTGGCTAGGCTGGTCTTGAACTCCTGACCTGAAGTGATCTGCCTGCCTCGGCCTCCCGCAGTGCTGGGATTACAGAAATGAGCCACTGTGCCCAGCCAATGTTTTGTATTTTTATACACCAGCAACAGCCAGTTAAGAAATGTAATAGGCCGGGTGCGGTGGCTCACGCCTCTAATCCCAGCACTTTGGGAGGCCGAGGAGGGCGAATCAGGAGATTGAGACTATCCTGACTAACACGGTGAAATCCTATCTCTACTAAAAATGCAAAAAATTAGCTGGGCGGGGTGGCGGGTGCCTGTAGTTCCAGCTACTCGGGAGGCCGAGGCAGGAGAATGGCGTGAATCCGGGAGGCAGAGCTTGCAGTGAGCCGAGATTGCACCACTGCTGCACTCCAGCCTGGGCCACAGAGTGAGACTCCGTCTCAAAAAAAAAAAAAAAAAGAAATGTAATCAAGGAGATACTTACCTGGCTGGGGAGACACCATGATCAAGATATGTAACCAAACAGAAAGATAGCATTTCTGATAACATAAAAAGTATGCAGGCTGGACATGGTGGCTCCCACCTGTAGTCCTAGCACGTTGGAAGGCTGAGGCAGACACATCACTTGAGTCCAGGAGTTCAAGCCCAGCCTGGGCAACATGGCAAAATTCTGTCTCCACATGGAGACTGACCAACATGGAGAAACCCCAGATCTACTAAAAATACAAAATTAGTTGGGCATGGTGGCACATGCCTGTAATCCCAGCTACTCCGGAGGCTGAGGCGGGAGAATCACTTGAACCTGGGAGGTGGAGCTTGCAGTGAGCCGGGATCATGCCATTGCACTCCAGCCTGGGCAACAAGAGTGAAACTCTGTCTCAAAAATAAATAAATAAATAAGCAAGTAAAAATAAAAATAAAACTATAAAAAATAAAAATATAAATAAATAAAGGCTGCTACCTTCCTAAAAATACTAGGTTTCTGATCAGCTGATGATGGGAATGGGATTAGAACTGCTGCAGGACCATTGGGGAGGAAGATACAGGAAGAAAGAAGAAAATTGAGAGATTATCAACATTATTTATTGCTCATAAAATGTGTAGAAGCAGGTGTGGTGGCTCATGCCTGTAATCCCAATACTTGGGGAGGCCAATGTGGGCTGATCACTTGAGGGCAGGGGTTCGAGACCAGCCTGGCCAACATGATGAAACCCTATCTCTACTAAAAATATGAAAAATTAGCCGGGTGTGGTGGTGTGCATCTGTAATCCCAGCTACTCAGGATGCTGAGGCACAAGAGTCTCTTGAACCCAGGATGTGGAGGTTGCAGTGAGCCAAGCCTCTGCAGTCCAGCCTGAGCGACAGAGTAAGACTGTCAAATAAAAAAAAGAAAGAAAGAAAAGAAAGAAAGGAAAAGGGAAAAGGAAGGAGAAGAGGGCCCAGCGCGGTGGATCACGCCTGTAATCCCAACATTTTGGGAGGCCGAGGCAGGTGGATGACCTGAGGTCAGCTGTTCAAGACCAGCCTGGCCAACATGGTGAAACCTCGTCTCTACTAAAAAATACAAAAATTAGCTGGTCGTGGTGGCAGGCACCTGTAATCTCAACTACTCGGGAGGCTGAGGATGGAGAATTGCTTGAACCTGGGAGGCAGAGGTAGTGGTGAGCCGAGATCATGCTACTGCACTCCAGCCTGGGAGATACAGTGAGACTCTGTCTGGAAAAGAAAAAAAAAAAAAGAAAGAAAGAAAAAAAAAAAGAAAGAAAGAAAAGAAAAGAAAGATAATTTGTAGAGCCTGAACCTGGAAATAAACTATTTCTTCTTCTGGCAAATGTTTAGAGGAGCATATAAAATTTAGCTATGCTTGCTAAAAAAGATTTTCCACAGTGAATATTCAAAGGGGCATGTACCATCAGTCCTGAAAGAGGCTATACACCATGCCCCTCAGGCTAGGGAGGTACAAGTGTTCTCATAAGTTTTGTTTGCTTTTGTTTTTACAAGCTCACACCTAACATCGTGTTCTCATAGTTTTTGAATGCACTTCAAATGCAGTATAATTTTTTTCTTTTTTTTTTTTTGAGATGGAATCTCACTCTATCACCCAGGCTGGAGTGCAGTAGCGCAATCTTGGCTCACTGCAACCTCTGCCTCCCTGGTTCAAGCGATTCTCCTGCCTCAGCCTCCCAAGTAGCTGGGATTACAGGCATGTGCCACCACACTCGGCTAATTTTTGTATTTTTAGTAGAGATGGGGTTTCGCCATGTTGTCCAGGCTGGTCTTGAACTCTTGGCCTCAAGTGATCCACCCACCTCTGCCTCCCAAAGTGCTAGGATTACAGGCAGGAGCCACTGCACCCAGCCCACATTAATACTTTTGAATCGCTTTTCACTGTAATAGGAGCTTCTCTCCGTGGCTGGCCAGCCTATTATTTGACAAACATGTTCAATTATGCACAATGAACTCTTTTTTTTTTTGATACGGAGTTTCCGCTCTTGTTGGCCAGGCTGGAGAGCAGTGGCTCCCTGCAACCTCTGCCTCCTGGGTTCAAGCAATTCTCCCGCCTCAGCCTCCCAAGTAGCTGGGATTACAGGCACGTGCCACCATGCCTGGCTAATTTTTGTATTTTTAGTAGAGATGAGTTTTCACCACATTGGCCAGGCTGTCTCAAATTCCTGACCTCGGGAGATCCGCCTGCCTCAGCCTCCCAAAGTGCTGGGATTACAGGCATGAGCCACCGCGCCTGACCCAGAACTCTTTTAACCATCTTTACAGCAAACTGCAGATTTAAATGGTAGTTCTTTAAAAGCCCAAACTTTGAGGTCCAAAATCTTTGGGAATACCAGTATATTCAGGCATCATTCCCTTTTCCAAACCTGCCCTTGCAATCATATTCATCTCTGAGGCATGCCCAAATTAGGGAATCCACTAGTTTCATGATTTTATCCTTTGCTAATTAAGCTGAGATTTGTCCTCTTGACAAATCTGTGAAAGCCAATGAATAGTCAACAACTTTCGGGAGTTTTGTCAGGGTAGAAAAAATGATGAATTATCCCCATTCCCATCTCGACCTGTGGTCAGTGGTTTTCATACCTTTCTTTTTCCCTCCCTTCTTCCCTCTCTATTTTCCTCCCTCCTTCTTTCTTCCTTTTCCTTCTTTCCTTCCTTCCTCCCTTCCTCCCTCCCGCCTGCCTTTCTCTCTTTCTTTCTTCTTTCTTTTTCTTTCTTTCTCCTTTCTTTCTCTCTCTCTTCCTTTCTTCTTTCTTTCCTTCTTTTTCTTCTTCTTCTTCCTTCCTTCCTTTCTCCCTTCTTCTTTCTTTCTTTCTTTCTTTCTTTCTTTCTTTCTTTCTTTCTTTCCTTCTCATTCTCCTCCTCCTCCTTCTTCTTCTTCTTTTTCTTCTTCTTCTTCATTTCTTTCTTCTTTCTTTTCTCTCTCTATCTCACTATCTTTCTCTCTCTCTCTCCTAAGCAGTCATTTTCTTCAAATTATATTTTTAAGTCAAAGAATTACGCCTCCTATCCTTCATGAAAACCTGATGAAAGGGGATTGTTATGATCACACTATAAAAGTTGGCCAGATTTAGAGACAGAAAGAATAATAGAGATTAACAGGGGGTGGGGAAGAGGGGAGTGGGGAGCTAGTCTTTAATGGGTATGGAGTTTCTCTTTGGCTGATGAAAAATTTCTGTAAATGGATAGTGGTGATGATTGAACAAATTTGTGAATATACTTAATGCTACTGAATTGTACATGTAAAAGTGGTTAAAATGGTAAATTTTGTTATGCATATTTACCATGATAAAAAATGAACAGAGCCTCAGAGAAATTTCGGACATCATTGAGCTCATCAAAATACAGCTGATGGCCGGGTGCGGTGGCTCAAGCCTGTAATCCCAGCACTTTGGGAGGCCGAGGCGGGCGGATCACGAGGTCAGGAGATCGAGACCATCCTGGCTGACACGGTGAAACCCCGTCTCTACTAAAAAATACAAAAAACTAGCCGGGCGAGGTGGCGGGCGCCTGTAGTCCCAGCTACTGGGGAGGCTGAGGCAGGAGAATTGCGTGAACCCGGGAGGCGGAGCCTGCAGTGAGCTGAGATCCGGCCACTGCACTCCAGCCTGGGCAGCAGAGCGAGACTCCATCTCAAAAAAAAAAAAAAAAAAAAAAAAAAAAAAACAGCTGATGGGAATACCAGAGGAGAGGAGAGAAAAGGGCAAGAAAAAAAAAATCAAAGGAAAAATGTATCTAAAATGATCTAAATTTGATGGAAAACATTGATCTACACATCCAAGAGATGCAATGAACCCAAGTAGAGGCCAGGCGCCGTGAACGCCTGTAATCCCAGCACTTTGGGAGGCCGAGTCAGGCGGATCATGAGGTCAGGAGATCGAGAACATCCTGGTTAACACGGTGAAACCCCGCCTCTACTAAAAATATAAAAAATTAGCCAGGCGTGGTGGCGGGCGTCTGTAGTCCCAGCTACTCAGGAGGCTGAGGCAGGAGAATGGCGTGAACCCGGGAGGTGGAGCTTGCAGTGAGCCGAGATCGTGCCACTGCACTCCAGCCTGGGTGACAGAGCGAGACTCTGTCTCAAAAACAAAACAAAACAAACAAAACAAAATGAACCCAAGTAGAATGAACACAAAACAGAGATCCCCTCAGATGCATTATGATAAAATCCTGAAAGCCAAAGAGAAAATCTTGAAACAGCAGGAGAAGAATGACTCATCACCGAAAAGGAGACCCTGATATGATGAATAGGTGACTCCTCATGAGAAACAGTGGAGGCCAGAAGGCAGTGGGATGGCATATTCAGAGTGCTGAAAGAAAAAGCTTATCAACCAAGGATCTGTGTCTAGCAAACTATCTGTCAAAAATGAGGGCAAGGGGTCCGAGTGTTATGGCTCATGCCTGTAATCCCAGCACTTTGGGAGGTTGAGGAGGGCGGATCATGAGATCAGGAGTTTGAGACCAGCCTGACCAACATAGTGAAACCCTGTCTCTTAAAAAAGTACAAAAATTAGCTAGGCGCAGTGGTGCGCCCCTGTAGTCCCAGTTACTCGGTAGACAGAGGCAAGAGAATCACTTGAACTTGGGAGGTGGAGGTTGCAGTGAGCCGAGATCATGCCATTGCACACCAGCCTGGGCATCAAGAGTGAAACTCTATCTCAAAAAAAAAAAAAAAAGAGAGAGAAGAGAATTTCTTTAGAGAGAGTTGGTACCAGGTTGCGCTGCCCATCCTTGCTGCACACCCTCTGGTGGCAGAAGGAACTGTTTGCTTTAATTACAGCCAAGTGAAGAGAGTTTCTCAGAACCATTCCTCGAACTTGACTTTTGTGTTTGGAGAGACAGAGGGGCTGGTACCTGACTTGGACTTGAGCATGCCTAAAGGTGAGGGGCAATCAGAAGCTGTCCATGGTCACTGAGTATGGACAGAGGGTCTCTGCTGATAGCAGCTTTTCTACCAGGTTGATCAGGTATAGGTGGACCAGATGTGTAACCGTTTGACAAGGGCTAGATTTGGTTGCTGTCTATGGCCTCATAGGTCATGCATCCTAATGCTTCGTCTTGAAGGAACATTTACCACCAGATGCCTAGGGCTAAGGAGGGGTTCCTGTGAGTCAGCTGTACGGTAACTCAGAAGAAAAATTCATGGTGAAGGTAACCCATGAGGAGATTATTTAAAAACCAATGGAGGGATGAGAGCAGTGGCTCATGCCTGTAATTTCAGCACCTTGGGAGGCTGAGATGGGAAGATCACTTGTGGCCAGGAGTTTGAGGCCAGCCTGGGCAATGTAGCAAGAATCTGCATCTATCAAAAATAAAAATAATTAGCCGGGCATGGTAGTCCCAGCTACTCAGGAAGTTGATGCGGGAGGATCACTTGAGCTCAGGAGTTCAAGACTGCAGTGAGTGATAAAGCAAGATCTTGTCTCTTAAAAAAAAGAAAACAACAGCAACAACAACAACAGTGGGAAATGCCTTGGGGAAAACAATCTCAAAGTGTGATCTCTGCCTCAACCAAGAGACACACATGACAGATTCTAACCATACCAGTAATGCAGATTTTTTTTTCTTTTTTCTATCTCTCCTCCCCACTGGGTTAGACAGCAGAGAGTCTGGCAGGAGAGGGAGGAGGAAAAGCAAAGAGAAGAAATGGAAGACATCCTCCTTCCTGCCCTTCTCCACTGAAAAGGAGAAGCCCAACTCAAAGCTTCTCTGAAGTTGAACTCAGGCCTGACTTACAGAAAGAGGAAAGAAGCGGGTGGGCACAGTGGCTCATGCCTGTAATCCCAGCACTTTGGGAAGCCAACGCGGGCAGATCACCTGACTTCAGGAGTTCAAGACCAGCCTGCCCAATGTGGTGAAACTCCGTCTATACTAAAAATGCAAAAATTAGCTGGGCCTGGTGGCAGGCACCTGTAATCCTAACTACTTGGGAGGCTGAGGCAGGAAAATCGCTTGAACCTGGGAGGTGGAGGTTGCAGTGAGCCGAGATCGAGCCACTGCACTCCAGCCTGTGCGACAGAGCAAGACTCCGTCTCAAAAAAAGAGAAAAGAAAGAGGAAAGAAGCTTTAATCAATTGAGACAATAAAGTCTTTCTTCGGATCAGGCTGGATTTTTAAATAACCGGATAAAGGTGATTAATTTGTTAGTGACCAAGAGAGTCTCCGGGACCTGCCCGAGATTCCTTCTGGGATCAGGGCAGAACAATGCAACAGGACAGTCTAAAAGAGCAGTTACTGAGAAGAAATGAATCTGCTTCCATTTGCACCCTTCCAAGTCTAGCTCATGCAAAAGCAGTTGTACTCAGATGACTCTTTTACTCACCAGCAGCCACAGCTTATGAAAAAGGAAATTGACAACGGAAGAGGGTGAAGGGGCATAGGCAAGAAGAAAAGTCTTGAACTAGTGAGCACTGAAATCAAAACCACAGGATTAGAGAGATTTCCCCCATTTCATGTATGAGGAAGCAAATACTTCCAGAATGTGAGTGACATGTCTTAGATCACACAGCTTAGAGCACATTAGAGGCTAAAAAGGGAAAAGGTTGTCTGGGTTCCAAATCCCAAATAGAAGATGGACTTGATCCAGAGGTGACTCATGGTGGGGAAGGCGGGGGTCCAGGATCCAGGAAAACACCATGAACTGATAGAGCAGTTCTGTAGGATGAAGCAGCTTTATCTATCTGTGTGAAACCAACAATATGAATGAGTGGAGAAAAGAGCGCATAGCTTTCATTCTTCCAGAGTCTGAATTTTGCAGGGGATTGACTGGGATTGAGAATACATTTGTAAGAGATTTTGTTTTTTTCCCAGGTTTTTGGTTTTTAAGAAAACAAGGTCAGGCCAGACGCGATGGCTCACGCCTGTAATCCCAGCACTTTGGGAGGCCAAAGCGGATGGATCACGAGGTCAAGAGTTCGAAACCAGCCTGGTCAACATGGTGAAGCTCTGTCTCTACTAAGAATACAAAAATTAGGCCAGGCACTATGGCTCACCCCTGTAATCCCAGCACTCTGGGGGCCTGAGGCGGGCGGATCATCTGAGGTCGGGAGTTTGAGACTAACCTGAGCAACGTGGAGAAACCTCATCTCTACTAAAAATACAAAATTAGCCAGATGTGGTGGCACACGCCTGTAATCCCAGCTACTAGGGAGGCTGAGATGGGAGAATCGCTTGAACTCGGGAGCTGGAGGTTGCAGTGAGCTGAGATCGTGCCATCGCACTCCAGCCTGGGTGACAGAGTGAGACTCCGTCTCAAAACAAAAACCAAAAACCAAAAACCAAAAAACAAAAAAACAAAAAAACAAAAAACAATTCTGGGGCCTGGAAAGTCCAAGATAAAAGCACTGGCGTATTCAGTATCTGGTGAGGGGCTGCTGCTTTGTTCATGGATGGCCGTCTTCTGGCTATAACCTCACATGGCAGAAGAGTGAAGGAGTTTTGTGGGGTCTCTTTTATTTTTTTAATTAATTAATTGATTAATTAATTTTTTTGAGATGGAGTCTCGCTCTGTCTGTCACCCAGGCTGGAGTGCAATGGTATGCTCTCAGCTCACTGCAACCTCCGCTTCCTGGGTTCAAGAAATTCTCCTGCCTCAGCCTCCCAAGTAGCTGGGACTACAGGCACCCGCCACCACCATGCCTGGCTAATTTTTGTATTTTCAGTAGAGATGGGGTTTCACATGTTGGCCAGGCTGGTCTCAAACTGCTGACCTCAGGTAATCTGCCTGCTTCGGCCTCCCAAAGTGCTGGGATTACAGGTGTGAGCCACCATGCCTAGCCTGGGGTCTCTTTTAAAAGAGCATTAACCTCATTCATGAAGGCTTCACCCTCATGACATAATCACCTCCTCAAAGCCCAACCTCCTGGTCTCCTCCCCTTGAGGATTAGGCTTCAAGGCATACATTTTGTGGGGACACAAACTTTCAGTCTATAGGAGCTGGTTTAATTGTTGAATAGGTAATACACTTCCATGGTTTAAAAATAGAAAAACATATAGAAGGTGTCTAGTGATAAGCTCCTCCCAGCTCCTGTTTCTGTTGTTATGTTGTCAAACCCCAAAATATAACCACTGTTATTGATTCCCTGTGCATTTTTCTAGATTTTCTTTCCTTCTTTCTTTCTTTCTTTCTTTCTTTCTTTCTTTCTTTCTTTCTTTCTTTCTTTCTTTCTCTTTCTTTTTCTTTCTTTTTCTTTTTCTTTCTTTCTCCCTCCCTCTCTTTCTTTCTCTCCCTCTCTTTCTTTCTCTTTCTTTCTTTCTTTCTTTCTTTCTTTCTTTCTTTCTTTCTTTCTTTCTTTTTCTTTCTTTCTTTCTTTCTTTCTTTCTTTCTTTTCTTCTTTCTTTCTTTCTTTCTTTCTTTCTTTCTTTCTTTCTTTCTTTCTTTCTTTCTTTCTTTCTTTCTTTCTTTCTTTCTTTTCTTTCTCCTTCCTTCCTTCCTTTTTTTTTTTTTTTGAGATGGAGTCTCTCTCTGTCTCCCAGCCTGCAGTGCGTGCAGTGGTGTAATCTCAGCTCACTGCAACCTCCGACTCCTAGATTCAAGTGATTCTCCTGCCTCAGCCTCCTAAGTATCTGGGACTACAGGCGCAGACTACCATGCCTGCCTAAGTTTTGTATTTTTAGTAGAGGTGGGATTTCACCATGTTGGGCAGGCTGGTCTCAAACTCCTGACCTCAAGTGATCTGCCCCCCTCAGTCTTCCAAATTGCTGGGATTACAGGCATGAGCCACCGTGCCGGCCTAGAGTTTCTTTATGCATATGCATGCCACTACTTAGCACTACAGTCATGAACTGCTTAAATATGGGGATGTGCTCTCAGAAATGCATCATTAAGTCATTTTGTTGTATGAATATCATAGAGTTTACTTACACAAACCTAGATGGTTTAGCTTACTATACACCCAGGCTATATGGTACAGCTTATTGATCTTAGACTACAAAACTGTATCGCATGTTCCTGTTCTGAATACTGTAGGCACTTATAGCACAGTGGTATTTGTGTATCTAAACACATAAACATAGAAAAGAAGCAGTAAAAATATGGTAGTATAAGCTGGGCGTGGTGGCTCATGCCTGTAATCCCAGCACTTTGGGAGGCTGAGGCAGGTGGATTACTTGAGGTCGGGAGTTCGAGACCAGCCTGACTAACATGGAGAAACCCCGTCTCTACTAAAAAATATAAAATTAGCCTGGCGTGGTGGCACATGCCTCTAATCCTAGCTACTCGGGAGGCTGAGGCAGGAGTATCACTTGAACCTGGGAGGCAGGGGTTGTGGTAAACTGAGATTGCACCATTGCACTCTAGCCTGGGCAACAAGAGTGAAACTCTGTCTCAAAAAAAAAAAAAATATATATATATATATATATGGGACTGTCATAGAATATGCTGCTGCTTGTTGACTGAAATGTTGTTATTCAGCATGACTCTATATTATTTCCCTCTTTATTTTTCACAAAAGTTAGTATACTGTAATACTATTCTGTATTTTGTTATTTCCCTTAGCAGTCTTAGAAATATATATATATATATTTTTCTTTTTGAGACAGAGTCTCACTCTGTCTTCCAAACTGGCGTGCAGTGGCACAATCTCAGCTCACCGCAACCTCCACCTCCTGGGTTCAAGTGATTCTCCTGCATAGCTGGGATTACAGACACATGCCACCATGCCTGGCTACTTTTTGGATTTTTTTTTAGTAGAGACAGGGTTTCACCACATTGGCCAGGCTGGTCTCGAACTCTTGATCTCAGGTGATCCACCCACCTTGGCCTCCCAGAGTGCTGGGATTACAGGCATGAGGCACCATGCCGGCCTTTTTGTTTTTTTTTTTCTCTGTTTGAGACATAGTCTCACTCTGTCTCCCAGGCTGGAGTACAGTGGCACGATCTCAGCTCACTGCAACCTTTGCCTCCCAGGTTCAAGTGATTCTCCTGCATCAGCCTCCCAGGTAGCTGGAATTACAGGTGCCCACCACCATGCCCAGCTACTTTTTGTATTTTTAGTAGAGATGGGGTTTCACCATGTTGGTCAGGCTGGTCTTGAACTCTTGACCTCAAGTGATCTGCCTACGCTGGCCTCCCAAAGTGCTGGGATTGCAGGCATGAGCCACTGCACCTGGCCAGAAATATTTCTGAGCATATAGATAATTTTCTTATTTTTACAGGTGCCTAGTATTATATTGTAAGGATATATCCCAATTTATGAAACCTGTCTCCTATTGATGGATATTTTACTATTATTTTTTGAGACAAGGTCTTGCTGTCACTCAGGCTGAGTGCAGTGGCAGCTCACTGCAGACTTGACCTCCTGGGCTCAAGCCATCCTCCTGTCTCAGCCTCCCAAGTAGTTGGGACTACAGGTATATGCCACCAAGCCTGGCTAATTTTTTTTTTTTTTTTAATTTTAAATTTTAAATTTTTGTTTTTGGTAGAGACAAAGTCTTGGTATATTGCCCAGGCTGGTCATGAACTCCTAGATGCAAGCAATCCTCCCACCCTGGCCTCCCAAAGTGTATTTTTTAAATAGTTTCTTTATTCTCAAATGGTAGTGACTGTTTTGATATTGGTGGGAATTTTAATATAAATTTCTTTTATGACACCAAAAGTGATGAAACTGTTTTCTGTTTGGGATGGCTGATGGTCATGACCCCTACTGGTTTCAAGAACTGTCCCTGACCAATACTAACTTTCGTATTTTCTTCCTACTTTCTCCTCCCTTTTACTCTTCTTCCTCTCTTCTCTCGCTCCATTTTCTTTGTTATTGCTAAATATGGGGAGCTAAGGGTTGTTTAGCATTTAGATTCAAAATGACAAATGTGCTTTACAGTGGTATTTCTCAAATTTTAATGTGCAAACTAATCACCAGGCGATCTTGTTAAAATGCAGATTTGGTTCTGGAATGGGGCCTGAGATTCTACATTTCACAGAAGCTCCTATGTGATTCAGAGGCTGTTGATCCATGGGCCACACTGTAAGAGGCAGTGTCCTCTTACAGTAGGGTTACAGGAACTGTTTATCTTTAGCACTTTCTTGTAAGCTTGCTCCAACTCTCCAAAGAAAGAGCAAGCAGTTTAGCCCTCTTTTCTCTCTCTCTCTTTTTTTTTTTTTTTTGAGACGGAGTCTTGCTCTATTGCCAGGCTGGAGTGCAGTGGTGCGATCTCAGCTCACTGCAGCCTCTGCCTCCCGGGTTCGAGCTATTCTTCTGCCTCAGCCTCCCAAGTAGCTAGGACTACAGGCACACACCACTACGCCCAGCTAATTTTTGTATATTTAGTAGAGATAGGGTTTCACCATGTTGGCCAGGATGGTCTCAATCTCTTGACCTCGTGATCTGCCTGCCTCGGCATCCCAAAGTGCTGGGATTACAGGCGTGAGCCAACGCGCCTGGCCTAGCCCTCTCTTCTCTACCCCACCCCAAGTAATTCTCTTTGGCTTGGCCTTGAGAAGGGAGGGGTGTTCCCCTTGTCTTATCACAGAAAAGTACATCTTAGGTGTTGCATTCTGGAGTCAGTTTTGCTATTTACATCGCTGCTTCACAGATTCTTAACAAATCAGTTAATTTGCATTCGACTTTTGTTCAAACCAAAGGAGAGGAGGAAAAAGGTTTAAAAACACAAAAGCTGAGAAAGTTGACAGCTATTTAGTTGCGTCTCCTTGAACAGAATTTATTGAATTAGGGGAAGTTTGTCCTTGATTTGTATTTCCTTTATAGTTATCAGTTGTACATTTTGGCCAAACACCCAACTGCTCACATTTCTTGTGTGTATGATTTACTCTAATTTTGCTTTGAGGAAATGATCAATCAGAAAACAGAGGGATGTAGGCCGGGTGCGGTGGCTCATGCCTGTAATTCCAGCACTTTGGGAGGCCGAGGCGGGCATATCACCTGAGGTCGGGAGTTTGAGACCACCTGGCCAACATAGCGAAACCCCCCATCTCTACCAAAAATACATAAATTAGGTGGGTGTGGTGGCACACACCTGTAATACCAGCTACTTAGGAAGCTGAGGGGGAGAATCCCTTGAACCCAGGAGGTGGAGGTTGCAGTGAGCCGAGATCGCACCACTGCACTCCAGCCTGGGCAACAGAGACTCCATAAAAACAAACAAACAAACAAAAAAACAGAGGAATGTATACCAGTGAGTTGAGATACATCTTTTTGGAAAGAACATCATCTTTAATGAATTCTGTAAGAATTGGTTCAGCAATTAACATGGGGAAGTTCATACAGGTGAGATCTTTTAAAAAGTTTTTTAAAGAAAAGCAAAAAAGCAAGAATACTGGTGAAGATCCTTGGTTTCTAACAATGTCAATCTATTACACAGCAATTGAGCCACCTGGAGAATATGAAAATTCAAATTTCCACCCTCATCTGCCTTCTGAAGACTGGGGATACACAGCGGCCACCTTTATCTTTCTAGGCTATCTGGATGACTAGAACGCAGTAATGGTGCTAGGACAATTGACACCACTGCTGTCACCCTCACCCACAGTATAAAGTTACCTGTGATCTCTTTTCTGAAAATCTAAGCTGTCTACAGGCTGGGGTTAAAGCACTTAGAGAAGTTTTATCTTCTTCAGAGAACTGTTTTCAGCAATTCCCTACCAGTTATACCTTTAAGAAACAGGTTAAATGGATGTATATGATTTTATTTTGTTGTTAAGCATTTAGTTTTGGAACTGGAAGTAGTCTTGAAAAGAGAACTAGTACCCTGCCCTTGCAGGGCAAAAGAATTGGTAGTTGCTACTTTTCTACTGACCAGCAGCATATATTATAGGAATGTGACATTTTTGGAAACAGAGTCTTGCTCTGTTGCCCAGGCTGGAGGGCAGTGGCGTGACCTCGGCTCGCTGTAACCTCCACCTCCCCAGCTCAAGCAGTTCTCATGCCTCGGCCTCCCTAGTAGCTGAGACTACAGATGTGCGTCACCATGCCTGGCTAATTTTTGTATTTTTAGTAGAGATGGGGTTTTGCCACATGGGCCAGTCTGGTCTCAAACTCCTGGCCTCAAATGACCCACCCATCTTGGCCTCCCACAATGCTGGGGTAGCAGGTGTGAGCCACCGCACCGGGCCGGAAGGGGACTTTACACGTCAGTAGCCTCAGAGCACATCTACTGCCAGGACTTCCTCTGAGTTTAGATTACAGGTTCTGGAAGCCTTAAAAACATTCTCTTTCACTTGCACACCTAGGTGCAAGTTTAAGGTTACTTGCATAACCTTAAAAGTTGCCTCCACCAAGCCCAACTTTTTTTTTTTTGAGATGGAGTCTCGCTCTGTCACCCAGGCTGGAGTACAATGGCATGATCTTGGCTCACGGCAACCTCCGCTTCCTGGGTTCAAGCAATTCTCCTGCCTCAACCTCCGGAGGAGCTGGGATTAGAGGTACCTGCCACCACGCCCGGCTAATTGTTGTATTTTTAGTAGAGATGAGGTTTCACCATGTTGGCCAGGCTGGTCTCGAACTCCTGACCTCATGAGCTGCCCACCTTGGCCTCCCAAAGTGCTAGGATTACAGGTGTGAGCCACCGTGCCCGGCCTAGCCCAGCTTTTTCTTTATCTCAGTTCTACATACTACCGTTAGCATTAGTGATTTGGGCACTGACTGCTTCTAGTGGATGTGTGGGATGGTCTTGCTTATATTAAGTTCAGAGTCTCATTATTCTCAGGTTTCTAGGATGTAGTATAGTGTAGTAGGAAGTTTATAAACTTCAGAGCTTATGGGTCAAATCCCACTTATGGCACTTACTTGCATACACTGTGGACACATTGCTTAGCACGAGTTCAACTTCCCCATGTAGAGTAAGACCTACTTTATAAGGTAGCTGTGAGGACCACTGTAACATCTGTAAAACACACAGTACAGTGTTCCAAAAGACAGTAGCTATTAATATGGTATGTTAGCAATAGAGCTCCATATTCTTTTGTGGATGAAATACAAAGAAAACAAGTAGCACTGGTAACAACACATTTATTTACGTACCCTGTTGTGTGACCGGGAGGTGTTTTTCACTTTCCAATAATTGATTCAGTTATAACAATTAGAATTCCAGAAGGTAAACTAGTAATTTATTGTTGCTCATAAGCATAGGTAAACAGACATGGTACCACAATAAAGGAATCTTAAACACTTCTAACCTTTTGGAATAGGTTTGAATATGGACCAATATACTTTGCCAATGGACCTAACAGATTGCCAATGTATTTCTAAAATGTCATAGTTCTCTTCAGACACAACAGAAGAAATCTGGATCTAATTTTTAAACCTCAGAAATTTAACCAAGATGATTAGGAAGATGCGAAAGGCCGGCAGTACTTAAGCCTGTCATATTTATCACCAATATAACTGTATTGCTATTAAAAGTAAAATCATGGTAGGGAGCAGCCAACTAATTGCTAGTCTCAGTTCATAGATTTAGTATTTTTTGAAAATAATTCACCTCAGATGGCAGGCTATACAAATTTAAAGTAGTCGTAACTTAACCTTTTGTGTACTAGTTAAAGCAATTCAGATAGATCCCAAGTCAAAGAACTGAATGGTGTTATCAAATTGGGTTTCATATCAGAAATCAGCCATTTCCAAACAACTGCATCATATAGGACGTTTTCTTTCAGACTGCCTTTTATTCCTGGCTTCAAATCTTACTCACAGTATATGTTTTTAGAGAGTTTGGTAAGTGTAACAAATGGGTACTCATTGGTAGAGCAGGATATAAGAATGTGCTGATCACCAAGTATGAGATTTACATTACATTAAATTAAAATTATATAATGTTGGAAATAGACAATATAGGGAGTTCCCAGATCCTAGAAATTATTATGGCTAAGGAAACAGAGAACTCAAGAAAGGAATCTACCTCCAAGAAACTAATTCAGTATAATAAAATAGAATTAAGTGCCCTGTCTTAGGAAAAATTTATTAAGAATAAGGAACAACTGGGACATCATACATCGTTTCTTTGGAGATTAAAGTGCAGGCTATGAAATGGCATATAAAATAATGCATAAAATAGTGCAATCTTAAGGTGCCATTTTTTTATTACACATAGCCTAGTTTTATGTCCATTTTCTCTCAAAAAATCCAGCTGTAGTGACACCTTTTAGCTTATTAATTTAGGCATTACTTACACTGTTTTACCCACCTTTGGGGCTACATAGAATATTTTAACATTTTTAACACGTAGAATAATTGCGCATACATCTTGAAACTACTAAATAGAGATTAAGGCAAGCCCCTGTAAAGTTCAGTACTCCAAAAAACGTGTTTTACAAAAAAATTGCTTCCCAAATCAGTGGCTTTTGACTGGATGATACCCCAATAGTCTTTAAAACTAAGTATAATGACTCTCAATACATTTGCATTTGCTCCATTATTTTCAGGCTCTGTACAGGAGTTTGAAAAACAACAGGTTCTATAACCTCAGAATCTGTAAAAACCAGGTAAGCCAAGTGCATGTGGGAGATAAGCAGAGGATCCAGCTGGGGTGGGGATAAGGCCAGCCCTTTTCATTTCTTAGGCACGCCTTTTCACATTGTTATCCATGTGTGTAGCGCTGTACCATAATACATCCCTATGTGGAAATGACCCCTTAACATGGAGATGTCTCCTCTGAAAAACAGCCAAGGAAGATGATGGGAATACTTCAAGAAATGTTGCACTAAGACAACGCAATATTAACAACACACAGCATTTAAATACCTGACTTAAAATGCAGGGCAGAATGGTTCTCTCAGGAGGTTAATTTACAGTTTTTCTGTAACATATGTCAGTTTCACCTGATCAAAATAATCTGCAGTTTGTTGAACCTTAAATACCATTATGCTATCCGTAAGTAAGCATAACGGCTAATAACTGTCCCAATAACTGGTGAAGGCAACATCCTAACATGTTTTAGCTAAATAGCCTAAGATTTAAGATTTGAACAACCGAACGAACTGTAGTGCTTTATTCTCCTACTGCATGGAACATTCATGCATTAACAAGTACAATGAATTAGCTTTATGAATAGGTAAGTGTATGCAATAGAAATTTGGATTTTGTAATAGAAAATTTACCTTCTAACAGTGTGACTACTTATTATGAAAGCCATATACACATGTTAACTAATGGAAGACTACACAGATGTTTAGGCTATCTAGATGTAGTTTAAAAAGAAATTCAGGAAACTTAATAGTTCATGAACGACCATTAAAGAAATAGTCTGGGGCTGTATCCCTTTGATGCATACGGATCACACTCTGTAAATCTGTAAACACATACTCTGATACGTAAAAAAAAAGTCTTCCTGTGACCAGAAAAGCAGACTAGTAGAGGCCCTGGGTATTCCACCAGGCCTCCTCTAAAGATACGATAATATGGCTAAATACTCTGATTATAAAAATGAGAAGTGCTGAGAAAATAAGTTCCAGACGGGGACTTTTATGGATGATCTTGGCTGACAAATGTTTTTTGGAAATTGTTTTATTTTAAAATTACCTTCCCAACAAACCATGAAACACTTGGATGTTACTTTATGGTTTTTCATTGAAAACATACTACATTGTAAATGGAATTTCAAAGTCAGACATAGAATTGATGAAGATCTAAGGACAATATTATGTAAGGACAATATTAAAAATGGATAGAAAAAGCTTCGTCTGGTGAGGTTAATTTAAAGGACGCACAGCCATGTCACGGTGGACGGATAAAAGGCGATAGCCTTGTGCTCTTATTCGACTAAGGCGTCTACCAAACCTTAGGGTTACACAGGCGCCAACCCCCGCCTGGAAAGGGACAGTTTTCTATATTACACCCAAATTTACTTTAAATAACTGAAGCCCAAGGCAACAGCTGTTTAAAAGAACTTAACAGTCAAACAGCTACATAATTTAGTAAATTAAAATACAACTAAGACAGTGATAATTGAATGTCTCAAAAATATACAACTGGGGAAAATAACCACTGTGCACAATTTGGAGGTTGTTAAAGTGACCACTTAGGAGGTTGAACAGTGCAAGACATGCTTTTCCAGTTACAAGCTCAAAACAGGAGTGCAAACAAAATTAAAGCTTTTGTTTAAAGTTGTAGGATAAGGAAAGCTTGAAACTAATATTAAAAAGCTTCCCTCAAGGTCATCCCCCAGAAATGAAATAATCAAAACGCTTTTTCATGGTACAATTTTCCTCAATGAACTTTGCTGCAATGGCAAAACTGCATCCCGCAAGTCGAGTCCCCTACTCACTCACCACATCTGATCAACTGAGCACATGGTGGTGAGCAAAGAGGAGTACTAACTCCCAGAGGTCCAATATTGATAGAAAGAGCCTTGGAATTTGGGGTTCTGCCTTAGCCAGTGTACCTGAACCCTACAGAGAACAGATAAAGCAATAGGCTTTAATAGTCTCTTGTTTCTATAAAACTGGAGGACAAATGGATGAAAAACTCCCCCTCTAGAGGCAAGCTGTTGCGGTGGAAGATGTTAAGCGCTTAAACTAAGACGCCGCTCTAAAAAGTGGAGAAGTATAGAGGTTCAAGATCAATACCAGTGCAAGAGCTTTTTAAGTGAGTTGATTAGGCAATGCATGCATCCATCCATGCAAATGTAGGACATGGCCCCCAAAGAGAATTGAAAACATGTATAACAGCTGGGTAAGTTTCTTGCCAGTAGTTTATAAAAATATATAGTCAATACTGTAGAGCCTCCTTCTACAGTCAATACTATGGAAGTCCATTTTAGTTACCCATTACTTCAATACCAAAAAGCATTAACTACTTTTCAGACATTCCAGACAAAGGTCACTTATAACAAAAAGATGACTTAAAAAAAAAAAAAAAAAGAACCAAGATAGTGTCCATTTAAAAAGTAGGTCTTTTCTTTCAAGTGAACAGGACATTTTCTGTATTAAACTTAACTTCTGTTTAGTCTGTCAAGACTGGGTTTAAGATCCTTATGTATGTGCATATATGCAGAAACAAATTAACTTACTTTCAACATTATCTGCACAGAAAAAAGTTAACTCCTCAAAACATGATAGAACAGGTCTGGTTAGTACAAATCTATTGCAAAGTAAAAAGATTCTGTGCATCAGTTCAATCAGGAGAAGCGGGAAAAGAATGTCCCAACCATAAGAGTTCAAGTTGTGTTCTGAAAGCCTAGAAGCTTAAGGGACACCGTGTTGCTCACAGTATCCTGATATGCATAACTGCTTAAGCTACTAAGCTGCGTCTTCCTCTGGAACTAGAACCACATTCCAATTTACTTTCTATTCCGAAGACGTTTAGATTTCCTAAGAGAGTCTATGGCTTCTGTGGCCTTTTTTCGTTTCCGAGGAGACTCCTCATTCTGCCCAGACCCTGAGGAATTTCCTACAGCACTTTCCATTACTTCTCGTAGTTTGCGTTCTAGCTCTGCCAACCGTGCATTTTGTTCACCTATGATCTGGGTCTGCTCTAGCAGTTTCTGGTCCTGGTCTTGAAGCTGTTTTTGCTGTTCTTGCACTTTGGTGCGAAGCTCAGAAATTTCACGCCTGAGAACAGTCACGCCAGCACCATTTGTTTTAACCTGCTGCTGGAGTTTGGTAACCTCTTGTCTTGAAGGGTTTTGCTTGGAGAAGAGCTGCATTGTTGTTAGGGCTGCAGATGGTCCTGGAACTGTGGAGGAATAATTTAAAAGGGTCAGTCACTTAAAATGTTTCTCTACCAGTCTTACACTTATTTAAAAATGGAATACCCTTATTATGTCACTTCTGAGAATTTCTTCTTCTTTGCAATCCAGTTGGTCAATTGGGTTAATCATCATAATTTAACATATTATTTTAACTATAAATGAGTTTAAATTCTGATTCTCCTGCTCACGTGGCAGTATATAGACTGCCAGGAAATGAAGAAAGGCATTTAATAGCATAAACTTGAGTTTAAAATATTGTAAAATATTTTCAGAACCTAGTGACAAAATACAAGCAGTAAAATTAGAAAATAATAATTTTTTTTTATTTTTTTGAGATGGAGTCTCGCTCTGTCGCCCAGGCTGGAGTGCAGTGGCACGATCTCGGCTCACTGCAAGCTCCTCCTCCCAGGTACACGCCCTTCTCCTGCCTCAGCCTCCGGAGTAGCTGGGACTACAGGCGCCCGCCACCACACCCGGCTAATTTCTTTTTGTATTTTTTGTAGAGATGGGGTTTCACCGTGTTAGCCAGGATGGTTTGGATCTCCTGACCTCGTGATCCAATTGCCTCAGCCTCCCAAAGTGCTGGGATTACAGATGCATTGAAGCACTGTGCCCGGCCAGAAAATAATTATTTTCTATCTAATTCACATAACAAACACACTTTCAAGTTAGAAGTACAGACCTACAGGTTGCACGTTTCTAATCCAGAAATCTGAAATCCAAAATCTGAAACTTCTTGAGCACCAACATGATGCTCAAGGAAATGGCTCATTGGAGCATTTTGGATTGTGGGTATGTGGATAAGAGACTGTGCAGCCAGTACATGTAATGCAAATATTCCAAACTCTGAAAAAAAGCTGAAATCTGAAACACTTCTGGTCCTAAGAAATTTGGATAAGGGATACTCAACCTGTATCGTGTTCTTAAGTTCACTCTGAACTTAAGTTATTTGCAAAGGCTTCAACTTTAGCCAAATGATAGGACTCCATTAAAGAGTGGGTTACATCATACATTATGATCACAAAGAATTCCTGGCATGGTGTAGGAGGGCCTTGGACCTACTCTTTCAGGAATAATTAGAATGTAACACAAGCACAAAAATAACTATTTTAAACAAAGAACCTACTTTCTTTTAACCTTATCTACTGAAGGTTTTCTAAAAGGACCAGATGGGTCCATTCATACCCTAAACACATCATGTTAATCTTCTCCTTGCGCATTTAAATAACTGTATTTCCTTTATAGATGCATTCTTCTTTCCCTCTCTGCTTATCCATATCCAACTTCTACTTATTCACCAAGGCTTAAATCAATCCTTACCTCCTGTGATGTTTCCATCAGACCAGCCAGCACTGATCTACCTTAAAATTGTTTCTCTGCTCTCATTTGACATTTAATTGGACATTGCATTACTTGTTTTGCCTATGATAATTTAACTTCAAGTCTGAGTATATCTTACCTTTTGAAATAGTAAGATCCTTGAGAGCAGACACCACGTATTACACTTCCTTTTAGTCTCCACAGGACACAGTACAGTGCTGTGCGCATAATAGGTACTCAATAAATAACAGATATATTAATGCTGAGATGTGTAGGCTTTATTACTCAATTACAGAGAGCCACTTGGTTGCCTCACTGAATACTACAGGGAGCTAACTAATCTGAACAAAATAAAAAGTTCTACTAAATTCTTTCCTAATTAAAGTACTTGCCAGAGTTGGGGATATTAAATAATTAAGTCTTTCAGTAGATAAAGGCACAAATCTCTAGGAGCCAATATACTTTTGCAAAAACAGTTATTTAGCACAGATGAAGTGATACTGTTCAAAATAGCCTTATGAACCCTGTCCTTCAAAGTAGCAGCCGGGCGTGGTGGCTCATGCCTGTAATCCCAGCACTTTGGGAGGCCAAGGCGGGCGGATCACGAGGTCAGGAGTTCCAGACCAACAACCTAAACAACATGGTGAAACCCCGTTTCTACTAAAAAATACAAAAATTAGCCGGGCGTGGTGGTGTGCACCTGTAATCCCAGCTACTCAGGAGGCTGAGGCAGGAGAATTGCTTGAACCTGGGAGGTGGAGGTTGCAGTGAGCAGAGATCACGCCATTGCACTCCAGCCTGGGTGACAGAGTGAGACTCCATCTCAAAATAAATAAATAAATAAATAAATAAATGAATAAAAAAAAATAAAGTAGCAGCCAGACACTTTGGGGGCTGAAATAATTCACCAAATATTTCCCTGAAGAGTTTTTTTTTTTTTTTTTTTGAGACGGAGTCTCGCTCTGTCACCCAGGCTGGAGTGCAGTGGCCGGATCTCAGCTCACTGCAAGCTCCGCCTCCCGGGTTCACGCCATTCTCCTGCCTCAGCCTCCCGAGTAGCTGGGACTACAGGCGCCTGCCACCTCGCCCGGCTAAGTTTTTGTATTTTTAGTAGAGACGGGGTTTCACTGTGTTAGCCAGGATGGTCTCGATCTCCTGACCTCGTGATCCGCCCGTCTCGGCCTCCCAAAGTGCTGGGATTACAGGCTTGAGCCACCTCACCCGGCCTACCCTGAAGAGTTTTTGGCATTTTATCTGGTATATTTGTTTTTTTAAAAAATGAATATTAATTCATCAGAAACATAAAAAAAAGTCCTCAAATTACAATGGTTCAAGTTAATGATTTTTTTTTTTTTTGAGACAGAGTCTCACTCTGTTGCCCAGGCTGGAGTGCAATGCCATGATCTTGGCTCACTACAACCTCCGCCTCTTGGGTTCAAGCGATTCGCATGCCTCAGCCTCCCTAGTAGCTGGGACTACAGGCGTGCGCCACCACACCTGGCTAATTTTTTGGTATTTTTTTAGTAGAGACAGGGTTTTACCATGTTGGCCAGGTTGGTCTCGAACTCCTGACCTCAGGTGATCTGCCTGCCTTGGCCTCCCAAAGTGCTGGGATTACAGGTGTGAGCCACCGTGCCCAGCCAACCTAATGATTTTTTGACTTTACGATGGTATGGAAGTGATAGACATTCAGGAGAAACTGTACCTCAGGTATCCACAGAACCATTCTGCTTTTCACTTTCAGTATAATAGAAAATGAATTCAGTAAATTACACAAGGATGCTTTATCATAAAATATGCTTTGCTAGATAATTTTGCCCAACTGTAAGCTAATGTAAGTGTTCTGAGCATGTTTAAGGTAGGTTAGGCTAAGCTATGATGTTTGGTAGGCTCGTGTATTAAGTGCATTTTTTGACTTACAATATTTTCTACTTATGACGGGTTTATCAGGATGTAATCCCATTGTAAATTAAGGAGTATCTGTACGTAACTTTTCACTTGTAATTCTATTACTTTTTTTTTTTTTTTTTTTGGAGACGGGGTCTCACACCTCAGCTTCCTGAGTAGCTGGGGCCACAGGCATGCGCCACTAACACCCGGCTATTTTTAAAATTATTTGTAGAGATGGGGGTTTCCCTATGTTTCCCGGGCTGGTCTTGAACTCCTGGGCTGAAGCAATCTTTCCGCCTCAGTCTCCCAAAGTGCTGGGACCACAGGCGTGGGCCACTGCGCCTGGTCCAGCAATCCTGTTTCTTTTTTTTTTTGAGACAGAGTCTCGCTCTGTCGCCCAGGCTGGAGTGCAGTGGCTGCATCTCAGCTCACTGCAAGCTCCGCCTCCCGGGTCTACGCCATTCTCCTGCCTCAGCCTCCCGAGTAGCTGGGACTACAGGCGCCCGCCACCTCACCCGGCTAGTTTCTTGTATTTTTTTTTTTTTAGTAGAGACGGGGTTTCACCGTGTTAGCCGGGATGGTCTCTATCTCCTGACCTCGTGATCCGCCCGTCTCGGCCTCCCAAAGTGCTGGGATTACAGGCTTGAGCCACCGCGCCCGGCCTCTTTTTTTTTTTTTTGAGATAAGAGTTCTGCTATTGTTGCCCAGGCTGGAGTGCAATGGCGTGAATCTGGCTCACTACAACCTCTGCCTCCCCGGTTCAAGTGATTCTTCTGCCTCAGCTTCCAGAGTAGCTGGGATTACAGGTGTGCGCCTCCATGCCCAGCAAATTTTTGTATTTTTAGTAGATACATGGTGGTCTCGAACTACTGACCTCAGTCAGGTGATCCACCCACCTTGGCCTCTCAAAGTGCTGGGATTACAAGTGTGTCCCACCGTGCCTGGCCGGGCCCAGCTATTCTATCTCTAACATGTTTATTGTAAGTCAATATGGATATGTGCAAAGATTTAGTCACAAGACTGCTCAGATTGTTCTTGAGTAAGCACTGAAAAGCTAGAAACAAGAAATGTGCCTAACTAGTGGATCAGTTGTATAAGTTATGGTTGATAATCCAATCTCATTAAAAATGATGCTGCCAATAAACAACGACTAACACAGAAAAGTTCAAGACACTTGATTAAGTGGAAAAAAACCAGAAATAAGTTACAAAATTATGTACAAACATGATTATAAAGTAGAGGTACCTGGAGGAGAGCCCATGAGTCTTCCAGAAACATCTGATCCTGGTAATTTCCTCTTTAAAATTGGAACAATCTTTTCATCAAAGTACTCCATTGCCATAGAGGATATATCCCTTAATTCTTGAAGTACTTCATGAGCTCGCTGAGGGGCTCTGGTAGAATTGACATATCTCAACACGCGATAAATCTCATCAATCACCTTAAAATAATGAATTCTCATTAGCATTTTAGATTTTTCTTTTTTAATAAAGAAAACAGCTAAACAGGCAGAGAAGTAACTGCTTGTTCTGCAATTCCAGTAAAGACCTGTAGGGTGATTTAAGTGATGTACTGGCCACTGAAGAATATTGCTATTTACAACACATGGCTTTTGGGCTTGTTACAGTACATTTTTTTTTAGATGGAGTTTCGCTCGTTGCCCAAGCTGGAGTGCAGTGGTGCAATCTCAGCTCATTGCAACCTCTGCCTCTGGGGTTCAAGCAATTCTCTGCCTCAGTCTCCTGAGTAGCTGGAATAACAGGTGCCTGCCATCACGTGTGGCTAATTTTTTGTATTTTTAGTAGAGACGGGTTTCATGTTGTCCAGGTTGGTCTCAAACTCCTGACCTCAGAATCCACCCGCCTTGGCCTCCCAAAGTGCAGGGATTAGAGGCGTGACCCACTGCACCCGGCCTGTTACAATACTTTATACTTGCTTTTATTAAACACCGTTTATGTATCAGGTACTGTGTTGGGGCTGAGGAATCAGGATGCATCAAATAAAGCTCCTAACCCTGAAGGAAATCACAGTGTAACTGGGGAGATATGTGTGTACATAAGTGATACAAACAGATATACAAATTTCTATAGACACTAGAGGACTAAACTAAGAAATTAAATCCTGTATGGGAGCTAGGGTAGGGTTGGAGATTGCCCAAACCTCTATTTTATTAATCCTCCAAACTTGAATCTGTTCCCCTAAGCTGCAGGGACTCAGTGTGATTTCTCCGCTCTTTTTAATACTGCCCCCATGTGCTCTATCCCTTTAAGTTTTGTTTCTCTGAGGCTTGTTATGGATTGGAATGCAGTCTTGTCACTTCTGTCATCACCAAAAGGTAGCAGAAGATCCTTTTTTGTTTTAATGATAATTGTAATGGAGAGAATACCTAACTCTCTTGCTGAAATGGTTAAGTGAACCTTCCTCAGGCATTTATGTGTGTAGCTTTCATCCCCGTGAATTTATAGGTTATCCTTAATTCTTCCCGTGGCTTCAGTATAGACCTAAAGATAAAATTCCTTTTTTTCTTTCTTTTTTTTTAAGATGAAGTCTCACTGTGTTGTCCAGGCTAGAGTGCAATGGCACGATCCTGGCTCACTGTCACCTCCAATTACAGGGTTCAAGTGATTTTCCTGTCTCAGCCTTCCAAGTAGCTAGGATTACAGGCATGCGCCACCACACCTGGCTAATTTTATATTTTTAGTAGAGATGGGGTTTCACCATGTTGGCCAGGCTGGTCTCAAACTCCTGACTTCAGGTGATCCACCCTCCTTGGCCTCCCAAAGTGCTGGGATTACAGGTGTGAGCCACCATGCCCGACCTAAAATTCCTATTTCTAAAGACCCCAATCTGGATGACATCTATGGGCCCTTACCTCACAAGAACTGAGGGTTAATCAACCAAACCATTCTGTCACCAAAATCTCAAACAACCTGGCATCCCACATATTCCTCCCACTGCATTTATCTGGCTTGTTCCCAACTCAGATCAATCTTATAATCCACCTTCCCTTCTCCTTTATTTAGGCTGCTGAGCACAGCTAGAGAAACAATCTTGCAGAATAGTATCAGGACAAATTCATAGCCCTTCACATTTTCTAGATTCTCAGCATAATATGATGATCGTTGTTAGTGGAGCATGATGTTTGCTTAATAAATGTCAGCAAAATCTAACCTTAGGATGTGTCCTTATCATAAGCCTGAGAAGACATCACAGAAGAGGTCAGGTTTGTGGGTCTGGAGAACTGAACAGGAAATGGCTTGGGCTGAGGTGGTGTCCATAGGCAGATGCAATGGGAGGTGAGATGTGCTGATTTTGAATTACATGGGACATGTAGGTGATATTTGCTAGCAGGTGGCTTGAGATACAGGTTGGGAGTTCAGAATTTTGGATGATGGCTGATTGCCAAGGGAGAAAATACATTTATTTCTGGCAATATTATATTATGAACTCACTTTAGAAGATAACACTTTTCCCCAATAAAAACTTACTGAACTACTATGTTAAGAACTATTACAGGCCGGGCGCGGTGGCTCAAGCCTGTAATCCCAGCACTTTGGGAGGCCGAGACGGGCGGATCACGAGGTCAGGAGATAGAGACCATCCCGGCTAACACGGTGAAACCCCGTCTCTACTAAAAAAAAAAAAATACAAGAAACTAGCCGGGCGAGGTGGCGGGCGCCTGTAGTCCCAGCTACTCCGGAGGCCGAGGCAGGAGAATGGCATAAACCCGGGAGGCGGAGCTTGCAGTGAGCTGAGATCCGGCCACTGCACTCCAGCCCGGGTGACAGAGCGAGACTCCGTCTCAAAAAAAAAAGAAAAAAAAAAATATCACATACATATATATATAAAAAAAGAAATGAAAAACAGAGTACTTTCCCTTGGACTTACAATTTAATTACGTAAGCCTATCATAACTTGTAAGATAAACATTATTCAAGTATTAATTGAGTTCTTACTACGTACTTGTCACTTTTCAAAGTACTGGAGTAAAAAACAGTAAATAAAGATGACAAGATTATCATTTCATTAAGCTAAGTACACAAGAAAATAATTTAAAGGAGTGCCACATGGAAAAAAGAGGGTAATGTGATAGTTTCTACCAGGAAAGGCAGGAATAACATGAGACAGGTGGTTGGGAAAGGATTCTTTGCCATTTGTAAGGTAAGACTGAATGATGAGGAAGAACTGATCGATTGAAGATATGGGGAGAAAAGTGATTCAGGTAGAAATAGTAATGGCAGTGGCCCCAAGGTCAGTGTCAGCTTGGCTTGTTCAAGGAGTTCAAGGACTAGAAATAGACAAATTTTATACATACATGTATATATCCAAAGAGTAAATATTTGTGGAAGCTAGCTGATCAAGCTTTAAAAGTTATGTAATATATACATAATTAAGAGAGAGTTAATAAAATTAAAAATACAAGCCAAAGCAGAAAACCAGCATTTAAAGGGTCCTTCATACTGACCGATATTTATATACACTGCTAGGATATTAACTGACCCATAGTAGTTTTGTGTTTATCAAAGTTTTACATATGGGTTATATATAGGAAAAGCAGCACAGTACTCCATAATTTTTTGAGACAGAGTTTCGCTCTTGTTGCCCAGGCTGGAAATGACCCGTTATTGGCTCACTGTAACCTCCGCCTCCTGGGTTCAAGTGATTCTCCTGCCTCAGCCTCCCAAGTAGCTGGGATTACAGGTGCCCGCTACTGCACCCAGCTAATTTTTGTATTTTTAGTAGAGACGGGGTTTCACCATGTTGGCTAGGCTGGTCTCAAACTCCTGACCTCAGGTGATCTGCCTGCTTTGGCCTCCCAAAGGGCTGGGATTACAGGCGTAAGCCACTGCGCCTGGCCTTCCATAATTTTTAAATGTCCCCAAAGGCTAATATGTTGCATCTATAGATACAAACTGGACACCAGCCCTTTGAACTAAATCAAGTCCCCCACCGTTTTGCCCCAGGGCTTTTGTCCATTCAGATCCCGTTCCTGGAAAGCTGTCCCTGTGTATCTCCCTCACTTCAAATTCCTCAGTTATACACGAGGTCACAGTAACACTGTACTTTCTCAGAGGTCTTTTCTGAACCCTCCTCCAGTTTCAATCATGTTAACATCTTCATTCAACCCTTTATTCCCCTTCAGAATACACATTACAATTTGTAAGTACATCTTTTTGTTAATTTGTTTTCCCTAAAATGTCGTAACTCTACGACAGAAGCGATCATACCATGTTTCACTGTCAGATCCCCAGAGCCTAGCAGTGTCTGGCACATGGCAGATACTCAATAAACAAGGGATAAAGGTAGTTAAGCATATTAATTGTTTAATATTAATTGATACAACTAAACGAAACTGTTTAAGGGCAAATGACAGGATTAAATTCAACACAAGAATTTGTTTTTTGGCCAGGCATGGTGGCTCATACCTACGGAGCCAGCACTTTGGGAGGCCGAGGTGGGAAGACTGACTGGGGACAGGAGTTTGAGACCAGCCTGGGCAACACTGCGAGTTGTCTCTACAAAAAATTAAAAAATTAGGTGTGCACAGTGGCACATGCCTATAGTCCCATGAGCTGTGATTACCCCAGGTGATGGGGCTAGACTATCTCAAAAAAAAAAAAAAAAAAAAAAAAAAAATTACATGGTTTTTCAGAAGTCAGATGATTATGTTTTGAACACAAAGGTCATAGTAAACAAGATTTCTATTGAGAGGGACTTGTAAAAATACATAATACTTAAAATGGTACTTATATGTTTAATAAAATATGCACGGCCTTATTAATACACCTCTAGATATTTTACGTATATAAATACTGGTAGACAAAAGAATATAGTGTACTTGAGCCAGAATAGGACTGTTGTAATGGTATAGGCATGAATAAGACACAGATCCTATCCAGTGAAAGATGACTCTATGAAAGACCCATAAACAGCAAAGCAAAACTCAGACTGTAGTAAGTTCAATGTATAAGCAAAGTGTTGTGTGAAAACAGAGTAGAGATTAAGATCTGCTTGAGAGAACTGGGTAGGTCTAATGAAGGACATGGTAATGAGGAATAAGTAAAATTTCAACAGGTAAAGGAAGTCAGAGCAGGAGGAAGGTACACCTGGCTAAACAAAGCGTGGAGTGGAGCATAGGGATGATGTGGATGGCTAGGTGATAGGATAGCAATTCAACAATTTTTTTTTTTTTTGACTCGCTCTGTCACCCAGGCTGGAGTGCAGTGGCGTGATCTTGGCTCACTGCAAGCTCTGCCTCCCAGGTTCACGCCACTCTCCTGCTTCAGCCTCCTGAGTAGCTGGGACTACAGGCGCCCACCACCATGCCCAGCTAATTTTTTGTATTTTTTTTTAATAGAGACGGGGTTTCACCGTGTTAGCCAGGATAGTCTGGATCTCCTGACCTCGTGATCTGCCAGCCTTGGCCTCCCAAAGTGCTGGGATTACAGGTGTGAGCCACTGCACCCAGCAGTAAGTAATTCAACACTTATACAGTAGTCATGCAGTACTATCGTGTACCAAGCACTTATTCTAAGATGTTTCTTAAAAACATATATTATACAATTAGTCCTTTTCCATGATCCTTATTCTTCAGAATAACTTTCATATCAAAATATCCTTCAGGGATTGCTAACTGATAGTAAATTATTAGGTTGGTTCCAAAGTAACTGTGGTTTTGCCATTAAATGTAATGTGAAAATATGTCTATAATTTGTGAAATATTATCTTTATTGTAGTCTTCTAAATATAGTATAAAAGCAAGTTAACTCTTTCCATTTGCCCCAGTCTTCCATTAAAAAAGAACATTTAACAATCTTACTGTGTAGAGATTATTTTAGTGAAATGGGATAATCTGTGTTTTCAATAAAATTTAAAATAGTTTCTTTATCCAAAAGCTTTAAGCAGAGGATAAGGTGAAGGAAAAAAATAAGGGAAGGAAGGTATGTGTGAGGACCATACTGCTTCTACCATTCAGAGTTTTAAGTGGCTGCCATGGCTTTAGAGCTATATATTAAGAAAGCATGGTATTTAACAAATTTTCAAAACAGTTCATTTTCTGAGTAGATTTAATCTTTTTTTTTTTTGCAAATTACATTAACAAGAATGTAATGGTATGAGTCTTGAGGTCTAGTGGAAAGACCACAGGCCTTAGGAAGGTCACTTAAAACTCTTAATGGTTGTTTCTACACCTTTCAAATGATATACTACATGTTGAACCTTACCCAGGCTGTAGGAAATAAAATAGTCAGTCCCTCCACATCCTCGGGCGTTTGCGTCCAGGACCCATATTGCCAAAATGTGTGTGTGCTCAAGTCCATTATATAAAATGGCATAGTATATGCATATAACCTAGATCACTTCTAGATTACCTACACTACCCAATACCATGTCAAAGCTTTGTAAATAGTTGTTACATTGTATTATTTTAAAATTCATATTTTAAAAATAGCTGTGGTTTTAAAAATTGTTTTTCTTTTTTTTTTTTTTTGAGACAGAGTCTCGCTGTCACCCAGGCTGGAGTGTAGTGGCGTGATCTCGGCTCACTGCAACTTCTGCCTCCTGGGTTCAGGCAATTCTTCTGCCTCAGTCTCCTGAGTAGGCTGGGACTACAGATGCTCGCCACCATGCCCAGGTAATTTTTGTAATTTTAGTAGAGACGGGATTTCACCATATTGGTCAGGCTGGTCTTGAACTCTTGACCCCGTGATCCGCCTGTCTCAGCCTCCCAAAGTGCTGGGATTACATGCGTGAGCCACTGCGCCTGGCAATTGTTTTTCTTCTCTAAATATTTTCTCTTCTTTGAGATGGAGTCTTACTAATTATTTTCTATCCATGGTTGGTTGAATCCATGAATGTGGAACCCACGAATACACAGCTTGACTGAAAGTTGTAAAAAATATTTTTGGCCAGGCACGGTGGCTCATGCCTGTAATCCCAGCACTTTGGGAGGCCAAGAAGGGTGGATCATGAGGTCATGAGTTCGAGACCAGCCTGGCCAATGTGGTGAAACCATCTCTACTAAAAATACAAAAATTAGCTGTGCATGGTGGCATGTGCCTGTAGTTCCAGCTACTCGGGAGGCTGAGGCAGAAGAAGGGCCTGAACCCAGGAGGCAGAGGTTGCAGTGAGCCCAGATCATGCCACTGCACTTCAGCCTAGGCAACATAGCAAGACTCAGTTTCCAAAAAAAAAAAAAAAAAATTTTTTTTAGTTTTATAAAAGTACAGTACAGGCTGTGGCTGGTGGTTCATGCCTGTAATCTCAGCACTTTGAGAGGCCAAGGGAGGCAGGAGTTCAAGAGCAACATAGCTAGAAACAGTCTCTACAAAAATTAAAAAGTACACCATCACATTTCTAACACACAGTAGAAGTACCATGCTTATGTCTAAAGTGGTACAATAACAAGTTATATACTATGAATATCATTTAGGCCTTTAGACTAATGTGGGTGAGAAGTAATCTTTTCTAATCTACTGTTTAGCAAACAAAGCTCCTGCTAAAATACTGAACCTCATAAATTCTCGTTTTCTTCTAATTTTCCATTTTTGTCTTTTTGTTGTACTCGAGATTTCCTTAATTTTCCCTTCTACCCCTTTTATTTTTTTAAAAAATTTCCTCCATATTTTAAAATCTTCAGTAAATCTAAAATTTTCTGAATATTCTTTTTAATTTTCTTTTTTGGTGATAGTCTCACTCTATTGCCCAGGCTGGAGTGTGATGGCCCGATCTCGGCTCACTGCAACCTCCACTTCCCAGGTTCAAGTGATCCTCCTGCCTCAGCCTCCTGAGTAGCTGGGACTACAGGCGTGTGCCGCCACGCCTGGATAATTGTTTTTTTTTTTTTGAGACGGAGATTCGCTATTGTTGCCCAAGCTGGAGTGCAATGGCACGATCTCAGCTCACCGCAACCTCTGCCTCCTGGGTACAAGCAATTCTCCTGCCTCAGCCTCCTGAGTAGCTGGGATTACAGGCTTGTACCACCATACCTGGCCAATTTTGTATTTTTAGTAGAGATGGGGTTTCTCCATGTTGGTCAGGCTGGTCTCAAACTCCCGACCTCAGGTGATCCACCTGCCTTGGCCTCCCAAAGTGCTGGGATTACAGGTGTGAGCCACTGCACCCGGCCCACGCCCAGTGAGCCGCCACACCTGGCCTGAATATTCTTTATATGGCATGTTTGTTTGAATATGGTTATGTGCTGCATCATGAAGTTACGGTCAATGACAAACCATATATGAGGGTCATCCTGTAAGATTACAATGGAGTTGAAAAATTCCCATTGCCTAGTATTTACTACATTATACATAAGTCCTCATTTTAATGTTGATAGGTTCTTGAAAACTCCGACTTTAAGTTAGACATGTAATGAAACCAATTGCATCATAGGGTAATTAATATAAACAAGTGTTAAGTTCCTAAGGCACATTTCTGGTCACAAAAACCACCAAACCTCTAAATAAAGACCAAAAACACTTCTATTTAATTGATTAATTAATTAATTAATTATTTTTGAGATGTAGTCTTGCTCTGTTGCCCAGGCTGGAGAGCAGTGGCGTGATCTCAGCTCACTGAAACCTCTGCCTCCCCAGTTCAAGAGATTCTCCTGCCCCAGCCTCCCAGTAGCTGGGACTACAGGTGCCTGCCATCACACCCGGCTAATTTTAGTATTTATTTATTTATTTTTTTAGTAGAGATGGGGTTTCACCATATTGGCCAGGCTGGTCTTGAATGCCTAACCTCAAGTGATCCACCCAACTCAGCCTCCAAAAGTGCTGGGATTATAGGTGTGAGCCACCACGCCCGGCCCCTAAAACACTTCTAATATCAAACACTGAAATAAATGTGAACTATACATACATTTAAGAAAGATTAATAAAAACAAGATAATGCATCCAATTTTTGGTCAATCAGTGAGCTATGGCAATCATATGGTGGTGGGTTACATCAGGGAATACATGTTTGTAAAGCAAAAATTTTAAGGAGCACCTCCTACCAACATGCAGTTCAGAAACAATAACAAATATGGAAAGCTTTTTGTTTTTTTTTTTTTGAGATGGAATCTTGCTTTGTCATCAGGCTGGAGTGCAGTGGCGTGATCTCAGCTCACTGCAACCCCTACCTCCCAGGTTCAAGCGAGTCTCCTGCCTCTGTCTCCCAAGCAGCTGGGACTACAGGCGTGAACTCCCAGGCCAATTTTTGTATTTTTTAGTAGAGATGGGGTTTCACCATGTTGGCCAGGATGGTCCCGATCTCTTGACCTTGTGATCCGCCCACCTTGGCCTCCCAAAGTGCTGAAATTACAGGTGTGAGTTGCTGCGCCCAGTCTTTTTTGTTTTTTTGAGACAGGGTCTTTGCCCTGTTGCCCAGGCTGCAGTGTAGTGGCATGACCACGGCTCACTGCAGCCCTGACCTCCTGGACTCAAACGATCCTCTCACCTCAGCCTCCTGTGTAGCTGGGACCATAGGTGTGCGCCACCATGCCTGGCTAATTTTTTTTTCTGTAGAGACGAGGTCTCCCTATGTTGCTCAGGCTGGTCTTGAACTCCTGGTCTCAAGCGATCCTCCTATCTTGGCCTCCCAAAGTGCTGGGATTACAAGCATGAATCACCACACCTGGTCCATTCATTCATTCATTCCTTTTTTTTTTGAGACATAGTTTCATTGCCCCAGGCTGGAGTACAGCAGCACAACCTCAGCTCACTGCAACCTCCATTTCCAGGTTCAAGTGGTTCTTGTGCATCAACCTCCCAAGTAGCTGGGATTACAGGTGTACGCCACCACGCCCGGCTAAATTTTGTATTTCTAGTAGAGATGGGGTTTCACTGTCTCTACTGGCCAGGCTGGTCTCAAACTCCTTACCTCAAGTGATCCACCTGCCTCAGCCTCCGGAAATGCTGGGATTACAGTGCAGTGTGAGCCACCATGCCTGGCTATTCATTCATTTTTCAATCTGCTTATTCTAATTCAGGGTTGCAGGTGGCTGGAGCCCATCCTGGCAGCTCAGGGCACCAGGTGGTTATGCACCCTGGCCAGGATGCCATCTCACTGCAGACCGCCCTCACACCCACACTCAGACTGGGGCCACTAAGACATGCCAATGAACCTAACAGGCACGGCTCTTGAGATGTCGGAGGAAATCAGAGTGCCCAGAGAAAACTCATGCAGATATATGGAGAATGTACAAATTCAACAGACAGTGGCCCTGGCCAGGAACTGATTTTTTTTTCTTTTTCTTTTTTTTTTGAGACAGAGTCTCTGTTGCCCAGGCTGGAGTGCAGTGGCGCGATGTTGGCTCATTGCAACCTCCGTCTCCCGGGTTCCGCACGACCGCACCCGGTTAATATATGTATTTTTTAGCTGGGACTATAGGCCTGCACCACTGCACACTTGCTTGGTTGCTTATTTATTTAAGACAGAGTCTCATTCTGTTATTTACTTATTTATTTATTTCAGAGTCTCTGTCCCCCAGGCTGGAATTCAGTGGCACAATTATTTATTTATGATAGAGTCTCTTTCTGTCCCCCAGGCTGGAATTCAGTGGCACAATCTTGGCTCACTGCAACCTCCGCCTCCTAGGTTGAAGCAATTCTCGTGCCTCAGCCTCCCGAGTGGCTGGGATTATGAGCGCGCACCACCATGCCCGGCTACTTTTTGTATTTCTAGTAGAGACAGGGTTTCACCATGTTGCCCAGGCTGATTCAAACTCTTCAGCACAGGCAATCCACCTGCCTTGGCCTCCCGAAGTGCTAGGATTACAGGCGCGAGCCACTGTGCCTGGCAATTTTTTTTTTTTTTTTGAGACGGAGTCTCACTCTGTCACCCAGGCTGGAGTGCAGTGGCCAGATCTCAGCTCACTGCAAGCTCCGCCTCCCAGGTTCACGCCATTCTCCTGCCTTAGCCTCCCGAGTAGCTGGGACTACAGGCGCCCGCCACCTCGCCCGGCTAGTTTTTTGTATTTTTTTGTAGAGACGGGGTTTCACTGTGTTAGCCAGAATGGTCTCGATCTCCTGACCTCGTGATCCACCCGTCTCAGCCTCCCAAAGTGCTGGGATTACAGGCTTGAGCCACCGCGCCCGGCTAATTTTTTATTTTTAGTAGAGACAGGGTTTCACCAAGTTGGCCAGGCTGGTCTCAAACTCCTACCTCAAGTGATCCACCTGCCTCAGCCTCCCAAAGTGCTGGGATCACAGGCGTGAGCCACCGAGCCCAGCCTGATTTTTTTTCCCTCATCAATATTATAACGAAACGACATTTAAGCTAAGTGTTATTACAAAGAAGTCAAAAACTTAAAACTTAAAGAACTCCTAAGCTCAAGTGATCCTCCCACCTTGGCCTAGGTGTTGGGATTGATTACAGGCATGAGCCACCATGCCTGCCCCCCATTTTTTTTTTTTTTTTTTTTTGAGGCAGAGTCTTCTCTGTCACCCAAGCTGGAGTGCAGTGGCACAATCTCAGCTCAATGCAACTTCCGCCTCCTGGATTCAAGTGATTCTCCCACCTCAGCCTCCTGAGTAGCTGGGACTACAGGTGCACACCACCATGCCTGGCTAATTTTTGCATTTTTAGCAGTGACTGGGTTTTGCCATGTTGGCCAGGTTGGTCTCAAACTCCTGACCTCAGGTTATCCGCCTGCCTCAGTCTCCCAAAGTGCTGGGATTACAGGCCTGAACCACAATGCCAGGCCCCAAAAATTAAAAAAGTAAATAAATAAATGTAATATGTCTGTAGTCCCAGGTACTTGGGAGGTTGAGGTGGGAGGATCATCTTGAGTCTGGGAGGTAATGACTACAGTGAACTGTGGTCATGCCACTGCACTCTAGCCTAGGTGATACAGCAAGACCCAGTATCAAAAAAGAAAAAAAAAAATTAATGTAGCCTCAGTATGCAGTGTTTACAAAGTGTACGGTAATGTCCTAGGCTTTCACATTCACTCACCACTCACACATTGACTTACCCAGAGAAACTGAGTTCCATCATAAGTGCCCTATACAGGTATACCATTTTTTTTTTACTCTACTTTTACTGTACCTTTTCTATGTTTAGATATACAAATATGATTGTGTTACAATTGCCTACAATATTCAGTACAGTAATATGCTATACAGGTTTGCAGTTCAGAAGCAATAGGCTATACCATATAGCCTATGTGTATAAAAACCATCTAGGTTTGTGTAAATACACTCCATGATGTTCACATGACAAAGTGACCTAACAATGCATTTCTTGGGATGGATCCTCTTTGCTAAATGATGCATGACTGTATCTTTTTTTCCTGCTATGTCTCACCCAGGCTGGAGTGCAATGGATTGATCTCGGCTCACTGCAGCCTCTGCCTCCCAGGTGAAGCAATTCTCCTATCTCAGCCTCCTCTGAGTAGGTGGGACTACAGGCATTTGTCACGACACATGGCTAATTTTGCATTTTTAGTAGAGAAAGGGTTTCACCATGTTGGCCAGGCTGGCGTATCTTTTCTTATTTTTCAGAATAATTTTTTTTTTTTTGAGACAGAGTCTCACTCTGTTGCCCAGGCTGGAGTACAGTGGCATGATCTCGGCTCACTGCAACCTCCACCTCCCAGGTTCAAGTGATTCTCCTGCCTCAGCCTTCTGAGTAGCTGGAATTATAGGCACATGCCACCATGCCTGGCTAGTTTTTTGTATTTTTAGTAGAGATGGGGTTTCACCAAGTTGGCCAGGCTGGTCTACAACTCTTGACCTCAGGTGATCCGCCCACCTCAGCCTCCCAAAATGCTGGGATTACAGGAGTGAGCAATCCTGCCTGGCCTGTTATATTCTCTTTAATATGAAAACAGACTTTTTTTTTTCTTTAAAGGCTCATGGCTGTATATATTTATTTTGGGACAAGCATAGTAAAAGGAGAAATGTTCCCAACTACTCTTGATTTTTAAGAGTGTCTCCACATTGGCCGAGTGCGGTGGCTCACGCCTGTAATCCCAGCACTTTGGGAGGCCGAGACGGGCGGATCACAAGGTCAGGAGATCAAGACCATCCTGGCTAACACGGTGAAACCTCGTCTCTACTAAAAAAATACAAAATAACTAGCCGGGCGTGGTGGTGGGCATCTGTAGTCCCAACTACTGAGGAGGCTGAGGGAGGAGAATGGCGTGAACCCGGGAGGCGGAGCTTGCAGTGAGCAGAGATCGCGCCACTGCACTCCAGCCTGGGCGACAGCGAGACCAGTCTCAAAAAAAAAAAAAAAAAAAAGTATCTCCACGTTAAAATCAACTTCAAAAGAAACAAAAACAACATTCTGTAAGCATTAAACTTAAATGGAAGCATATCCCTCAAAATAATTGACCTATGTTCTTAAAAAATGTGAATATCAAGTGACACAAAGAGAGCTTAGGGAATTGTTCCAGATATAAGAAGATTAGAGTCCATGCATGGTTCTGGATTACATTCTGTATTAACAAAAAAAATTGATAGGAAGAGTATTATTGGAATATGTGATGAAACTTGAGTATGAACTGTCAACTACATAACAGTATTACATCAGTGTTACAATTTTCTGATTTTGCTCTCTGTACTATGGTTAAGTAAGAGTATCCTAGCTTTTAGGAAATACATGAAATATTTAGGAACTAAGGAGCACAGTGTCTCCAACTTATTTTCAAGTGGTTCAGGAAAAAAAAGTATTTACATTTTATTTTCTTGAGACAGGATCTTGCTCTGCCACCCAGGACTGGAGTGCAGTGGAATGATCATAGTTCATTGCAGCCTTGACTGCCCAGGCTCAAGCAATCGTCCCACCTCAGCCACCCAAGTAGCTCGGACTACAGGTGCATGCCACCACACCCAGCTAACTAATTTTTTTTTGTAGAGACAGGGGTCTTACTTTGCAGCCCAGGTTGGTCTTGAACTCCTTGTGGCTTCAAGCCATCTGCTCGTCTCAGCCTCCCAAAGTATTAGAATTACAGGCATGAGTCACCATGCCTGGCCAAAAAGTATGTATGTATGCATGTACGTATGTATTTGAGACGAAGTCTCATTCTGTCACCAGGCTGGAGTAGTGGCGCAATCTCAGTTCACTGCAACCTCCGCCTCCGGGGTTCAAGTGATTCTCCTGCCTCAGCCTCCCAAGTGGCTGGGACTACAGGTGCGTGCCACCATGTCCAGCTAATTTTACTTTATTTTTTTTTGAGATGGAGTCTTGCTCTGTCACCCAGGCTGGAGTGCAGTGGCGCAATCTCGGCTCACTGCAAGCTCTGCCTCCCAGGTTCACACCATTCTCCTGCCTCATCCTCCCAAGTAGCTGGGACTACAGGCGCCTGCTACTACGCCCGGCTAATATTTTGTATTTTTAGTAGAGACGGGGTTTCACCGTGTTAACCAGGATGGTCTCCATCTCCTGACCTCGTGATCCACCTGCCTCGGCCTCCCAAAGTGCTGGGATTACAGGCGTGAGCCATCGCACCTGGCCCATGCCCAGCTAATTTTTGTATTTTTAGTAGAGACGGGGTTTCACAATGTTGGCCAGGCTGGTCTCGATCTCTTGATCTTGTGATCTACTCGCCTCGGCCTCCCAAAGTGCTGGGATCACAGGCGGCAGCCACGGTGCCTGGCCAAAATGTATTTATAAAGAGAAAATAAAAGCAAACAGGATGAAAGGTAAATAACTGCTGGATATGCAAATAAGCTATATGGGAGTTCCTTGTACCAGTCTTGTAATTTTTGTGTAAACTTGAAATTACAAGAAAACAAAAATTTACACACGAAAAAAGGAATTAAAACCACCAGTTTTCTTTCCCAGAACAATAAATACAAGCCAATAATGCCCAATATATAGATTTTTATGTCTGTTCAGGGAAATATAGCTTCATGGCCTTACATAGTCAATTATACTCTAAAACCCCTAATTCTTGGGGACCACTGTGTTTCAATAAGAACAAAAGGTTTACCAGGGCTACTAGGGACAGTTAAGAGCAGAGACTGGGAAGGGTGCAGTGGCTCACACCTGTACTCCCAGCACTTTGGGAGGCTGAGGCAGGCGGGTCATGAGGTCAGGAGATCGAGGACATCCTGGCTAACAAGGTGAAACCCTGTCTCTATTAAAAATACAAGAAAACTCAGCTGGGCATGGTGGCATGCGCCTGTAGTCCCAGCTACTTGGGAGGCTGAGGCAGGAGAATTGCTTGAACCCAGGAGGCGGAGGTTGCAGTAAGCCGAGACTCCAGCCTGGACGACAGAGACGGACTCCATCTCAAAACAAAACAAAACAAAACAAAAAAGAGCAGAGACTATGCTGCTCAGTATGGGGGCTCACACCTGTAATCCCAGCACTTTGGGAGGCTGAGGTGGGTGGATTGCTTGAGTCTAGGCGTTTAAGACAGCCTGGGCAACATGGTGAGACCCTGTCTCTAAAAATATTTTTAAAAAATATAAATAAAACAGAAGAGCAGAGTGCCGGGCGCGGTGGCTCAAGCCTGTAATCCTAGCACTTTGGGAGGCCGAGGCGGGCGGATCACAAGGTCAGGAGATCGAGACCACGGTGAAACACCGTCTCTACTAAAAATACAAAAAATTAGCCGGGCGCGGTGGTGGGCGCCTGTAGTCCCAGCTACTCAGGAGGCTGAGGCAGGAGAATGGCGTGAATCCGGGAGGCGGAGCTTGCAGTGAGCCGAGATCGCGCCACTGCACTCCAGCGTGGGGGACACAGCAAGACTCCGTCTCAAAAAAAAAAAAAAACAACAAAAAACAGAAGAGCAGAGACTATCCACATCTTTTTTCATTATCTCTATGAACGGTTGGTTGCTCAATGCTCACATATAGTTGTGCTTCAGTATATGTGAACTGCTGATACTAACATGAGTTTACTGTAAAAAGTGTAACTTCCATGTGTTAGAAGATTTGAGAAATGTATAAGGAGTAAGCCAACATTCTATAACATCTTAGTTCTGAGAGAAGATAAAGAGAATATCAATGTGGTAGTTAGGGTTGGCCAACTATGCCCCTATTTAGCCTATGCCTGGTTTTGTAAATAAAGTTTTACTGGAACACAGGCATAAGCATTCATTTACCACACATTGCATGCAGCTGTTTCTCAGAATTGCATAGCTGTGACAGAGAGCACAAGGCTCACAAGGCCAAAAATATTTATGATCTGGCCTTTTACCAAAAAAAAGTTTGCTGGTCCCTGTCCTAGGTAATAGCAAACTTGTAACCTGTCTAAATTCTTTGTGCGTGTGTGGCAGGGTCTCACTCTATAGCCCAGGCTGGAAGGCAGTGGCACGACCTCGGCTCACTGCAACCTCCACCTCCCGGGTTCAAGCGATTCTCCTGCCTCAGCCTCCTGAGTAACCGGGACTACAGGTTCATGACATCACGGCCAGCTAATTTTTGTATTTTTAGTAGAGATAGGGTTTCACCATGTTGGCTAGGATGGTCTTGATCTCTTGACCTCAAGATCCGTCCACCTCGGCCTCCCAAAGTGCTGGGATTACAGGTGTGGGCCACCGCGCCTGGCCCCAACTTTTACTTTAAAGGTCCAAAATTCTGGTACATATTTGGCTATCTAATTTAAACTGTAATGCTGCTACTACTCAGATTCACTAAAGTGAATAAAATGCTTACTGTAGACCTAAAGTTGGACAAAATGAATGTAGTCTATATAAAACTACAAAAGTTGGTTTTCTTAATAAAGTATAAAAGCTTCCGTGGCCAGGAACAGTGGCTCACACCTGTAATCCCAGCACTGTGGGAGGATAAGGCAGGCGGATCACTTGAGGTCAGGAGTTTTGAGGCCAGCCTGGCCAACATGGTGAAACTCCACCTCTACTAAAAATACAAAAATTACCTGGGTGTGGGGTGTACACATGTAGTCTCAGCAACTCAAGAGGCTGAGGCATGAGAATCGCCTAAACCTGGGTGGGTGGCAGAGGTTGCAGTGAGCTGAGACTGTGCCACTGGACTCCAGCCTGGGCAACAGAGCGAGACTCCATCTCAAAAACAAAAATGCTTCTGAACTTTTTTTTTGGAGACAGAGTCTTGCTCTGTCGCCCAGATTGGAGTGCAGTGGTGTGATCTCGGCTCACTACAAGCTCTGCCTCCTAGGTTCATGCCATTCTCCTGCCTCAGCCTCCCGAGTAGCTGGGACTACAGGCGCCTGCCACCAGGCCCAGCTAATTTTGTTTTTGTATTTTTAGTAGAGACAGGGTTTCACCATGTTAGCCAGGATGGTCTCGATCTCCTGACCTCGTGATCCACCCGCCTCAGCCTCCCAAAGTGCTGGGATTACACGTGTGAGCTACTGCACCCGGCCTAGACTTTTAAGTATATCCGAGAAGCAAGATCTCAGGGAAAACAAGAACAACTTATCATAAACACCATATATTAAATGAAGATTATATGTTAGACTGAAAATTTTGTATAATGTTCTTACTTCAGCATGTGGAAACTAAATGCCACATCCTTATTTTTTGCAGACAGGATGTGAAAAGTTTAAGCATAAGAAGTACAAAAAAGGGAACACTCCTGTACCGGGAGGCAGAGGTTGCTATTAGCCGAGATTGCCCCACTGCACTCCAGCCTGGGTGATGCAGCAAGACTCCGACTCAAAAAAAAAAAAAAAAAAAAAAAGAAGTCAACAAGTGGTTTCCAAAAAATGACAGGACTCAAGTGAATTTAACATTGTTTGTTTGTTTGTTTTTGAGACGGAGTCTTGCTTTGTTGCCAGGCTGGAGTGCAGTGGCGTGATTCGGCTCACTGCAACCTCCAACTCCCTGGTTCAAGCGATTCTTCTGCCTCAGATGCCTGAGTAGCTGGGATTACAGGCACGTGCCACCATGCTCAGCTAATTTTCGTATTTTTAGTAGAGATGGGGTTTCACCATGTTGGCCAGCATGCTCTCGATCTCCTGACCTTGTGATCTACCTGCCTCGGCCTCCCAAAGGGTGGGGATTACAGGTGTGAGCCACTGCGCCTGGCAACATTATTTATTTAGACTGTAAAGATCACCATTCCAAACACATGAGCCTGATCAACTAGCACAGAAATTGGTAACTTTTTGTGTACAGGCCAGATACTAAATTTTTCTTTTCTTTCTTTTTTTTTCTTGGGGCAGTCTTGCTCTGTTGCCCAGGCTGGAGTGCAGTGGTGTGATCTTGGCTCACTGCAACCTCCGCCTCCCGGGTTCAAGGGATTCTCGTGCCTCAGCCTCATAAGTATCTGGGATTAGAGGTTCGAGTCACTACAACCAGCCTGGATCCTAAATATTTTAATCTTTGTAGGCCACATGAACTCTGTCACAAACTATTCAACTCTGTTACTTAACAACTGACTGAACTCTCTTCGAAGTTATGATAACTGTGAGATGTTTCTTAAACATTCATGTTTCTAACAATGAGATATGCAATAAAAACTATGATGCTATATGAAACAAGCTAAGTTCAAAGAACTTCTCAGGAACACTTAAAAGTTAAGGCCTTTAAGTCAGATTCAGAAAAATCTGGCATAAGAATCACTCTGAAGTATCTAACTGGTCACCCTCTTACAGCACCCTGTAAAAAGCATTAGTAGGTAATGTGCTGGTATGCAACAAGATCTTTAAAAGAAAATGTGGATAATGCAAAGAAAGCAAGATACACCAAAAATATTTCAAATACAATTATAAGAAATGTGATTCCCCCAAAAATAAATGTCAAAGAAAACTAAAAATGGACAAAGTACATATTAAATATTGCCAATGTAAATTATCTTTGGAAATAAAAAGAGAACATTCAAATTTTACTAGATATTAATTATTTCCAACCATGTTAAGGGAACCTTTTGCTAGCATCAACCAAGTAGCAAAATGACCTTTAATTATATCTCTACCACTTCCATATAAAAAGATACAGACATACCTCAATTTATACTTAATTCAAGGAGCAGGGTACTACTGAAGGTGTAAGTAGTGTGTTGAATGTTGGAGTTTTTATTAACTTAGTAATGGTAATATGCTACAATATATTTATTTCTATGTTAAACAGGACTGCTATTTAGTTCTGGGAATATTGGTAAATAGCAATTGTTTATTCTTGTCAAATCTGAAAGTTTATAAAGTTGTCTTTATGAAACATTTCTCAAAAAAAAAACAAAAACCAGCTTGTCCCTCCTATTCTACCTCCCCAAAATTTTAAGTCTTGAAGGCAGGGACAATATGTATGTTGTTCATTGCGTATCTCTGGTATCATAAGAAACAGTAAAACCTCAAATTTTATTCTTGAGTATGAACTCTTAACAAACTTCTCTAAATAATATTAGGGTTTCAACTGTCTATTTCATAATTAGAATTTTAAATATAAAGATCACATAAATGATACATATTTATATTGATAACTGTACAGAAGCCAAATTCATTAGTAGAAACTCATTCAGAGAAGTAGAAACAATTCTAACATTTCTAAAATTAAAAATTCATAACTTTATAATAAGTTTATGTAGGGCAGTCCAGCTGTTCTAGGCAAGCAATTCTATTTTACCTTTCCTGGGATGAAGCAACAGAGATTGGAATCCACATATTTCATGAAAGTCATATTTAATAGTGACAGCCTTGTTTCAACAGCAGCAAGAATGTCTGCATGACGAGCTAATGAATGGTTTCTCCTTTCTGACTCTCTCCTATAATAATAATAATAATAAAAGCAAGGCAACCATTAAAGCAGTATTGTGGACTAAAATATTAAGCAATCAAGATAGTTTAATGAAACACTTTTTTACATGTTAATTTAGAAATCTACAATTGGGTCATAATTTAACTGTAATGATGAATGAATCACGATGCCTAGAAATCCTTACCAAGGACTGGTACTCACTGACAAAATATTTGAAAACAAACAAAAAAACCCCCAAATTATATATACATATTTTTTAATTAGGTTTTTTGGGGCCGGGCTTGGAGGTTCACGCCTGTAATTCCAGCACTTTAGGAGGCTGAGGCAGGTGGATCACCTGAGGTCAGGAGTTTGAGACCAGGCTGGGCAACATGGTGAAACCCCATCTCTACTAAAAATACAAAAATTAGTCAGGCGTGATGGTGCACTCCTATAGTCCCAGCTACTAGGGAGGCTGAGGCAGGAGACTCGCTTGAATCTGGGAGGAGGAGGTTGTAGTGAGCCAAGACCACACCACTGCACTCCAGCCTGGGCGACAGAGCAAGACACCATCTCAAAAAAAAAAAAAAAAAAAAAAAAAAAGGTTTTTTTGGTTATCAAATCTAATGGCTATTAGAACCAGAGAAATTAGATAAATGAATGGATTACACATAGAAATATAGGCAGGAGTCTATATGCTTTTGACCATAAAATTTAACTCCTTTAAACTTTTTAACAATTTGAGAAATAACTCATCCATAATAAAATTATCTTAAAGAGGACAATTTAGTGGTGTTTAGTATAGTCACAGGATTGTACAACTATCACCACTATCTAATTTCAGAATATTTTCATCACCACAGAATGAACTCCTGGAACCATCATCAGCCACTCCCATACTCCCAGTCCCTGGCAATACTAATCTACTTTCTGTTTCTCTGGATCCACCTATTCTGAAAATTTCAGATAAATGGAATCATAAAATGGCCTTATGTTTCTGGCTTCTTTCATTCAGCATAGTTTTCAAGGTTCGTTCTTGTTGTAGCATGTACCTTTTTATTGCCCAGTAACATTCCATCATACAGATATATCATCACTTTGTTTACTCATCAGCTGACAGACACTTGGGTTGTCTCCACTTTTTGGCTATTATGAATAACGCTGCTAAAAACGTCGTGTACAAGTTTTTGTGCAAACATTATGTTTTCATTTCTTTTGGGTACTTATGTAGGAATGAAATTGGTGGCTCAGACAATAACTCTCTGTTTAACTTTTTGAGAACAGCCCAACTGTTTTCTTTCTTTCTTTTTTTTTTTTTTTGAGACCAAGTCTCACTATGTTGCCCAGGCTGGAATGCAATGGCACGATCTCAGCTCACTGCAACCTCTGCCTCCCGGGTTCAAGCAATTCTCCTGCCTCAGCCTCCTGAGAAGCTGGGATTATAGGCACTCAACATCATGCCTGGCTAATTTTCAAATATTTGTAGAGACACAGTTTCACCATGTTGCCCAGGCTGGTCTTGAACTCCTGACCTCAGGTGATCCACCTGCCTTGGCCAAAGTGCTGGGATTACAGGCGTGAGCCATCACATCCGGCCTGAGAACAGCCACACTGTTTTCTAAAGTGACTGCACCATTTTACATTCCCAACATTGATATATGAAGGTTCCAATTTGTCACATCCTCCCCAACATTTTTCCATTGTAGTCATCCTAGTGGATATAAAGCACTAGTGGATATAAACCTCGTAGTGGTTTTGATTTGCATTCCCCTGATGACTAATGATGTTGAGCACCTTTCATGTGCTTGTTGGCTATTACTTATCTTCTTTGGAGAAGTGTCTATTCAAATCCTTTGCCCTTTTTTTTGGAGACAGAGTCTTGCTCTGTCACCAAGGCTGGAGTGCAGTGGTGCGACCTCGGCTCACTGCAACCTCCGCCTTCCGGGTTCAAGCGATTCTCCTGCCTCAGCCTCCGAGTAGCTAGGATTACAGGCGCCCGCCACCACGCGCAGGTAGTTTTTGTAGTTTTAGTAGAGACAGGGTTTTACCATGCTGGCCAGGCTGGTCTTGAACTCCTGATCTCAGGTGATCCACCACCTCGCACCTGGCCCCTTTACCCTTTTTTAAACTGGGTTGTCTTTTTATTGTTGAGTTGTAAGAGTTCCTTATACAATCTGGATCCACGATTTGCGCATGTTTTCTCTCATTTTGTGGGGTGTCTTTTCATTTCCTTAATGGTGTGTTTTGAGCCACAAAAGTTTTAAATTTTAAGTCCAATTTGCCTAATTTTTTCTTTTGCTACTTGTGCTTTTGGTGTCACTGCCTAATCCAAGTTCATGAAGACTTATTACTATGTTTTCTTCTAAGGGTTATATATAGTGCTGACATTTACACTTAGGTCTATGATCCCTTTTGAGTTAACTTTGATATACAGTATGAGGAAGAGGTCTAACTTCATTCATTTTCATGAAGAAAACTAGTTGTCCCAGCATCATTTGTTGAAAACACTACTCTTACCGCATTGAATTATCGTGACATTCTTGTTAAAATCAACTGATTAAAAATACAACGTTTGTTATCCAGACTCTTGCCTCTATTTCTTTGATCTACAGTTCTATCCTTAGGCCAGTGCCATACTGTTTTGATTACTATAGCTTTGTACTAAGTTTTGAAAGTGGGAAGTGTTAGTCCTCCAATACTCCTCTCCTTTTTCAAAATTGCTTTGGTTATTGTCACACTCTTGTATTTCCACAGGAATTTTAGGATCAGTGTATCAAGTTTTGGAGAAAAAAAAAAAAGACAGCTGGAATTTTTGATAGGGGTTACAAAAAAAAAAGAAGTCAAGAAACAAACAAAACATATTGTACCTTATTGTCAACCCTTATCACACTGAATGTGTAGATCAGTCTGGAGAGTATTGTCATCTTAACAATATGAAGTCTTCGAATCCATGAACACAGAATGCCCTTCCACTTATTTAAGTCTTCTTTAATTTCTTTCAATGGTGTTTGTAGTTTTTAGCATACAAGTCTTGTGTTTTTGTTATATGTATTACTAAGTATTCTATTCTTTTTGAAACTATGATCCAATGTGTTGAACTTCCTTTTTGGATTGCTCATTGCTAGTGTATATAAATATAATTGATTTCTGTATATTATTTTTATATCCCATATCCTTGCTGAACTGGTTTAGTAGCTTTAACAATCAATTAGCGTACTCCTTATCCACAAGATCATATCATCTGTGAACACAAGAGTTCTACTTCTTCTTTTCCCATTTGGATGCCTTATATTTCACTTTCTTGCCTATTTTCTCTGGCTAGAACCTCCAGTAAAATGTTGATCAGAAATGGTGAGAATGGACAAACCACTGCAGAAATCACATTGTGATCTTTGTGCCCTTTGCTATAAAAACTTGGAAAGCAATATATAAACCACGAGACTGAAAAAAAGAAGTCAAGAAACAAAACCAGCTGTATATCATTGTCATTGCCACCCACAACATACCTTGGGAGTTGTGCTTTAACTTGTTTCTGACATAGATTATGGTACCTCTCCACTTTAAGAAATCCCTGATTCAACATTCTCTGGCAGACCAAGTCCATTCTTTTACAAACCTACAGGGAGAAAAAAGAATAACAAAAATCAATAACCAAATTAATAACAGACAATTAACAGAGACTCATAACTGATGGCTTAAAGCTCTCTGTATCCTACTATTGTTCCTCAGTTTGCTGTATGTACCTTTTTTTTTTTTTTGAGACAGTCTCACTTTGTTGCTTAGGCTGGAGTGCACTGGCGTGATCTCAGCTCAGTGCAATCTCCGCCTCCCAGGTTCAAGTGATTCTGCAGCAACTGAGTCATCAACCTAAGGTTAATTCTCACCATATGGGGTAGATGTTGCAGTACAAGATATGGATGATTAAGAGCTGTCTTATGCTTCCTTCCATCTCATCCAAGCACAAATGATCAACAAATGTTTGTTGAAACGAAATGCTGATGAAACTCTTGATGTAAGTTGTTTTCTCCTGAGAACACAGGGCTGACAAAAATTCTGGCAAACTGGGTTGAAGCTCGAGAAGGCTTTAATATTCTAATAATAAAACCAGATATTTAAAGCACAATAAACTTTAAGTACAAAGTAATTTCTTTTTTTTTTTTTTTTTGAGACAGAGTCTTGCTCTGTCGCCCAGGCTTGAGTGCAGTGGCACAATGCTGGCTCACTGCAAACTCCCCCTTCCAGGTTCATGCCATTCTCCTGTCTCAGCCTCTTGAGCTGGGACTACAGGCGCCCGCCACCACGCCCAGCTAATTTTTTATATTTTCAGTAGAGACGGGGTTTCACCGCATTAGCCAGGATGGTCTCGATCTCCGGACCTTGTGATTTGCCAGCCTCAGCCTCCCAAAGTGCTGGGATTAAAGGTGTGAGCCACCGCGCCCGGCCAGTAATTTCTAATAAGTAATGTTTGTTTGTTTTTCAGACAGAGTTTCACTCTGTCACCCAGGTTAAAGTGCAGTGGCATGATCTTGGTTCACTGCAACCTCCGTCTCCCAGGTTCAAGTGATTCTCCTGCCTCAGCCTCCTGAGTAGCTGGGATTACAGTTATGCACCACCACGCCCAGCAAATTTTTGCATTCTAAGTAGAGATGGGGTTTCACCATGTTGGCCAGGCTGATCTTGAACTCCTGGCCTCAGGTGATCCGCCCACCTTGGCCTCCCAAAGTGTGGGGATTACAGGTGTGAGCCACCCTGCCTGGCCAATATGTTAAAATACAGTAGAATCTATTTCTAACTAAACTAAACCAGTTATCAGTATTTGTTCAATGTCTACTGAAAAAAACAAGACATAAACCCAGTACATATCAACATATGTAACTGCTTTTAATGAAAAGTAACTTTTTTCTAAAACAAAACATTTAGTGATTAGCCTTATTTTACATTTCTGCAAGGCTTTTTGATATGTGGTTTAATATAACACAGGTCAACTTTCATACCTGTCTCTGCATTCAATCAATTGAGGTATTCTTACCTCAGAAAATTCTGGAAAATACAGGAACACACAAGTGCACGTTTCATTAGCTATCAGTGTGATGCCATCATGTCATCAAATGTCACGTGGCTACTGGAAAACTCCATGTATAATTGTGGAAAAAATGAGCGTGCCAAACATAAATAAAACCTTAGCACTATATAAAACAAAATACTTTAGAACTTATGGACCCTGTGACAGGATCTTGGAAACCTCTCTGGGGTTTCTGGACAACACTTTGAGAACCAGTGCTCCAATCCTGAAAAATCACATGACCACAAACACCAGTACTGAACTTCATGTGGGGGAAAAAAAAAACTTTTATTATGTTATTGAAGGAAAGAAAATGGAGTGTCTGTGTGTGTGAAATGAGGGCAACAAGGCTAACTTCTCAACTTATTAGGAAGTTAACAGACAATATCAAATAGAAGAAAATCAGCCAAAAGACTTGAAAGTGGTGCCTCTGGGGAATAAAAACTGGGGACTATAAAAACTATGTTTTGTTGTTAAAACTATTTGATATTTTATTTTACTTATTTATTTATTTTTAGAGAGAGTCTCATTCTGTTGCCCAGGCTGGAGTGCAGTGGCGTGATCTTGGCTCACTGCCACCTCCATCTCCTGGGTTCAAGCGATTCTCCTGCTTCAGCCTCCCAAGTAGCTGAGATTACAGATGCCACCACACCTGGCTAATTTTTCCTATTTTTAGTAGAGACAGGGCTTCACCATGTTGGTTAGCCTAGTCTTGAACTCCTGACCTCAAGTGATCTCCCTGCCTTGGCCTCCAGAAGTGCTGGGATCACAGGCGTTGAGCACTGCACCCAGCCTATTTGATACATTAAATCATCAGATGAGTCGATAGTGGACTTAAAAATAAACTGAGGTACCCTGTAACACAACCTTGTAGAAAAACACTTCTGGTCTCTGTAGACTCTACAACCTTGTTGATAATTTCTGAGAGAAATAATTTTTATCAGCAATATATTTACAAAGACAAAAATTAAAGTCAATTACTGCTGTAACAATTTTCAAGGTTCAGTCAAAATTATTTTACCAGTTTTGCTGCACTGGATCTAGCTAACTTCTAGGGTTTAGATATCTTTCAATAACCTATAAACTCAAATGAATATGAGTGCTGACTAGCATAAGTATTTAAGTACTGACTGGATGATGAGAGTAAGAATAAATAACCAGACAGGCCCAACTAAGGAAGATTTCACATGACAGAAGATTTGAATCAGGCTTTGAAGGAGGAGAGAGCAAAGACTGCTAAGTTAGATGTAACGGTGTATGCAAGGGCACAAAGTCTAGAATGAACAAACCGTTAGTGAGCAAACTACTTCCGAAGACATGTGAGATGTGTGGGCCAAACTGAGAGGAATAAAATTTCCCATGTTTTGAGTTGAGAAATCAGGTAAGTAACTTTAAAAAGAGAATGAATGGCCAGGAGCAGTGGCTCACGCCTGTAATCCCAGCACTTTGGGAGAGAGGTGGGTAGATCACTTGAGGTAAGCAGTTCCAGACCAGCCTGTCCAACATGATGAACCCCCATACATAAATTAGCTAGGTGTGGTGGCAGGCGCCTGTAATTCCAGCTACTTGGGAGGCTGAGGCAGGAGAATCGCTTGAACCAGGAAGGTGGAGGTTGCAGTGGGCTGAGATCGCACCAATGCACTCCAGTCTGGATGACAGAACGAGACTCCGTGTCAAGAAAAAAAAAAAAAAAAGAGAATGACCACCCTTCTGCAGAAGTTGGACTTAATACATAAAAAAGAAGAAAAGAAAAGAAAAGAAAAGAAAAACACTACCCATCTTTTTGGTTATTTTCTGCAAGCACTATCTTACCAGGACTAAAGAGATGGTTCTGGAAATTTCACTGGAGATAGTGAAATAAATGTACATGAACCCCAAATGAAGTGAAAGACAAGAAAAAAAAGGCCTATAAACGGAGCCTCAACTGACATTTATAATTAAAAACTGATAAAAAGATTAGAGAATAGGAGGTCACAAAGACAAATTAGAATAACAATACACAAGCCAACATCAAAAATATTTTAAGCATAGCCAGGTGCAGAGGCATGGGCCTTTAGTTCCAGCTTCCCAGCTACTTGGGAAGCTGAGGTGGGAGGATCACTAGGGCCCAGGAGTTTGAGGCTGTAGTGTATGATGATCACACCTGCACTACTCTATTCTGGGCAACACAGCAAGACCTCGTCCCAAAAGAAAAAAAAAAGAAAAATTATTCTAAGCATTAGGCAATATTGTAAGGAAAGAACAGTATTTAATGTGGTAGTTTTCCTGTATATTCAAATGTTCAAGGAGCACTGACTAACCAATAGCACAAAAACACAAAAGATCATTCATCTTTCGGCAAGGCACATCAGCTGAGGTCAGAAGTTCGAGACCAGCCTGGTCAACATGGTGAAATCTCATCTCTACTAAAAATACAAACATTAGCCGGGCATGGTGGCAGGCGCCTGTAATCCCAGCTACTTGGGAGGCTGAGGCAGGAAGGTCGCTTGAACCTGAGAGGTGAAGGTTGCAGTGAGCCGAGATCGCGCCACTGCACTCCAGCCTGGGTGACAGAGAGAGACTCCATCTCAAAAATAAAACAAAAAACAAAAGAGATCACACATCTTTTGTTTAGGGTTCAGAAAGAAGTCACATCTGGAAAAAAGAAATATACTATATTGCTCCAGGGCAAGCAATTTAACGATAGCTGCTGATAATGTATGCTAACTTATAACTCAAATTATCTCATTTAAAGTGTAGCTCTAAATTTAGGCATATTTTAATAATTTCCCAAAGCTAAAGGGAAGAAATTTTATTTCCTCAGTGACTACAACCAAACAAAAATCCTAGCAATTTGGCAATTTACCCAAGACAGTAAAATAAAATCCTGAAGCCTAATATATGGAGCCTAAAGATGATGACTATGTCAAAAACTATCAGGGCATTGAAAGATTAGGAAAAGTATATACCATAAAGACAAAAGGGAATGAACAGAATAGATCACTGAAGAACAAAGATATATAGCTTGGGCTCCTGTTACTTGCTGTTCTACTGTAAGAGAATAAATGTAGTTTTGTTAGTTATGGTCAGTAATGAAAAATTTTCTTTGTTTTTAGATTTGTTGTGCTACCATGGTCCTTCTTAATAATGCAAGACACACAGGCTATACATTTGTGAAACGTGATTTTCCTGTTTAATCTTTAATATCAAGTCTTTTTTGTTTGAGATGGAGTTTCGCTCTCGTTGCCCAGGCTGGAATGCAGTGATCTCCACTCACTGCAACTTTTGCCTCCCGGGTTCAAGTGATTCTGTTGCCTCAGCCTCCCAAGTAGTTGGCATTATAGGCGCCCGCCACCACTCCCGGGTAATTTTTTGTGTTTTTAGTAGAGACGGTTGGTCAGGCTGGTGTCGAACTCCTGACCTCAGGTGATCTACTCGTCTCAGCCTCCCAAAGTGCTGGGATTACAGGCATGAGCCACCATGCCCGGCCTTGTCTTAACTAATTATTTTTAAAAAATTTTTATTTCTTTAAGTTTTAACTGTTTCTAAGATGCACATTTTTAAACATTTGACAGTGGAATAGACCTACGATACATAATGTCTTAGAATTATAATTGGCGGCATTTTTTTCTTGGGTGCCTTGAAATATGGTATGCTCAACTCCTTCAATTTTAAGACGCTGTAGAGACTTACAGACACGTTACCAACTTAATAACAACTTTTCTGGGGAAAAAAAAAAGGTACCACCACAATAATATACATACAAATTGATCAAGATGCATTGATTTCAAAAATGTTAAATATGAAACTCTTATATCTTAGAATTAAGGAAATACTGTAATGGAAGCCAATTTTTTTTTTTTTTTTTTTAGACAGGCTCTCCCTCTGTTGCCCAGGCTGGAGTGCAGGGGCATGATCACGGCTCACTGAGGCTTCCACCTCCCTGGGGCTCAGGCAATCCTCCCACCTCAGCCTCCTGGGCTCAAGTGATCCACCCACCTCGGTCTCCCAAAAGTGTTAGGGATTACAGGCATGAACCACTGTGCCCAGCTGGAACCCAGTTTTAAAATGTATTCATCATTGTGTAAGATGAAGAGAGAATAAATAAATAAATATTTATTTAGGTTCTCTGTTCGTCTTACACAATGATAATTCCAATGTAGTAAGTGCAAAAATGATGCAATGGAAACTTAGAAATATTACCTACACAAACTTCAGAGAAGAATTACAGAAAGAGGTATATGCCAAAGGTACAAATATTTTCTAGGAGAGGGAAAACAAGAAAAAGCATGTGTTTGAAGAGGCCCAAGATATTCAGGAAACTGAAGAGCTTGATGTTTGTTTCAATCAATCTTAAGTACAAGATGCTAGAAATAGGTGTTTAAGGAAAACCTCTATTAAAGGTTATCTTTTGCTCCCAGTCTCAAAAATTAGGAAGTTGGATTTATATGCACAGGTCATCCTTTTAACATAGTATCTTCTTCAATCTTGTAAGAATCCATACTACTCAGTTTATCAAGGTATGCAGATATATCTGGTGTCTTTTAAGAAATGATGACGATAAGAGATGGAAATTGTTTTGTTTTTTAAAATGCCCTTATTTGCTCCACCCACCAAAAGCTGTCAACCCTGGAGGTTCTCAAAAACAGTTTCTTAAATCTGACTGGTCTGTGAAATAAAAAAGCTGGGAGGATAGGAGGACGGTTGACCAGTAATCTAGAACATTTACAATTTCACATATCCAAATTCAAGCTTATCTGAATCCCTCTAAGTCATTCTTCTCCAATCACTTCATTACTTTACACATCGTTTTTTTCTGCTGGGAATGCTCTTCTTCTACCTTTATTAACTGGATAAAAACTTATTATCTTTTTTTTTTTGTTTTGAGACGGAGTCTCGCTCTGTCACCCAGGCTGGAGTGCGGTGGTGGGATCTCGGCTCGCTGCAAGCTCCGCCTCCCGGGTTTACACCATTCTGCCTCAGCCTCCCCAGTAGCTGGGACTACAGGTGCCCGCCACCTCGCCCGGCTAGTTTTTTTGTATTTTTTAGTAGAGACGGGGTTTCACCGTGTTAGCCAGGATGGTCTTGATCTCCTCACCTTGTGATCCGCCCGTCTCGGCCTCCCAAAGTGCTGGGATTACAGGCTTGAGCCACCGTACCCGGCCTATAAAAACTTATTATCTTGAGGAGGTCTTTCCTGATTAAGTCCTAATTAACCTCAACACTCATATTTACCATCTTTGCATTTGTTATCCTGGTGCTATGTAAGTGTGCTCAAGGAAGGTACGTATATTTTTTCTTGATGACAATACAGTGGACAGAGTTACTGACTGAACCTCTTTACTTTGTGAGAACAGGAAGAATGAACTGCCCCCAAGAGATTATAATTTCTTACCTGTACTTATGCACTCACTAATAAAATCAACAGCCTGAAGAGACAGTGGGAGAAAAAACCAAAAAATCAGCAATAGAGTGTGTTCTCTGGAATACAGCAATACAGAGCAGTGGTCCTCAAAGTGTGGTCTGGGCAGTGGGAGATCCCCAGGGTCCCGGAGACCATTTTAGGAGGTTTGCAAGACCAAACTATTCTCAGATTCTCAGAGTACCAAGAAGTTATTTGCCTTTTCCACTCATTCTCTCACAAGATCCTGTGGAATTTTCCAGAAGCAATATGACATGTGCTGACATTATTGTTCTGACAGCTAATGGAATATGTTCTGCGTATTCTTGTGTTTTCTAGAATTTTCCAAGGTAAGTTCTCTGGCTCTTCAATAACTTTTAAAAGTGTAAAGGTAGGCCGGGCGCGGTGGCTCAAGCCTGTAATCCCAGCACTTTGGGAGGCCGAGACGGGCGGATCACAAGGTCAGGAGATCGAGACCATCCTCGCTAACACAGTGAAACCCCGTCTCTACTAAAAAATGCAAAAAAACTAGCCGGGCGGGTTGGCGGGCGCCTGTAGTCCCAGCTACTCGGGAGGCTGAGGTAGGAGAATGGCGTAAACCTGGGAGGCGGAGCTTGCTGTGAGCTGAGATCAAGCCACTGCACCCCAGCCTGGGCGACAGAGCAAGACTCCGTCTCAAAAAAAAAAAAAAAAAAAAAAAAAAGTGTAAAGGTGTCTTCAGACCAAAAAAACTGAGAACTCTTGCGCATAGTGAGAGATACAATGAAGACAGCTTGCCTACTTAAAAACGAAAACAAAAAAAGAAGTAATGGTTCTTCATTTTCCTTCATATTTCCTACCAACCAACCCACTCTACAACTAAAATTTTCTAACATATTTGAAGAAAAGATGCGAAAGGAACTATAAATAGGTAACAGATTTAATTAGCTAAAGTGCTCCAGAGAAATATCTTGAGACAAAAGCATGCATTTATGTATTTTGTTGCTGACTGGAAAATTCATTCCAGAAAATAAGCAAGAATTCTCAACTTAACCTTTAGTCAAATTCAAGTTCTGAACCACTAAGAGGATTCCAATTAAAATAAGAGCTCCAGTTGAACCGCAGAGGAAAAAAATTGATAGTATCTCTCTAAAACATCTTTTAAAAGCCTCCTGTAGGGCAGGTAAAATTAAATAATGCGGCGTTTGAAACAGGATAATTTTTTTTCCCTTTTTATATTGTACTTTAAATAAATAGAATTTTTTTTCCCCCTTTTTATACTGTGCAGGGGCTCACATCTGTAATCCCAGCATTTTGGAAGGCTGAGGTGCACGGACCACTTGAGCACAGGAGTTTAAACTTAAGACCAGCCTGGGCAACGCGGAGAAACCTCATCTCCACAAAAAATACACAAAATCAAGGCTTCAGTGAGCTGTGATCGCGCCACTGCATTCCAGCCTGGGCGACAGAGGGAGACCCTGTCTCAAAAATTAAAAACAAATAAATAATTTAAAAAGCTCCCTATACTTGTTTTTCAGCAGGTGAGAATATAATGCTCATGAGCATTACATAGGTTACATAGGTTCAAAGTTAGCTCTGATCTACTCCTGAAGGTAGGATCTCACTTCTTTTTTCTTTTTTCGAAACAGAATTTCGCTCTGTCACCCAGGCTGGAGTGCAGTGGCACCATCTCAGTTCACTGCAGCCTCCACCTCCCGGGTTCAAGTGATTCTCCTGCCTCAGCCTCCCAAGTAGCTGGGATTACAGGCGTGTGCCACCATGCCTGGCCAATTTTTTATATTTTTGGTAGAGATGGGAGTTTCACCATGTTGGCCAGGCTGGTATCGAACTCCTGACCTCAAGTGATCCGCCCACCTTGGCCTCCCAAAGTGCTGGGATTACTGGAGTGAGCCACCGTGCTCAGCCAGGCTCTTACTTCTTAACCTTTGCCATTTGTTTCAAAGTCTCTCACCCACCTGCCAAGGGGGCCTGGGTGACATACTAACGCTGCATCAGCACAAATTTGTCTGTTTTACTGGAAAAACAACTCAAAGTACATGTTTTGTTATTTCAAAGGTTGTGTTCAGCCAAATAATTTTACATTGGAGGAGTCAAATATTTAAGGAGTAATTTCTGTGAAACCACCAGACTCATGATACATCTTTTGATCAATAGTCAATGGCCAAAAAATAAAATAAAATGAAATAAAAAAATCCAGGCCTAGGTGGGTGGATTGCCTGAGCTCAGGAGTTCAAGACGAGCCTTGGCAACGTGGTGAAACCCCATCTCTACAAAATACAAAAAATTAGCAGGGCATGGTGGCGTGCGCCTGTAGTTCCAGCTACTCAGGAGGCTGAGGCAGGAGAATCGCTTCAACCTGGGAGGTGGAGATTGCAGTGAGCCGAGATGGCACCACTGCACTCCAGCCTGGGTGACAGAGCAAGACTCTGTCTCAAAAAAACAAAACAAAAAAAATCCAATTTATTTTTATTTTTTTTGAGATGGCGATCTCGGCTCACTGCAACCCCCGCCTCCCGGGTTCAAGTGATTCTCCCACCTCAGTCTCCCAAGCAGCTGGGATTACAGGTACCCACCAACACGCCTGGCTAATTTTTGTATTTTTATAAAGATGGGGTTTCACCACGTTGGCCAGCTGGTCTTGAACTCCTGACCTCAGGTGATCCGCCCACCTCAGCCTCCCAAAGTGTTGGCATTACAGGCGTGAGCCACCATGCCCAGCCAAAAATCCAATTTAAAAAGGCATTCACACAGTCCCTTGGAAATCAGTTATTCATGGTAAGAGGAAACAAAGATTATTATCAACTAAACAGTACAAATAACTGAAAAATGTTATTGTAGCAATTTCAGCCTAGAGCAAATCTTTTAAAGAAAATGCAGAGTAATAAGTACATGGATTGTGTACCTGTTGTCTACATTAGGTGCTAAACATAGTTGTAACTGAGGTCCCAATAAGACAAGTAAACTGAGAAGGAAGAAAAAAAGTCCCTGAACAATATATAAACTAGCTCACCAGCTACCTAATAGCTGACATTTAGCTTCATGAAAAGTAATTCTGTTCTTAATATTACCCCCTTCAAAGCATATCCAGCCTTAATTCCACTAAAAAATATACTTACAATGAAGAGAACTATGTAACTTATATGTCAGATAGCAGCATATACTAAAGTCCCTTGATATTTTGCAAACGATTCTTTAGGTATAAATGGCTACTTAAGAAGGCATGTACAGTACACCTAGACACTCTCTTGACTGCCAATTTCAGAAAAGATCATAATTAAATTAATGCTGACACCTAGTGGCAAGAAAGAACATCTTTCTTTTATAACGTTACCTGAATCGTACCTTCCAAGCAAAGACACTTCCAAATCCCCACAAAAGATTATCCATTTAATCTATTCAAGAATTATCCATTAGCCTTAAGTAAAGAAAAACAGTTCCCCATTACTAAAAAATCGTATTTGCAGATGTAGAACGGGGCAGAATCTTTTCCTGGGGGTGGGCAATGGTACTGAAGGGACTCCTTATGAAAAATCTGTTTGAAATTACAAATTTATAACCTTAAAAGGCCAGAAAACTGCTTAAAATTTAAGAATGCAGCTGAATATCTCACCTGACAGAGATGTCATTTATTCATAAATTGTGGGATGTGTTTTAACTCTGGTTAGGACAGGCTGGTTCCCCTGCTCCCCCTACAACTTTACTTTTTTTTAAAATAGTAATATGATCAACAAACAAACAAAACTCCATTTTTCTCAACACTTACAAAATAGAACTGTGAATATTCCAAGCTTTACCAAGCCATTGTCTCGTTGAATGGTTCAATTCAATCAAATGTTATATGCCCAATTTCCCCAACACCATGAAGGTACAGCACGAATTTTGATTAAACGCCATCATTTGTAAAAATCTGAAGGAATATTTAAGATTCTACATGAAATTCTAGGATGAAAATGTTTTGGAAATTCAGAGGCAATCAATTGTGAAATATCTATTTTCAGCTGAAGAAATTTTCCATCCTGCAGACTGGTATCGTTGAACTGCTGTGTTGACTAGAAAAAAAATTGGCCACCAGTTTGAATTGATATTTATAAGCTCTCTTTTAAAAATAAGTTACGATTTCTTTTAAAAATGCAATTATAATCCACTTGAAACTGGAGGAGTAAGCCTACAATACAGCATATTGAGTAATAAGGAAATGTTATACACAGCACATTCAGAGATATGCCTTTGTCCTCTTAAAAACAATTCCCAGCACAGATTTAGCTTCTCCATAGAATCGGTTTGCAATCATTTCAAAATGTCCACCTCCTTCAATTTATTTACCACTTAAAGATACATTCATTGAAAGGCATCAAAATATCTAACTGAACTAACATTCACCACACCTTCAGTCAAACCTCTGGAGTGAAGTAAAAACCCAATGGCAAATTCATTATTTTTAAAAATCATGGACTGAACTATTGTGATTTTAAGGTATAAAGAAACCTCTCCTAAAGCAGGTGGGTGGGCGTAAATCACTAGTTAAAAATAAATTGCAAAAGAGAAAAAACCCGTCAAGGGGTAAGTTGCTTCACTACGGTGGGAAGCGTTAGGATGAGGCAAAGCAGGAATGGTCATTTCCCAAGGCTCTACTTTAGTGGTCAACTAAGGCGCTGGGGCTAAGGCTAAGTAAACACGTTTCCATTCTTCGGAACCTCTACCTGGTGTGGGGCAGCTGAGCCACCCTACTCTACTCAATCTTCTCGAACAAGGAAACTTGGGTGGTTGGGGTGGGGAACAATACGTTATTCTTGCAAGATAAACCAAGCCTGGCTGGGATCATCTGCCTACTTCTGAGTTTTCTCCCCCAATCCAGGCCGGGGACTGGAAGCGGCATACAAAAGGCAGGCGACAAGACCTCTCGGGGTCCACTCTCAGGCCAGGCGGAAGGTGGAAAGACCAATTCCGCTACCCCTCCCGTAGAGGGCCCGCTTCCGGGCGGGGGGCAAGGAGCCCCGAGGGCGAAGTTCCCTCAAGAAGTAACCCCAGCTCCGCAGCTAGGACGCAACTGGGAACCAGCCCACTCCTGCTGACTGACTGCAAGGGAGAGTTCGGAACCGGAGCGGCGCCCTCCCGGATCTGTAGCCGGCTGGGGCTAGCGGGGGGATCCCTCCCCGGGGAACGCGCTCCCTTCTTCTCCCCTCCCAGACCTCGGCCGGGGGGAGAGGGAGGCAGGAGTTGTGCAGGGGCCTCACCAGGCGGAGCTGGCTAATTTCGTCGTAGGACATAAAGCTGAGGATGTTCTCGATGGCTACGATGGGCAGCGCCACAAGCGTGTTGTTTTGAGGCAGCTGGTCCGGAGCCAGCGCCGGGGCTGGCAGCGCCTGGGACCCCGGTTGTGGGTGTTGTGGCGGGGGCGGTGGGGGCTGTCGCTGGGTAGAGCCGGAGGCCAAAGAGGAGCCGCCGTCGCCGTGGCTGCCGCCTCCTTCCTCTGCCATCCGGTCCTCCGCCGCCGCCGCCGCCATTTTGGGGGTTTGATTCCTTACCCCCGCTGCAAGGGGGACAGGGACACTTCCGGTGCGTCACTTCCTCCTCCTGCAGCCGCCGGGGAAGGGGTACCTGGAGGAGTGGGGAGGAGCCTGTGGGTAACAGGCGGAGAGGACTCACAGGATACCTTTCAAGTGGAAGTCAGGGAAGATCATGTAAACCCCAAGAAAGGTGATCATCCTAGACCCTTTTGTCTAAGATTAGTAACTACTTGAGAGCAAGGAAACACTATTTATTAAAATGAACTTCACCGTGCAGTTTTCTTAAAGGGCTTCCTGACAAAGGATGATAAAGATGTTGCCTAATAAGTGTAGATGGAAATAATGTAGTTAGACTAGCACCATTTTTCAGGAATCGTAGAAATGATTGATTTAGGCAAATAAAAACGTGTAAAATATCAATAAGAACTACAACATGGATGAACCGTGAGAACATATTAAGTGAAAGAAGTTAGACACAAAGGACCACATAGTGTATGATTGCATTTATATAGAATGTCTGAAATAGGCAAATCCATAGAGATAAAAAGTAGATTAGTGGTCTCCAGAGGCTGGGGGAAATGGGGAAATGACTGCTAACAGGTGAAGGGTTTCATTTTTGGGGTGATAAAAATGCTCTGGAATTAGTGGTGATGATTACACAACCGTATGAATATGCAAAAACCACTGAATTACTATATGCTTTAATGAATTTTATCATATATGAACTATATTCTAATAACTGATTTAGGCAAGAATCATCAAAAGGTACTAAAACTAGGAGGTAAACGTGATGAGGAACGTGATATTTACATTGTCTCAAAATAACTCCCCATAAATTATATATTATTTACAAAGATTAAAAGAAATAGTTTGCAAGGCCGGGTGTGGTGACTCATGCCTGTAATCCAGCACTTTGTAAGGCTGAAGCAGGAGAATCACTTTAACCCAGGAGTTGGAGACCAGCCTGGGCAACATGGAGAAACCCCATCTCTATAAAAAAAAATACAAAAAATTCGCCAAATGTGGTGGCAGCACCTGTGGTCCCAGCTATTCAGGAGGCTGAGATGGGAGGATTGCTTGAGTCACAGAAGTTCGAGGCTGCAGTGAACTGTCAGCCCACCGCTGCACTCCAGCCTGGGCAACAGAGCGAGACTCTGTCCCAAAAAAAAAAAAAAGAAAGTTTACAATAGAGAAATTTGGTGGACACCATCATAACCAAATCATCGAGACTAACATCACAGTTATAGGAGAAGCCAATATCATATGCCTGTTTATATGATACCCTGAGAAGGACACAGCATAATGTAGTATTCATGAAAAAAAAAACACTTGAGTTGCATTTGTAGACATCACTAGATGACTGGCCCATAAATTATTCAAAAGTATTAACGTTACGAAAGACAAAGACTAAGGGTTTGTGGCAGATTAAAGGAGAGTAAAGAGACATGACAACTAAATCTATGGGTGGTCCTGGATGGGATCCTGGATTAAGGGAGAAATAACTATGATGAACATTATTGTAACAACTGGCAAAATTTAAAAATGGACAGTATATTAGATGATATTGTAATCATATTAAATTTTTCAATTTGGATAATTGTATTATGGTCATATAAGACAATGTCTTTGTCTTTAGGAAATACACGTTGAAGGATAAGCATGCTTTGTATTATTTTCCTTTATTTATTTATTTATTTATTTTTTGAGATGGAGTCTTGCTTTGTCACCCAGGCTAGAGTGCAGTGGTGCAATGCAGCTCAGTGCAAACTCCGCTTCCTGTGTTCAAGGGATTCTCCTGCCTCAGCCTCCCGAGTAGCTAATTTTTGTATTTTTAGTAGAGGTGGGGTTTCACCATCTTAGCCAGGCTGGTCTCGAACTCCTGACCTCGTGATCCACCCGCCTCGGCTTCCCAAAGTGCTGGGATTACAGGTGTGAGCCACGGCAGCCGGCTGCATGCTTTGTATTATTACACTTTGCTTTCTTGTGCTTCTCAGATATTGCGTTTTTAAAAATGAATTGAAGATTTGTGTCAATCCTTGAGCAAGTCTCTTGGTGCCATTTTTCCAACAGCATGTATTCACCTTGTTTCTTTCTGTCACATTTTGATAATTCCTATGATATTTCAAACTTTTTTATTATTGTTACATCTGTTATGGTGAGCTGTGATCAGTAATTTTTGTTTGTTGAGGCAGCATCTCACTGTGTCACCCAGACTGGAGTGCAATGACAGGATGATGGCTCACTGCAGCCTCCACCGCCTGGGTTCAAGCAATCCCCCAACCCTGGCCTACTGAGTAGCGGGGACTACAGGTGTGTGCCACCACGCCTGGCTAGTTTTTGTATTTTTTTGTGGAAACAGGATTTTGCCATATTTCCCAGGCTGGTCTTGAACTTCTGTGCTCAAGCAGTCTCCTTGCTTTGGCCTCCCAAAGTGTTGAGATTACAAGAGTGAGCCACCATGCCCGGCAGATCAGTAATCTTTATGTTACTATTGTAATCGTTTTGGGGTGCCACCAATCATGCTCATATAAGATGGCAAATTTAATCAATACATGTAGGTGTTCTGACTGGTTGCTGTTTCCCCATCTCTCTTCCTCTCCTGCAGCTATGGTGGAAATAGCGAGAGAACTGAAATTAGAAGTGAAGCCTGAAAATGTGACTAAATTGTTGCTGCAATCTCATGATAAAACTTGAATAGAGGCTGGGTGCGGTGGCTCATGCCTGTAATCCCAGCACTTTGGGAGGCCGAGGTGGGTGGATCACCTGAGGTCAGGAGTTCGAGACCAGCCTGGCCAATGTGGCAAAATCTCATCTCTACTAAAAATACAAAAATTAGCTGGGTGTGGTGGCATGCGTCTGTAATCCCAGCTACTCAGGAGGCTGAGGCAGGAGAATCGCTGGAACTGGGAGGCAGAGGTTGCAGTGAGCTGAGATCGTGCCACTGCACTTCAGCCTGGGCAACAAAAGCGAGATTCCAGCTCAAAAAAGAAAAAAAAAAAAGAAAAAAAGCCAAACTTGAATGGATTGAATGGATGAGGAGTTGCTTCTTATGAATGAGCAAAGCAATTGATTTCTTGAGGTGGAATCTGCTCCTAGTGAAGATGCTGTGATCATTATTAAAAGACAACAAAGGATTTAGAATATTACATAAACTTAGTTGATAAAGCAATGGCAGAGTTTGAGAAGATTGACTCCAGTTTTGAAAAAAAGTTCTACTGTGGCAAGATGTTATCAAACAGCATCATATGCCATGGAAAAATCTTTGTGAAAGAGTCGATCAGTGTGTCAAACTTCATTGCTGTCTTACTTTAGAAAATTGCCGCAGTCACCCTAACCTTCAGTAACTACCATCCTGTTCGATCAGCAACTGTTAGATTGCGGTAAGACCCTCTACCAGCAAAAAGATTATGACTCGCCAAAGGCTCAGATGGTTAGCATTTTTTAGCAATATAATATTTTCAAATTAAGGTATATCTTTTTTTAGACATAATGCTATTGCACACTCAACAGACTACAGTTTTATATAAACATAACTTTTATATGCACTGGGAACCAAAACTTTTGTGTCACTGGGTTTATTGCACTACTTTATTGTGGTGGTCTGTGTGGTCTCTCAATATCTCAGAGGTATTTCTCTATTTAGGGGTAGAGGGAAATGATGCCTCAAATTACTTTCAAATGGTTCAAGTAAATAGATAATGAGATTAATATAGCAAATACAACAAGTGTTATTAATTGATGGATTTGGTTGAAGAGTATACCAGAGTCTTCCTTGTACTATCTTGTAATTATTTCAGGATAAAAAAATTTAAAGGTTGCCTAAATTTTTCATATCTTTGTATACTTATAATATCCTATGACAAAGATAAAGGTATACAAATCACTGTTTTTTGTTTTTTGTTTTTTTTTAGACAGGGTCTCACTGTCTTACCCAGGCTGTGGTGCAGTGGCATGATCATAGCTTACTGCAGCCTTGACCTCCTGGGCTCAAACGATGTTCCTACCTCAGCCTACCAAGTAGGGACTACAGGTGTGCACCACCATGCCTGGCTACTTTTTAAATTTTTTGCAGAGATGAGGTCTTACTATATTGTCCAGACTGGTATTGAACTCCTGTGCTCAAGCAATCTTCTCATCTCAGCCTCCCAAAGTGCTGGGATACAGGCCTGAGCCACCATGCCTGGCAAATCATTAAATTTTGAAGCTTTCTGCTCCCTAGTGCTTGGTCTTATTCTTAAAGCTTCCAATATGTCCTTTCTTTTGTAGCTTTCTTTTGGAATCTAATTTTTGCACAGTAGATGTGGAAACTGCAGAAAAAACTAAATATGACTAAAGGTTAAGGGAAGTGGGGGCAACTGAAGCGAAGAAATTAATTGGTGGTGTTGAGCTTGTCAGAATTAACATCATTTCCCCATTCACTTGGCATGTGAACAATTATCTTTTTACCTATGATTGTTGCAAAAGTTTTGAAGTTGTTCTTTTGATTCTACTACTTCGGGGTTGTTTAGCATTAAACATACGGTTTATGCTTGACTCTTTCTGACATGTTTGCATATTTATAATACGTTAGTTTTATCTCCACTAATAGATTGTAATTTTACTTTTCTTCTACAATATTGCTATCTCTTCATGGAACCTATTACAACTTAGTCTTAATTAAATTCATTTTCTATCTTTTTAATTAAAATTAGATGGCTTCTTGATAGGTAAGATTGAAATACAATTTTTGTAAATAGAATCATGCTTTAAATTCATTATGGAAATTCATTTAAAGGAAACCCGTAGAAAATCCTTTAAAATATGAATCATCGGCCGGGCGCGGTGGCTCAAGCCTGTAATCCCAGCACTTTGGGAGGCCGAGACGGGCGGATCACGAGGTCAGGAGATCGAGACCATCCTGGCTAACACGGTGAAACCCCGTCTCTACTAAAAAATACAAAAAACTAGCCAGGCGAGGTGGCGGGCGCCTGTAGTCCCAGCTACTCGGGAGGCTGGGGCAGGAGAATGGCGTAAACCCGGGAGGCGGAGCTTGCAGTGAGCCGAGATCGCGCCACTGCACTCCAGCCTGGGTGACAGAGCCAGATTCCGTCTCAAAAAAAAAAAACAAAAACAAAACAAACAAACAAACAAACAAACAAAAAAACTAGCCGGGTGTGGTGGCGGGTGCCTGTAGTCCCAGCTACTCAGGAGGCTGAGGCAGGAGAATGGCGTGAACCCGGGGGGTGGAGCTTGCAGTGAGCTGAGATCCGGCCACTGCACTCCAGCCTGGGCAACAGAGCGAGACTCCATCTCAAAAAAAAAAAAAAAAAAAAAAAAAAAAAATCATCACTCTCTAACTTTATTTTGTAAATCCAATCATTATTTATTTGCTTGAAGTGGACATGTGAAAAGCCTTCCCACTCCCTTAACTCTCCGCTTGTGGTCAGCCAGTTAACATCCAGATTAGGTGACCTAACAATAGAATACATTGAATAGAATCATATTGATCTAACAATAGAATAAATACAATGTAGGGAACAATTTAAACCAGTTCCTGCCAGTAGCTCATTCAAATGGTTCTGTTTATATATATTGGATTTGTGCCCTTATATCTCCTACATTTTAAAATTTATTTAAGTTCATATTTATTTATTTATTTGATGCAGGGTCTGACCCTGTCACCCAGGCTAAAATGCAGTGGCATGATCTCAGCTCACTGCAAATTCCGCCTCCTGGGCTCAAGCCATTTTTCCACCTCAGCCTCCCAAGTAGCTGGGACTACAGGTGTATATCACCACACCTGGCTAATATTTGTATTTTTGTAGAGACGGGGTTTCGCCATGTTGCCCAGGCTGGTCTTGAACTCTTGAGCTCAAGCGATCTGCCCGCCTCAGCCTCCTAGAGTGCTGGGATTACAGGTGTGAGCCCCTACATATTTTTAATAAAGAGAATTTCAAAGCAAATGATAGATTTGTTTCACTTATTAGAATCAATATTTGTTTTGGATTTGTTTCAATTATTAAAATCAATTGTTGTTTTGGATATGTTTTCCAATCACAACAGTTATTTGTAACTAACAAATATTTGAACTCAAGAGTAGTTCTAGATTCTAAATGTAGTTTTATGCCAATAGACTATAATAGGACCTTTGCAAGACAGTGGTCTCAGGTATGAGATGGACACATGCTTTTTAAGATCTGTGTGTTTCTAGTTTCATATTTTTAAAAGGGGAGAATATTACCTCTCTTATATCACACAGTTGAAATGAGGATGAACTGAGACTGCAAATGGGTGGGTTTTTGAATGCCTCTGATTAAAGGTGTTAAAATCAATTTACTACAGTGAGGACACTGTTATCCTTCTGGTTCCCTGGTTAGGGGGTGTGTTGAGGAGATGGGGGGTGTTGGGTGTGGTGGGGCATGGTGAGGGGTGATCTAGCTTATTCAATGGTACCACCATAGGAAGATGGGCTTTATATATTAAAAACAAAAGCTAAAACTAGATATTATTTTTCTATTTGTCAGCAGATTTGTAATATATTTAGAAAGAATGAAGGAAGAGCTCATATCCCAACTAAAAAGAGATTTGAAGTTTCTATGGATTGCAATTAACTGCGTTTTTAAAGATCCATCTTTTAAAATATTTATTTATTTATTTAAGACAGAGTCTTGCCCTGTCGCCCAAGTTGGAGTGCAGTGGTGCAATCTTGGCTCACTGGAAGGTCCACCTCTCAGGTTCAAAAGATTCTCGTATCTCAGCCTCCTGAGTAGCTGGGACTACAGGCACACGCCACCATGCCCAGCTAGTTTTTATATTTTTAGTAGAGATGGGGTTTCGCAATGTTGGCCAGGCTGGTCTAGAACTCCTGGCCTCAAGTGATCTGCTTGCCTTGGCCTCCGAAAGTGCTGGGATTACAGGCGTGAGCCACTGCACCCAGCCTAAAGATACATCTTTTGACTAGATGAGATGTTTTCTATCATGACTAATATGTGAAATTTCATGATTAGATAAATTTTTTAAAATTTAAAGTTTGACTCCAGAAAAGGTAGTCCACTAGACTTTCGATTCAGCAAGCGTTCATTGATTGCTACATGGGTAACGCTAGGAAGATACTAAGATATAAACAATATTTCCCACCCTGGGGATGACATGAATCTGGCTGCAGTACCAGTCACCACATTGATGACCTGAATTGATTCTGTTGACCTGGCAGACTGGACTGGTGTTTCCTTATTTTCTCATGTGCAGTTTTCCTAAAGTTGTATATTCAGGAAGAAAAACTTAATTTCCTGGACTATTGTGGACATGTGATTCAGCTGCCTCTGTTCTACCATTAGAAAGGTGTGTAAACAAAAGTTATGGGAACACCAGGGAAAACTTCACAGAGAAGGTTCTCTTTCAGCTTGACTTCGAAGGACGATAATATTGGGATACTTGCAGTGGTTTTGTTAATTGAAAGGTGAAGAAGGGTGTGAGGACATTTCAAACAAAGGTAACAGTAAAAGCAAATAGCATGAATTATGCAAACATCCGAAAGATGAGAGAAGTGCATGTGTGCACAGGATTTTGGACTTTAATTCTCTAGACCAGTGGTGATTGTTTTTGCTTTTAATTACTTAAAAAATGTTGTGTCAATTATCAATTGATTGCCTCTGAGCTCTAAATTCACCCTTTTTTGCCTGCTTTGTGAAAATACATATGGGCCCATTAAATGTTTTCTTCTTTATCAGCTGGCGCAGTGTAAAGCTATGTCAGTAGAGGGCTCCGGGGAGACATTGCAAGAGCAGAGTTTTGCTTCCTGGTTTTGGTGTGTTTGCTTGGCAGCTCCTGTAGCACACAGGTGGATTCTCCAGCACCATGTCCTGCCTGGCAGGGTAGTCAGTAGCACCTATTGACCAGCAGCTTCCCTTGGCATCATCTTCTCCCTTGAATTGCTTTGTAGTAAAGTGTCTCTGGTGCAACACCTCTCCGTGACCTGCTTTCCCTGACATCTTAGAGGACAGATTTCTGGTAAATTCCAAAGGGCAGATTTCCAGCAAGTTCTGCCAGCACAGAACCACAGCGACTTCTCTGCTGCCTAGTGAGCCATACCTGTGCCCTCCAAGATCTGGGTCCTGGGCCTGGGGAGCCTTTTCCTTGGATATTCTATCCCAGCTCAAAGAACATGGCTACTACTTATATTTGCTATTCTTTTATTCTTTAGAGTTTTCTTTATTTCTTAGTAGCCAATCCCTCATTGTTCCAATTCCCTGCTACAGTTACTCTTTCTTTTCCTTTTTTTTTTTTTTTTTTGATGGAGTCTCACTGACTCTGTTGCCCAGGCTGGAGTGTAGTGGGGCGATATCAGCTCACCGCAACCTCCGTCTTCCGGGTTCAAGCAATTCTCCTGCCTCAGCCTCCCAAGTAGCTGGGACTACAGGCGTCCACCGCTACACCCGACTAATTTTTGTATTTTTAGTAGAGGGGGGTTTCACCATGTTGAACTCCTGACCTCAGGTGATCCGCCTGCCTCAGCCTCCCAAAGTGCTGGGATTACAGGTATGAGCTATCATGCCCGGCCAGGTTAGAATATTGTTAAATCCAACTCTCTACTTACTCCTTCCTGCATTAGAGAACTGAGAGTGGCTACCAAAATATATGCAACCTCGCTGACTGTTTTCACTTTAACTTCGTAATTGTGACCCTCCAGTGGATTCTACTGCTGCCCTGCAGTCACTGCATATTTTCCAAGTTGACTTCCTCTACTCTTTTTCTAAATGGTTATTTTACATCTTCTCCTCTCTTCTCACTCCTTCAATCACCCATCCAACTATTGACCTGACTTTTTATTTCAATGTCAAAATAGTAGGTAAAGAGAGAAATTTTAGTGGGAGACAAGGAAACTTTAGTGGGAGAGAAGGAATTGCTGATTTCTTGAGTAGAGGAGAGAGGACAGGATCTGTTACGCAAGTGGAAATGTGGGTGTCAGCTGGGAACTGAAAAAGTTCATCCAAAGTAACAGAAGAGGAGGCAGAGCACATGAGTAGGTGCAGACTGATGGGTAAATATAAGAGTCTGTGGATGTTTCTTCTGATTGCTTCTATTTCTCTTCCACATACACACATGCCATTAGTTCTCCCATCTTAGGAGAACATCTCTTCACCTCATCTACTCTTCCAGCTACTACCCCATCTCTGTCCTTCTCTTCACAGTCAAATGTCATAAAAGAGTTGTCCACTCTTGCTGCTGCCTCCAATTTCTCTTCTCATATTCTCTCTTGATCCCACTTCAGTCAGGCTTTTACTCTGACCATATCATCAAAATGGCTCTTATTAAGTTCTCTGGGGACCTCCACATTGCTAAATCCAAGGGTCAATTCTTAGTACTCACCTTACTTGACTTGTCAGGAGCATTTGACAGTTGATGATTCTACCCTCTTTAAAACACTTCCTGCACTTGGCTTTCAGGTCAGTATGCCATCCTGATTTTCCTTCTATTCCGCTGGCCTTTCCTCTACCTCTCTTCATCTCCCTCATTCTTTTTTTTTTTTTTTCTTTTTAGATCTGATTGCATTTGTTGATATGGTAACACTTCCTAGAGAGTCTTTATTCAGTGTACTAGCTCTAGCAGCTTTACACAAGACTGAAATTATTGTAACAAATTAAGTTTTCAAGACAATCTTATACCTTATCAATCAATTGCATCTTTTAAAATTATTACTATGTAATTTCAATAGCTTTAGGGTACAAGTGGTTTTTGCTTACATGAATGAATTACATAGTGGTGAAGTCTGGGCTTTTAGTGTACCCATCACCTAAATAGTGTAAATTGTACCCAGCAGGTAATTTTTCATCTCTCACCTCCCTCTCTGCTTCTGAGTCTCCAATGTCCATTACACCACTGTGTACCCACAGCTTAGCTCCCACTTATAAGTGAAAACATGCAGTATTTGGTTTTCCATTCCTGAGTTACTTCACTTAGGATAATGGCCTCCAGTTCTATCTAAGTTGCTGCAAAATACATTATTTCATTTTTCTTGTGACTGAGTAGTATTCCATGGGATATAAATGTAGTATATACTTATCCACACATTGGTTGACGGATGCTTAGATTGATTCTATATCTATGTAGTTGTGAATCATGCTGCAATAAACGTATGGGTTTAGGTGTCTTTTTGATATAATGACTTCTCGTACTTTGAGTGGACACCCAGTAGTGGGATTGCTGGATTGAATGGTAGATCTACTTTTAGTTCTTTGAGAAATCTCCACACTGTTTTCCACAGAGGTTGTACTAATTTACATTCCCACCAACAGTGTATAAATGTTCGCTTTTCAATGCATTCACACCAACATCTATCATTTTTGGATTTATTTATTTATTTGTTTATTTATTGAGACAGGGTCTTGCTCTGTCGCCCAGGCTGGAGTGCGGTGGCACAATCTCAGCTCACTACAACCTCTGCCTCCTGGGTTCAAGTGATTCTCCTGCCTCAGCCTCCTGAGTAACTGGGACCACAGGCGCTTGCCACACACCTGGCTAATTTTTGTATTTTTAATAGAGACGGGGTATCACCATGTTGGCCATGCTGGTCTCGAATTCCTGACCTCAAGTGATACGCCTGCCTTGGCCTCTGAAAGTGCTGGGATTACAGGTGTAAGCCACCTTGCCTGGCCATGAATTTTTTAATGATGACCATTCTGACTGAGGTCAGGTAGTATCTCATTGTGGTTTTAATTTGCATTTCCCTGATGGGTAGTGATGCTGTATATTTTTTCATATGTTTCTTGGCCATTTGTTTGTTTGGTGGTTTTTGAGATGGAGTCTTGCTTTTGTCGCCAAGGCTAGAGTGCCATGGCACGATCTTGGCTCACTGCAACCTCTGCCTCTTGGGTTCAAACGATCTACCCGCCTCAGTCTCCCAGGTAGCTGGGATGACAAGCGTGCATGAGCACGCTGGCTAATTTTTGTGTTTTTAGTAGAAATGGGGTTTCACCATGTTGGCTGGGCTGGTCTCGAACTTTTAACCTCAAGAGATCTGCCTGCCTTGGCCTCCCAAAGTGCTGGGATTACAGGTGAGAGCCATGGCGCCCAACCTCTTGGCCATTTGCATATCTTCTTTTGAAAAATGTCTGTTCATGTCGTTTGCCTGCTTTTCAATGGGATTGTTTTTTTCTTGATTTTTTTTCAGTTTTTTGTGGATTCTTGATATTAGTCCTTTGTCAGATGTATAGTTTGTGAATATTTTCTCCCATTCTGTAGGTTATTTACTTTGTTAATTATTTCTTTTGTTGTGCAGACAGTTTTTTAGTTTAATTAAGTCTCATTTATTTATTTTTGGTTTTCTTGCTTTTGCTTTTGTTGTCTTAGTCATAAATTATTTGCTTAGGCCAATGTCCAGAAGAAGTTTTCCTATATTTCCTTCTAGAATTTTAATGGTTTCAGGTCTTACATGTACGTCTGTAATCTATTTTGAGTTAATTTTTGTATGTGGGGAGAGATACGGATCCAGTTTCGTTCTTCAGCATGTGGCTATCCAATTATCCCAACACCATGTATTGAATAGGGTGTCCTTTCTCCAGTGTGTGTTTTTGTCTGCTTTGTTGAAGATCCATTGGTTACAGGCATTTGGCTTTATTTCTGGGTTCTCTGTTTTGTTCCATTGGTCTGTGTTTCTACTTTTATACCAGTACTATGTCATTTTTCACAGAATTAGAAAAAGCAACCCTAAAATTCGTATGGAATCAAAAAAGAGCCTGAAAAGCCAAAGCAATCCTAAGCAAAAAGAACAAATCTGGAGGCATCACATTATCTGAGTTCAAATCACTACAAGGCTATAGCAACCAAAACATCTCCCTCGTAATTAACATTGCTGTGTCCCAGGGCCCAGTCCTTGGGCCTCTTCTCTCTCTCTCTCTCTCTCTCTCTCTTTTTTTTTTTGAGACGGAGTCTCACTCTGTCGCCCAGGCTGGAGTTCAGTTGCATAATCTGGGCTCACTGCAACTTCCGCCTCCTGGGTTCCAGCGATTCTTCTGCCTCAGCCTCCTGAGTAGCTGGGATTACAGGCATCCGCCACCACGCCTGGCTAATTTTTGCATTTTTAGTAGATACAGGGTTTCACCATGTTGGTCAGACTGGTCTGGAACTCCTGACTTCATGATCCACCTGCCTCGGGCTCCCAAAGTGCTGGGATTACAGGCATGAGCCACCACGCCCAGATGGACCTCTTCTCTTTATTGCCTTCATTAACTCTCTAGGTGATCTCATCTAGTCCTTTTAATTTTTATTTATTACAATTTAAAAATTTTTATTTATTTATTTTTGAGACAGGGTCTTGCCCTGTCGCCCAGGCTGGAGAACAGTGGCTTGATCATAGCTCACTGCAGCCTTTATGCCCTAGGTTGCAGTGATCCTCACCTCAGCCTCCAAGGTAACTGAGACTACAGGCACATACCACCAAGTTTTTAGGTAGAGATGAGGTCTTGCTATGTTGCTCAGGCTGGTCTCAAACTCCTGAGGTCAAGCAGTCCTCCCACCTTGGTCTCCCAAAGTGCTAGGATTACAAGTGGGAGCCACTGTGCTTGGCTTTTAAAACAAACATATCTCCAGCCCAGACCATTCTTGTGAATTTGAGATTCAAATATCCAACTGCCTAAGGAGTTTCTCTATTTAGATATTTAATAGGCATCTCAAATTTAGCATCTCCCAACTTACTGTATCCCCAACCGAGCTCCTTTAAACTGGTTCTTCTCAAAGTGTTCCTTATTGAGGGGTGACTTCACTCTTCCTGTTGCTCAGACCAAAAATCTTGAAATCATTCTTTTTTTTAAAAAAAGCAATTTTATTGAGATATTATATGTATCAAACAGTTTATCCACCTAAAGTATACAATTCACTGGCTTTTAGTATATTCACAGTAATGTAACCATTACCACAATCCATTTTAGAATATTTTCATTACCCCACAAGGAAACCCCATCCTCCTTAGTTGAAATCATTCTTGACTCCTCTCTTTCACATCCCACATCCAATCCATCAGCAAATCCCATAGGCTTCACTTTTGGAACACGTTGGGAATCTTACCACTTCTTACCATCTCTGATGCTTGACCAAGTTGCCATCATCTCTTGTCTGGGTTATTGTAACAGCCTCTTAACTGATGTCCCTGCATCCCCCCTGACCCCCTTTCAGTCTGTTCTCAATCCAGCAGCTAGAATGATGCTATTGTAATATAAGTCTGATCACATCTCTTTGCTCAATGGTTCCCATTCCACTCAATAAAAAGCCAACATCCTCACAAAGACACATAAGACTTGATAAGGTCTGTCTTCTGGGTTTGCTCTGACCTCACGGTTTATGCCTCTTCTCTCTTTTGCTTCAGTCTCACTGTCTTTCTTTCCTTCTCACACCAAACTTTCTCCCTCCTCAGCATCATTCTTTTGGCCTGGAAAGTCCTTTACCCAAATATTTTCATGGCTCACTTCTATGCAGAATTGGAGTTCCCATAAAGCAAATGAATCTTTTTTTTTTTTTTTTTTTTTTTTTTGAGACAGGGTCTTGCTCTATTGCCCAGGCTGGAGAGCAGTGGTGCGATCTTGGCTCACTGCAATCTCCCCCTCCCAGGCTCAAGCCATCCTCCCACCTCAGCCTCCTGCATAGCTGGGACTACAGGTGCATACCACATGCCTGACTAATTTTTGTATTTTTTTGTAGATACTGGGTTTCGCCCTGTTTCCCAGGCTGGTCTCGAACTCCTGAGCTCAAGCAGTCCACCTGCCGTGGCCTCCCAAAGTGCTGGGATTACAGGGCATGAGTCACCATGCCCAGCTTCATAAAGCAAATGCATCTTAAGCGTTGGCATCTTTCACTTGCTGCAGGACCCTTCTCTCACTTTCAGAGAACATTTTATTTTATTAAAAAAATTAATTAACTTTTTAAAATAGATTTAGGGGTACAAGTGCAGATTTCTTTTGCATATATTATATAGTAGTGAACTCTGGCTTTTTGTGTACCCATCGCCCAAATAGAGAACATTGCATGCAATAAGTAATTTTTCAACCCTCATCCCCTCTCCACCTTACCACCTTGTGGAGTCTCCAGTGTCCATTATTCTACTCTGTATGCCCATGTGTACCCGTTGTTTAGCTGCTACTTAGAAATAAGAACATGTAGTATTTGACTTTCTGATTCGGATTTATTTCACTTAGGGTAATGACCTTTAGTCAGAGAACATTTTAATGGAGGATAATGAGGGCTGAGGAGTTGGTAGACAGCAGGGCATTTGGATATTTGAATCTCAATATCCCAATTTAGTCTTGAGCCAGCTAGGCATTATCTGTCTATCTCTTGTTGCTAAAGGTCAGTATTTCTCAAAATTCTGGTGAGAAACTTGGATCAGAAACATCTGAAGCGTTTGTTAAAAATTAAGGTTCTAGGCTGGGTGTGGTGGCTCATGCCTGTAATCTCAGCACTTTGGGAGGGTGAAGTGGGCAATCACTTGAGGACAGGAGTTGAAGACCAGTCTGGCCAACATGGTGAAACCCCGTCTCTACAGAAAATGCAAATGATGATAATAATAATAAGAAGAAGTAAGGTTCTAGCCAGGTGCAGTGACACACACCTGTGGTCCTAGCTACTCAGGAGGTTGAGGAGGGAGGATACCTTGAGCCCAGGAGTTTGAGGCAAGCCTGAGCAACACAGCAAGATCTTGTTTAAAAAAAAACTAAGGTTTTTGCACCGTACCCAAGATCTACCAAATCAGAAACACTGAGAATCTCATGGTAAATAAGCTCCACACCTGTTTCTCAGGCATACTGTAGGCTCTGTCTGTATTTATATTTTACCCCCAAATCTGTAAAAAAGCTGCGGTAATTGTGTAACTGTGTACTGAAATTCATAGTACCATTGTAATTCAATTTTCTGAGCAGTAACTATTTCAGAACTCTTTTTACTTTTTTTTTTTTTTTTGCCATTTTCCTCTTAGTTTCAGACACTGGCCTCTATTTAAGTGATTTTCATAAAGCTTTGCGGGAGATAGGTCATCATTTGACTTTTTCTAATAAATAAATATGTTTGATTTTTAAAATCTAGGTTTGGATTTATAATTCTTCTCAAGACAGAACTTGTCTCTTTTTTTTTTTTTTTGATACGGAGTCTGCCCAGGTTGGAGTGCAGTGGCACGATCTTGGCTCACTGCAATGTCTGCCTCCCAGGTTCAAGTGATTCTCCTGTCTCTGCCTCCTGAGTAGCTGGGATTACAGGCGCCCAACCACCACACCTGGCTAATTTTTGTATTTTTAGTAGAGACGGGGTTTCACCATGTTATGTGGCCAGGCTGGTCTCAAACTCCTGACCTCAAGTGATCCGCCTGCCTTGGCCTCCCAAAGGGCTGGGATTACAGGTATGAGCCACTGCGTCCAGCTGAGAACTTGTCTCATTTATCTTTGTATGCCTCGAGTACCTGACATGGTACATTGGCATAGTAGAAGCTTGCAAATATCTAATGAATTAGACAAAACTATAATGATGCACAATGGGCAGTGTTCAAAGTTAATTAGCCATTGGTCTGGAATAGGGGTGAGGTGTTTGTTCAGCTGTTTAACAATGAGGGTTCAGCATCACTGCCTGCCATTTTCAGGGATTGGGCATTTGTGGATAGAGCAGCTGTCAGCTGTGTGAGCCACAGCCCGTATGCACTGTGAAGGATCCTCTTCCCCAAGTGAAATCCTAATCTATGCAGCTTCAGGATCAAGTGTTTCTGATTTAAGACTAACTGGAGACTTCTGTCTATGAAGTCTTTGACAGAAATTACAGTCCTGGAGATGACAACTCTCATTAATAACTGCTTCATTTTTTTTCTAGGTTTCATTTAAATGTGACACCATGGTTTGGAGTCCTAAGCCATAAACAGTAAGCCAGAATGATTCTGCAGCTTTCAAAAGAAGAAAAGTCTGCAAATTTTGGGTAGAAATACACCACACAGAATTTCTGATGTCTTTACTGTCCCCTGGTCATTGTCTTGCACCCACTGGAGGAAGCATGTTTTAGGGTATCAGCAGTGGGAGCAGGTGCAGCAGAAGTACATCAGAACCAGATTAGGAAGTGAGGACAGAGTTAAGGGGCAAAGGCAACTTGTCGCATGTCAGAACAGAAGACGCCAAGAACTGAGAAGGGTGGATTGCAGATTTGGAGGCATGAAATGGGAGAACTAATATTATAGGAGAAAACTGGATGGCAAGGGCTGAAGATTTGGGGGTGTCAGGAATATTTCTGAATTTAAATGATGGGTTCTGAACTAATAATTGTGGTTCAGACCCCATTCACCAGATTTGAATGCATCTCAGAAAGTAGGAGACTGGGGAGAAGAACTTTTAAAGAGCTACATGCCTGCCTTTCTGCTCAGGTTCTGAGATTCTTGAGGCATTGTTGTCTCTGAAGGAAATAAACAATTGTTACCCTGTAAAGGTGTATTTATCCTCAGCACTATTACAAAATTTCAGATGCAGGCGTGCATCATTGAGCATCATTCTGATGTCCTTTGTCTATCAGTCATCTCTTATGATGACTTGAGTACAATGTCAAGGGCTTAGGTTAAGGCACTAGGTGGAACCAGAGTGGGAGAAACTGCTCCTTAGGATGGAGGAGCCAGCAGTCCATTAACCCAAGGGGTTTCACGAACTGGACCATGACTTTTTTCTTTCTTTCTTTTTCTTTTTCTTTTTTTTTTTGAGACAATGTCTCATTCTGTTGCCCAGGCTGGGGTGCAGTGGCACATGGATCATGATATTCTTATCAAAGGACATTTTGTCTAGTGGGTTGGAGCAATATTTGGCAGAACTATGGTTTAAGAAATCATCTCAGACAGCAGGAGGTGAATGGGGAGAGGCTGATGAGAAAAAGGCATGCACGAGAATTCCTAGGTGAGCTAGTAATGTTCAGGGCTGGACTAAGTGTGAACTTGCAGAGTTAAGTGGAAAACCAGGGCAGGCAGTTGCCTAATCTTATGGGCTGGGCCAGCAAGATGCATAGTAGGGGGAGGCTCTTGTCTAGTACAGTGGAGGGCTGATATGGTTTGGCTGTGTCCCCACCCAGATCTCATCTTGAGTTGTAGTTTCCATAATCCACATGTGTGGTGGGAGGGACCTGGTGGGAGGTAATTGAATCATGGGAGTGGTTCCCCCCATGCTGTTCTTGTGATAGTGAAGCTCTCACAAGCTGTGATGGTTTTATAAGGAGCTTCTCTTTTCGCTTGATTCTCATTCTTCTCTCTCCTCCCGCTGTGTGAAGAAGAACGTATTTGCTTCTCCTTCTGCCGTGATTAAAGTTTCCTGAGGCCTCCCCAGCCATGCGGAACTATGAGTCAATTAAAACTCTTCCTTTTATAAATTACCCAGTCTCAGGCTGTTCTTTATAGCAGTGTGAGAACAGACTACTATAGGGGTGCTAAGTAACTTGGCTGCTCTCATCATCAGTTTGGCTGTTGCCTAAAAAAGGGGGTATGCGGTCTAGAACCAAACCACTGAGTCACTTGACCTGTTTTGTACTTTGTTCTTTCTCTTGACTCTCCCAGTACGTATCTTCACAGTTCATTTGACAGGTTCTGGAAACACCCTTTCCCCTTGTCACATATTGGAAATGAATATATGGCCACCATTTCCCCCTGGGAACTTCTTCACAGCATTTAGCCTAACAAAACTTGAGCTGGGTTCCTGGACAGACTCTGACTATGTAGCCACTTACCCTTAACTTGGGCTGAGGGTGGGAAGGAAAATGAAGGAACAGGGGTATCTTTCCCTCTGACTATAGGAAGCTTGATTTTGTGTTTCTATCTACTTCCTTCTTCTGTTATTACCCTCTTCCCAATCTATCATTGCAATCATTTTAATGTCACTTAAAAAAATAGCTTCATTTTTTCTGCCTGCAGATTGCATAAACAGTATTTTGGTCTGCTCTCTACCTGTAATTCATTGAGTAACCTAAGTCAGGTTCTAATTTTCTTTTCTGTTAGTATGTATTACTTGAGAACATTGCTATCCTTTGAGCTCACAGAAGAACAAGGTTGAGGTTCTTTAATAAGAGGGAATAAGGAGGCATGAGAAACATATACTTATGGGTGCAAGTCAATTGGTGGACACAGGCTCTTTCAAGTCACAATGATGTCATTTGCTGCCCTAAATTAGTGGTTGCCAAATCATCAGTGCTTATTAAAGACAAAGATTCTTGGGTACCTTCTCTGGAGATGTGGATTCAATGCATCTGGGGCGGGTCCAGGGAACCTATATTAACAAGAACTTCAGGGAGTTCTTAGGTTCAGCAGGTTTGGAAAAACCAGTCTTCAGGCATACATTGCTGAATAGTACCCATAAGATCTGAAAGTAAACATAATTTTGTTTTGTATAAAATTTTTCTTGTAAAAATTTATTGAACCAGCATTAAAGAAAAATTTAGAAAATGTAAACTACCTCTCTATTTTTGCTATTCTAATACAGTAGTTTCACTTCTCTGCGATTCCTTGCATACTATACTCTTATTTCACGTATTTTTAACATAAACATTTACAAATTTATTTATTTATTATATTTTTTTGAGACAAGGTCTCACTCTGTCACCCAGGCTGGAGTGCAGTGGCACAATCTCGGCTTACTGCAACCTCTGCTTCCTGAGTTCAAGCAATTCTTGGCCTCAGTCTCCTGAGTAATTGGGGATACAGGTACATGGCACCATTTTTGTATTTTTTGTAGAGACAGGGTTTCACCGTGTTGGCCAGGCTGGTCATGAACTCCTGACCTCAAGTGATCTACTCGCCTTGGCCTCCCAAAGTGCTGAGAATACAAATGTGAGCCAGCGCACCCGGCCAAAAATTTACAGATTTAAACTTTGCACTTTGGGAGACTGAGATGGGAGAATTGCTTGAGCCCAGGAATTCAAGACCAGCCTGGGCAACATAGCAAGACCTTGTCTCTACAAAAAATAAAAATAAAAAATTAACTAGGCATGGTGGCGAGCACCTGTGGTCCAAGTTATTTGGGAGGCTGAGGCAGGAGGATCAGTTGAGTCCAGGAGGTTGAGGCTGCAGTGAGCCATGATTGTGCCAGTGCACTTCAGCCTAGGTGACACAGCAAGACTCTGTCTAAAAAAAAAAGTAAATACATTTTGGTTTTTAAAAAATATATATAACATATTAGAAGTATTTTTTCCTTGATGATATATAAGGTTGGTGACTTAGTTCATTCAAACTGCTGTAATAAAAATACCATAAACTTGGTGGCTTATAAACAATATAAATTTATATCTTACATACTGTTCTAGAGGCTGCAAAGTCCAAGATTAAAGTGCCAGCAGATTTCATGTCTAGTGAAGGCTCATTCTATTTCATAGATGATGCCTTCTTGCTATGTCCTTACCTGGTGGGAAGGATGAGTAAGTTTTCTTGGACCTCTTACATAAGGGCACTAATCTCATTCGTAAGGGCTCCACCCTTATAACCTAATCACCTCCCCAAACCCCCACCTCTTAATACTATCACATTAGGGAATAGGTTTCAATATATGAATTTTGGGGGGCATAGACATTCAGACCATAGCAGTTGGTAATTATAATGTTAAATGTCTAGGCTGGGCACAGTGGCTCACGTCTGTAATCCCAGCACTTTGGGAGGCTGAGGCAGGCAGATCATTTGAGGTCAGGAGTTCAAGACCAGCTTGTCCAACATGGTGAAACCCGTTCTCTACTAAAAATACAAAAATTAGCTGGGTGTGGTGGCGGGTGCCTGTAATCCCAGCTACTTGGGAGGCTGAGGCCAGGAGAATTGCTTGAACCCAGGAGGCAGAGTTTGCAGTGAGCCGAGATGGCACCAATACACTCTAGCTTGGGTGACAGAGCGAGACTCCATCTCAAAAAGAAAAAATGCCTATAGTTAACCCATCCATTTACCAAATATTGGACACTCTGGTAGTTTCTAATTTTTTACTTACATTATAGATTAAAATTAAAAATTAAAAATATTTTAGAATAATTTATCAGGAGTGACATTGTGTTAGGCTGTTCTTGCATTGCTACAAAGAAATAACTGAGGTTGGGTAATTTATAAAGAAAAGAGGAGAGGTTTAACTGGCTTACAGTTCTGCAGGCTGTAGAAGTATGGCTCTAGCATCTGTTTCTAGTGGAGCCTTAGGAAGCTTACAATCATGGTGGAAGGTGAAGTGGGAGCTGCCCCGTCACATGGAAAGAGTAAGAGCAGGAGACAGGCAGCAAGGGGGGCAGGATGTGTCACACACTTTTAAACAACCAGATCTTATGAGAACTCACTCATTATCGTGAGCACAGGACCAAGACATTCATGAGGGATCTGCGAATATGACCCAAACACCTCCTACCATGCCCTACCTTCAACATTGGGGATTACATTTCAACATGAGTTTTGGAGGGGACAAATGTCCAAACTATATCAGACATTAATGAATTAAAGAGTTTGAATATTTTAAGGTCAGAGTGGCTAATATTGGAACATAAGATATTTCAACATTGGTAGAAATTGGTAAAGTAGTTTCATGTTTACTTGCAACAGGAATACTTGCAAACGTTCTCTAATACATCTCTTCCATCTCTTTATAAGTGCATTTTCCTTTAGTAGTAGAAGTGGAGACCATGGACATTTGAGTCACTGAGTCTTCAAAAGGCCATTTCACCCCATAGCCCTGTCAGGTTGACACATAAAATTAACCATCACAGAATCAAGCAAGAGAATACCAGGTCAGAATGAACTTGGTGCTTCTGAAAGAAAGCCAGGGGGGTAGATGATAATGAGAGGGAGGTAATAGGCAAGAGGTAGATCACACAGAGTCTTCTAGGCCATAGGAAGATGACTACATTTTATTCTAAGGGCTCAAGGAAGCTAAACATTCAGACCAGAACTGTTGGTCTGTTGTATAACACAGAATTTGCCTGATCTTTGGTTCTGGTTCCTGAGAGGTAACCTCTAAATCCTTGGAATTTCCTGAGTTATACCAGTGTCTTTGTTACTCATGGTGGGCCCCTCAACCACACCTGAATTTATGCTAATGAGATGACTCCTGATGGACCCCTAAATAGTTTCAGTATAGTCATTGGCCATGCTGGAATGACCAACTATGTGATTAGAGGGTTCGAACTTTCAACTCAACTTTCAGGGAGCAGAGGAGTTTGGACATTGAGTTTAATCACAGCACATGACCCACATCAATCATGCCTACATAATGAAATGGCAGTAAAAACTCTGGACACTGAAGTTTGTGGTCTTTTCATCAGGAAATAACATATTCTGATTTGAAAATGTCACCAGCAGCTGGGCGTGGTGACTCACACGTGTAATTCCAGCACTTTAGGAGGCTGAGGTGGGCGGATCACCTGAGGTCAGGAATTTGAGACCGGCCTGGCCAACATGGCGAAACCCCGTCTCTACTAAAAACACAAAAATTAGCCAAGTGTGGTGGCACACGTTTGTAATCCCAGCTACTGGGGAAGCTGAGACAGGAGAATTGCTTTAACCTGCGAGGCAAGGGTTGCAGTGAGCTGAGAATGCACCACTATATTCCAGCCTGGGTGTCTCAAAAAAAAAAAAAAAAAACTCACAAAAAAACAAACCAAAAAAAACAACCACCACTAAAAGAAAATGTCACCAGCTTCTGTGTGGATATTGAATTGGAAGAGGATATCGGTAGAATAGTCTGGAATCTATTTTAATATTCCAGGGCAAAGACAATGTTGGCTTGCGCTAGGATGGTGGCAGTAGAGATATAAGGAAAGAGATGGATTAGGATATATTTTGGAGATAAATCTATTAATAAAAGGATCTTTGATGGATTGAATGCAGTAGATGAGGTAAGGAGAGGAATCAAGGATGATTTCTAGTCTTTTGAGCACCAAGGTGAAGGATGATGCCATTAAATGGGAAGAACAGACTAAAGGAGGCACATGTTTGAGCACAATGAGAATAACCAAGAGTTACATTTTATTTTTATTATTTATTTATTTATTTTTGAGCCAGAGTCTCACTTTGTTACCCAGGGTGGGTGCAGTGGCACTACATCAGCTCACTGCAACCTCTGCCTCCCGGGTTCAAGTGATTCTCCTGCCTCAGCCTCCTGAGTAGCTGGGACAACAGGTGTCCACCACCACACCTGGGGAATTTTTGTATTTTTAGTAGAGACGGGATTTCACCACATTGGTCAGGTTGGTCTTGAACTCTTGACCTCAGGTGATCCGCCCACCTTGGCCTCCCAAAGTGCTGGGATTACAAATGTGAGCCAGCATGCCCAGCCAAGAGTTACATTTTAGCCAGGGCAATTTTAAGATATTCATGGTCAGGACTTGAAAGGAAAGAAAAATGGACTCATTAATTCATTTAGCAAAAATGTGTTGCTCTAGGCTCTTGGTATACAGCAGCAGCAAACAAAACATACAAAATACATTCTAGTTATGGGAGAGAAAGAAACACATACAATATGTAAGACAAGTGCAATGAAGAAAAATAAAGCAGGATTGAGGGATAGAGAGAGAGATGGAATGCTATTATATGGGCCAGTTAGTGATGACTTCTCTGATGAGGCCTTGGGATATCTGGGAGGATGTCAATGTTATTGAAGGCAAAGGCACAAGTCAAAGTCCTGAGGCGGAAGTGTGCTTGGTGTGTTTGAAAAACAGCATGGAGGATAGTGAGCCTAGTGAGTAAAGAGAATTGTAATGAGAAGTGTAGAGGTGTGTGCGTTGAGGGTGGGAGAGAATACGTGAATATGAGGGAGAGGGTTGGGGACAGATCACGTAGGGTCTTTTGCAGGCCATGTAAGCACTTTGGAATTTATACTGAATTAGAAAGGAAACTATGGGGGTTGTTGAGTGCAGGAGTCATGTGAGCAAAAATATTGCAAATGGATCACTCCGGCCATGTCAGGGAGAATAGTTGAGAAGTCAGGAGGCTATGAAAGCAGGGGACCAGTTCAGAGTTTCCTGCGTCAGTGAGATGATAGTGGCTTGCACCAGGATGGAAGAGGGAAAAGTACTAGGAAGAGATCAGGGTCTGGATATCCTTCAAACATAGATGAAAATAAAGAAAATGTAGATTAAATAGACAAAGCAGTCAAAGATGACTCCAAGATCTAAATAAATGAAAGAATGGAGTTGACATTTCCTGAGATGGGGAAGACTTGAGGAGCAGGTTTAGGGCAAGGGTTCTCTTTTGCACATGTTGTGGTTCCTTTTAAAATCAACTTAATAGCTGGGAGTGGTGGCATGTACCTGTAGTCCCAGCTACTCGGGAGGGTGAGGCTGGAGGATTGTTTGAGCCCAGGAATTCAAGTTCACCTTGGGCAACATAGTCTTAAAAAAAGCCTTAATAATGGTATAATTTGCATATAATAAAGTGTACATACTTATTGGTACAGTTTGATGAATAATAAATATATATCCTCATACAACCACCACCACAATCAAGATATAGGACATTTTCATCACCCTGAAAGGTTTCCTTGTGCCCCTTTCCAATCGGTTTCCATTTTCCACACCCCCTGCCCCAAGCAACCACTGATATTCATTCCATCACCATCGATTAGATGTATTTGGATTTATTTGTCCTAGAATTTTGTTTAATGGAATTTTAGCATGGGGGAAAGGAAGATGAGTTAGACATGGCCCATTGGCTGGTACAACGTTTCTCAACTTTTTTTTTTTTTTTTGAGACAGAGTCTCTCGCTCTGTCGCCCAGGTTGGAGTGCAGTGGCATGATCTTGGCTCACTGCAACCTCCGCCTTCCAGGTTCAAGCGATTCTCCTGCCTCAACCTCCTGAGTAGCTGGGATTACAGACATGCGCCACCACGCCCGGCTAATTTTTGTATTTTTTGTAGAGATGGGGTTTCACCATGTTGGTCAGGCTGGTCTTGAACTCCTGACCTCGTGATCTGCCCGCCTTGGCCTCCCAAAGTGCTGGGATTACAGGTATGAGCCACCACGCCCGGCCAATTTTCTCAACTTTTAAGTCCATGTCTTCTTTTATATCCTCTTGATTATCTTTTTTTTCTTTTTATTTAATACGGGGTTGCACTTTGTCACCTGTAGTGTCAGAGGCTGGAGTGTAGTGTTGTGATCATAGCTCACTGTAGCCTCAAACTCCTGGGCTCAAGCAATCCTCCTGCCTCAGCCTCTGGAGTAGCTGGGACTACAGGTGCACACCACCAAGCCCAGCTAACTTAAATTTTGTTTTTGTAGAAATGAGGTCTTATGATGTTGCTCAAGCTGGTCTTGAACTCCTGGGTTCAACTGATTCTCCTGCCTTGGCCTCTCAAAGTGTTGGGATTACAGGCATGAGCCACTGTGCATAGCCCCCATTATCTTTTATAATCATAACCATCCCAGGTGCTGTCCTGAGGTGCTGAGTGTATCCACAGAAAGGCACACCCTCATTTCCCCTGCTTTCTTATGACTCTGAGAATCATTGTTTCTTGCATTCTCAGCAACCAAGATTATTTTTTGCAAATGCTACTTTTAGAAATTTTACAGGCCGGGCGCGGTGGCTCAAGCCTGTAATCCCAGCACTTTGGGAGGCCGAGACGGGCGGATCATGAGGTCAGGAGATCGAGACCATCCTGGCTGACACGGTGAAACCCTGTCTCTACTAAAAAATACAAAAAACTAGCCGGGCGAGGTGGCGGGCGCCTGTAGTCCCAGATACTCGGGAGGCTGAGGCAGGAGAATGGCGTGAACCCGGGATGTGGAGCTTGCAGTGAGCCGAGATCTGGCCACTGCACTCCAGCCTGGGCGGCAGAGCGAGACTCCGTCTCAAAAAAAAAAAAAAAAAAAAAAAAAAGAAATTTTACAGGGCTAGGCATGGTGGCTCACGCCTTTCCCAGCGTTTGGGAGGCCAAGGCGGGCAGATTACTTGAGCTCAGGAATTTGAGACCAGTCTGACCAACATGGTGAAACCCTGTCTCTACTGAAAATACAAAAATTAGCCGGGTGTGGTGGTGCACACCTGTAATCTTAGCTACTCGGGAGACTGAGGGAGGAGAATCGCTTGAACCCGGGAGGTGGAGGTTGCAGGGAGCCAAGATCATGCCACTGCACTCCAGCCTGGGCCACAGAAGGAGACTCCTTCCATTAAAAAAAAAAAGAAGAAGAAGAAGAAGAAGAAGTTTTTACAACAAAAATATGCATTTGTCCTTTTACCAATATAAATAATAGTGTAACATCATAATGTGATTTCAATTTACATAGTCCGCTTCTCCAGGTTCTGAGAAGTCCCCTTCATGGTAAGGGTTAGTCCTTACCTTTGAGACTCACTTGTCTTTTTTTTTTTTTTTTTTTTGGAACAGGGTCTCCCTCCATTTACCCAGGCAGAAATGCAGTGGCTTGACCTCCGTTCACCGTAGCCTTGACCTCCTGGGCTCAGGTGGTTCTCCCACCTCAGCCTCCTGAGTAGCTGGGACTACAGGCACATGCCACCATACCTGGCTAATTTTTTGTGTTTTTAGTAGAGATGGGGTTTTACCATGTTGCCAGGCTGGTCTCCTGAGCTCAAGGAATCCACCCACCTCGGCCTCCCAAAGTGCTGGGATTACAGGCATGAACCACCTCGCCTGGCCTTCACTTGTCTATTCTAATAATCACATGAAATTAGACAACCATAAGCATTGATCTGCTAAAGGACATTCTGGGAAGTTGTGCTGTGTTTTGCCTTATCCTGCCCCACTTTAAATGCTTGGCCTTTTATGGATGCCATTTAACGATCACAGACCAAAGCAATTACTCATGTCTCTGTTTTATAACCTTTGGCTTCCTGAATTATTTTTAATAGTTCTTCTATAATCATACAATAGGTGCATTTATAAGGCCATTTGAATCTAGGAAATAATGAGCATTCAAATAGGTGAGCCAGAGACTTCAAATAGCTACGTGTGGCAGGACATTCTCCTGCTGGGCTGTGGAAGGTGGTGTCGGAGGATTTAGATTTCACAGCAAAGAATAAGAATCATACTGCAACTTCAAAATAAGAAGCTATAAGTGTTTGAATCTAGTGTGTCTGAATAGCATATTTACAATTTGACTAGGACCAGATGCAATTATGCCTGTAATCCAGCACTTTGGGAGGTCAGGGAGGGAGGATCACTTGAAGTTCGAGGCAGACTGGGCAACACAGTGAGAACCCTACCTCTACAAAAAATACAAAAATTAGCCAGGTGTGGGGGCACACACCTGTAGTCCCAGCTACTTGAGAGGATAAGGCGGAAGGAACACTTGAGGCTGTAGTTTAAGGCTGTAGTGAGCTATGATGACACCACTGCACTCCAGTCTTTGCAATAGAGTGGGACCCTGTCTCTTCTTTTTTTTGAGGTGTGTCATGTATAAAGTTTTGGTGCCACAAAAGGAATAGCACTCGAGTATAAAATTTTCTTTTTAATTCTCAGCAAGGCAAGGTATTTCTATATAGAAGGGTGCACCCTTACAGATGGAACAACGGTGAGCACACATTTGGACAAGGGAGGGGAAGGGGTTCTTATCCCTGACGCACGTGGCCTCTGCTGCTGTGTCGTTCCCCTATTGGCTGGGGTTAGACCACACAGGCTAAACTAATTCCGATTGGTTAATTTAAAGAGAATGACTGGGTGAGTGCTTTGGCAGGAGTCAGGGCAGAGCAGGTAGCAGGTAATCGGAATGAGTTGGGGTGGAGCAGGTGATGGGAATCAGTCAGGGTGGAGTAGGTAATCGGAATGAGTCAGGGTGGAGGGTAATAGAAAAAGGTTGCTTTATGAGGCAGTTAAGTTTAAAAGTAGAAGGCAAAGAATTGAACATACCGACATGTTAATTCTTTGCAAAGAAATTTAGAACTCATACCTAACAAGGTGGAGTCTCGCTCTGTCGCCCAGGCTGGAGTGTAGTGGTGCGATCTTGGCTCGCTGCAACCTCCGCCTCCTGGGTTCAAGCGATTCTTCTGTCTCAGCCTCCGGAGTGGCTGAGACTACAGGCGCGTGACACAACACTTGCCTAATTTTTGTATTTTTACAGGATCACCTGAGGTCGAGAGTTCGAGACCAGTCTGACCAACATGGAGAAACCCCGTCTCTACTGAAAATACAAACTTAGACAGGTGCGGTGACGTGTGCCTGTAATCCCAGCCACTCGGGAGGCTGAGGCAGGAGAATCGCTTGAATCCGGGAGGCAGAGGTTGAGGTGAGCCAAGATCTCACCACTGTACTCCAGCCTGGGCAACAAGAGCAAAACTCCGTCTGAAAAAAAAAAAAAAAAATGTGACTGGTGGGATAACAGAATGCAGAACATATATATAGAGAAAAGAGGATTAGTTTGCCAGCATGAAGGAAGCAGTTTCTTTATTGAGGGAACCACATCCTCCTTTTATTCCCCTTCCTTTTCTCCTTCCCTGTAGCCATTTTAGCAGCTATAGTGATTTTATATCTGGTCTTCATTTTCAGCCCCAAATTTTACAGGTTTTCCACTAATGTTCAAACCACCAAAGAGCAGGTATCAGAGAGTAGGAGGAATAAAAAAATTGAGAAAGAAAATTTAAAAAGGAAAAAGAGATAAGTTAGGCATTTCATCAATATTTCTAATGATTCTAAAATCTGTGCATGTGTTGGACCATCAGCAGGAAGCTGGATAGCATTATTTCAGCATCCTATAGATATTTTTGAGGTGGTTGATGACCGTATTTACACAGCGTCTCCTTTGTGGGAGCCTACAGGAAAAATTTTCTTCTGGTTTCAACTAGGAATAATATATATATATTTTTTCCTGTGCAACTACTTTCTTTAATCTTTTGAGAGCTCTGTGGACCATGTAATTGATCATATATATTTTTTATTTGCCTGGAATCTTGAACATTCAGAGTTAACTTTGTAATTTCTACCTCTCCGGTGAATAAACCCTCATAGCTTTCATTTTGCTCTGAGCTTCATTCTATTTTTTTTAATCTTTATATTCTCCTTGTTCCAATTTACTCAACTGATTTTATTTTAATTATGATGAACTGTAGAATTATTGAGATACTTTATATCCTCTTTTGTAATAATGACATATAAATAGATAGTAGTTAAACCTTAGGGGAAGCAACTCTTTGAAAGTGGAACTTTGGGAAATTAATGTGAAGCTTTGCAGTGTGAGGTTTTTTTTTTGGGGGGGGTCTCACTCTGAGGCTGGAGTGTGGTGTCGTAATCTCTGTTTACTGCAGCCTTGACCTCCCAGGCTCAAGTGATCCTCCTGCCTCAGCCTCCTAAGTAGCTGAGACTACAGGTGCTCACCACCACACCTGACTAATTTTTGTATTTTTTGTAGAGCTTGGATTTCATCACCTTGCCCTGGCTGGTCTTGAACTCCTGAGCTCAGGCAATTCACCTACTTTGGCCTCCCAAAGTGCTGGGATTATAGGTGTGAGCCATGGTGCCCAGCCTGCAGTTTGAGTTTTTATTGGGGGCAGTGTAATGTAGGGTTTTAGTGCAATAGTTCTGAATTCTGGCCACTAGGGGTTCAAATCTTCACTTTATGGCTTACCTCCTATTTGATCTAAGGTAAGTCATTCAGTCTTTCCGTGCCTCAGTTTTCCCATCTGCAATAGGAATAAGTATAACTCCCTCACAGAATTATTGTGAGAATTAAATGAGATAATTAATATAAAGTACTTAGAACCATGCCTGGCATACAGTTTAAGATGAACATTGTTAACATTAGGATTTATTGCCAAGCTTTTCCAACTTTGTTTCTAAGATAAGAAGTTCAGAATCCTGGTAGTTTTCTGCTTAAACAAATCCATCTCATTTTATCATTCACTTAGCATTAGCATAGAAAATCTATTTCTTTAATTTAATTTTCCCATTGTTTGTGTTCAGGACATCACTGACTTTTAGTCATAATAGAGCCAGCATAGTAGTTACATGTATTGTATAACAAATTATTTCAAAATTTGGCAGATTAAAACAACACATAATTATTATTTCACAGTTACCATGAATCAGGAAACTGGGAAGGGTTTAGCCAGGTCCTCTGCTTCAGGAGTTCTCACAAGACTGAAATCAAGGGTGTTGATGAAAAAGCCAAACTCTGTAAAATATTTGAAGAGATTTATTCTGAGCTAAATAGGACGACCATGACCTGTGACACAGCTCCAGGAAGTCCAGAGAACATGTACCCAAGGTTGTTAGCTTACAGCTTGCTTTCATATATTTTAGGGAGACACAAATCAACACATGTAAGGTATGTATTGGTTAATCTGGAAAAGTGGGACAACTCAAAGTGGGAATTTACAGGTCGTAAGAGGATTCAAAGATTTTTTTCATTGGCAATTAGTTGAAAGAGTTAAATTAATATTTAAAGACTAGGAATTAATAGAAAGGAGTGTCTGGGTTAAGATAAGGGGCTGTGAAGACCAAGGTTCTTATTATGTAGAAGAAGTCTTACAGGTGGCCACCCTTACAAGAAATAGATGGCAAACTTTTTTTTTTTTTGAGACAGAATCTTGCTAAGTTGCCCAGGTTGGAGTGTAACGGCATTATCTCAGCTCACTGCGACCTCTGCCTCCCGGGTTCAGGTGATTCTCCTGCCTTGGCCTCACAAGTAGCTGGGATTACAGGCATGTGCCACCATGCCTGACTAATCTTTGTATTTTTAGTAGAGATGGGGTTTCACCATGTTGGCCAGGCTGGTCTTGAACTCCTGACCTTATGTGTGAGCCACTGCGCCCAGTCAAATATTTTCTATTCAGATTTTTAAAATGTGCTAAACGCTCAGCTAATCTCTTCAGGATCAGAAACAGACCTGGAAAGAGAAGAGGATTTCCCCTACACGAGTTAACTTTGCAGAGCCATTAAAAAAATGTCAGGGTGGCCGGGAGCAGTGGCTCACGCCTGTAATCCCAGCACTTTGGGAGGCCGAGGTGGCTGGATCACAAGGTCAGGAGTTTGAGACCAGCCTGGACAACAGGGTGAAACCCTGTCTCTACCAAAAATACAAAATTAGCTGGGCATGGTGACACATGCCTGTAATCCCAACTACTCTGGAGGCCTAGGTGGAAGAATTGCTTGAACCCAGGAGGCAGAGGTTAAAGTGAGCCGAGATACCATGCCACTGCACTCCAGCCTGGGTGACAGAGTGAGACTCTGTCTCAAAAAAAAAAAAAAAAAAAAAAAGTCAGGGAAATATATTTTAGGGTAAAATACTTTCAGGGCCTGCTAACTGTCATGATGCTATCACAGAGTCAGGTTGCAATTTGGCATCTTATTGCTACAAAGAGTCTGTTTTGTCAGTCTTAAGATCTCTGCTTTAATATTAATGATGGTCAGTTGTGCCTGAATTCCAAAGAGAGGAGAGTATGATGAGGCATATCTGACTCCCAACTTCCCATCATAGCCCAAACTAGTTTTTCAAAGGTTTCTCTGATATCCCCTTGGCTGAGAGGAGGGGTCCATTCAATCAGTTGGAGTGCTTAGCATTTTATTTTCATTTACAAGGGCCTCATCTGAAGGCTCCGCTGGGGAAGGATATACTCCCAACCTCACTCACACAGTTGATGAGATTCAGTTTCTCCAGCATCACTGACTGAGGCTTCCCTCAATACCTTGCCATTTGCTTCATCAAAGCCAGTTAAAGAGTTTTTCTACTAGCAAGACAAAAGTCACAATATTTTGGGACCTAATGTTGTTTAATAAAAAGTTAGTCTAGTCTTTGCTCCTGGTTCCTGGGAGGTTAAAACCTCTAAATCCTTGGAATTTCCAGAGTTCTAGGAATGTCTTTGTTACTCATGGTGGGCCCCTCAACCACACCTCAATTTATGCTAATGAGATAACTCATGATGGGTCCTCATCTAGTTTCAGCATAGGGATTGGCCATTCCAGCACAGCCAACTATGTGATTAGAGGGTTGAAATTTTCAGCATAAATCCCAGGGAACAGAGAAGGTTGGAGATTGAGTTTAATCGCATCACATGACCAGTGATTCAGTTAATCATGCCTACATAATGGAATGCCAATAAAAAACTCTGGACACTGAAGTTTGGGTATACTTCCTGGCTGGTGAACACATTGATGTACCAGGAAGGTGATGTGTCCTGATCCTACAGACAGCAGACGTAGGAACTCTGTGTGGGACCCTTCCTGAACTTGCTCTGTGTGTCTCTTCATTTGGCTGGTTCTGATTTGTATCCTTTATAACAAAATTGTAACTGTAAGTGTAGCACTTCCCTGAATTCTGTGAGCTGCTCTAGTAAATTATTGAACCTGGTGGTGGGAGGAGTGAAATCTCCCCAAACTTGTAGCTCATTGTTCAAAAGTGACAGTGGCCTGGGGACCCCTAAACTTGTAGCTGCTGCCTGACATGCAGGCAGTCTTGTTGGGGACTGTGCCCTTACATCTGTGGAGTCTGCTCTAACCCCAGGTGGTTAGCATCAGATTAGTATCAGCTGGCATTGCAGTATTGTACTTAATCATGAAAATGACATCACATTACGTTTGCTGTATTCTACTGATTGGAAGTAAGTTGCCAGGTCCAGCCCACACTGAAGGACAGGGGATTACATATGGGAATGAACATCAAGAGTCATGGAACATTGGGAGCTATGTCAGAATCTTTCTACCACAATGAGTGCATCCCAGAGTGTGATGACTTGACTTAGGGAATCTTGATTAATTAATACACATGAGATCATGGATTGTAGAATTTTAATAGTGGAAAGGATGTTAGGTGCTGTCTAGTCCAGTTCAACCCTCTTGTTTTACAGATGAGAAAAATCAGGCTTAGTGAATGTAGGTGTATTGTTTGAGAACATGCAATGTGCGAGTATCATGGTCAGGACAAGAACCCAGTGCTCTTTTCTCAATACCATGCTGACTAAATGATTTAATCTAGCTACCAAGTAAATTGGAATTGCTACAGGTGAATAGTTACATTCCCTGAAACACACCCATAGAGCTTCTGGACTCCCTTGCAGAGACAGAAAAACACCAAGGGTTAGAAGATTCAGGTAGAGTCAAAGATTTTGGCAGGCAAATATTTTGACTGGCAAAAAATTGTGAAAGGTTCTTTGTCTTCTGTTGCATTGAATTTTGAAATTTATTGTTTTTGTATTTTATTAATTTTTAGTGGAGACAAGGTCTTGCTATGTTGCCCAGGATGGTCTCAAACTCCTGATCTCAAATGATCCTCCTACCTCAGCATTCCAAAGTGCTGAGATTACAGGCGTGAGGTACCACCTCTGGTCGATTTTTGTTAAAAATTAGAAAATCAAAAAGGAAGTACAGAATTTCAAATGCTAGAAAACAAAGTGAAGAAGCAAAACAAAAGCAAGCTCCACACCAGTACTTTACAGATAATTAGCAATGCTCTCCTGACTGGTCCATAAATGAATTTCTCTTCTTGGTTAGTGTTGTGATCAGTGGCAGTAGAGTTCTGGAACTAGTTCTCAGTGAAGGTTGCACAGCACTCAATGTGCTAACAGAAATTGTATCATGAGCTGAAGTGGTTTGACCTCAAATACAATGGGCAGGAAAAAAAAATGCTGCTAGAACATACGCAAGAAGCTAATTGTGGCTTCTCTAATTAGTTTACAAAATAACTTCAACTGTGGCCTCTAAGCAGATTGCAGGAAACAGCAGTCACTGACATTATGGAGGTTGGAGGGAGTAGGCAGGAAGCAGTGCTGTGCTTCATTTTCAGCAAAGGCAGCAGGCAGCATGCAAAATAAAGTTAAATTTCTGGAAGCTCTGGCTTCCAGAGGCATTTGTGGAAGAAAACTCTGCTTACAGCAGAGCTGTGGCCAAGTCATGTCACTGAGTACAAATATGTCACTGACTCCCTATTATCTTCACCAACAAGAACAAGCCCTTCAATGTGTAATTCAAAACTGGAAAGTCCCATCAATGGTATCTCTCTCATCACACTCAAAGTGAGTCCTTTGTTCCATTCCAACGAGGTTACTCAGTGTTCCTTAGTCACGCTGTCACATCCTTGTCCTCACACCATTCCCTCATCCCATCTAAATCTTATGCATTTTTCTGGACCAAGTAAAGTCTACTCTTCTCTGGGAAGCCTTCTCATTCTATCCACTTTATTATTATTATTATTATTTTGAGACGGAGTCTTGCTCTGTCACCCAGGCTGGAGCGCAGTGGCGTGACAACAACGTTGGCTCACTGCACCCTCCGCCTCCCAGGTTCAAGTGATTCTCCTGCCTCAGCCTCCAGAGTAGCTGGGATTACAAGCACCTGTCACCACGCCTGGCTAATTTTTTTGTATTTTTAGTAGAGACAGAGTTTCACCATGTTGGCCAGGCTGGTTTTGAACTCCTGACCTCAAGTGATCCGCCCACCTTGGCCTCCCAAAGCGCTGGGATTACAGGCGTAAGTCACTGCGCCCGGCTTCCACTTTATTATTTAACAAAAGCCTTGCACTGTGCTGTGTGTTTTATAAATGTTTACTCATTCAATCCTTACAATAGCTTTAGGAGGTAGGTACTATCATAACTTAAAGGAAGACTCAGAGGCAGAAGCATTTAGAAAAGGAGAGAAAAGGCTGGGCACAGTGGCTCACACCTGTAATCCCAGCACTTTGGGAGGCCGAGGCAGTCAGATCACCTGAGGTCAGGAGTTCAAGACCAGCCTGGCCAACGTGGCAAAATCCCATCTCTACTAAAAATACAAAAATTAGTCGGGTGTGGGCGCCTGTAATCCCAGCTACTCAGGAGGCTGAGGCAGGAGAATCGCTTGAACCCGGGAGGCGGAGATTTCAGTGAGCCAAGATCACGCCATTGCTTTCCAGCCTGGGCAACAAGAGGGAGGCTCCATCTCAAAAAAAAAAAAAAAAAAAAAAAAAGAAAAAGAAAAAGTAAAAAAGAACGTTTACTTGCAAAGAATATAACAGAGTGAGACTTCAGAAGTTCGGGCTTACCAGATACAAAATATAGGCATTTAAAGGAATAAAACCTACAAAATTAACAAAGGTACAAAGTTTACATATCTGCTTATGGTGGAAAAGCAACAACTTTCTCACATGATCATATTCATGAAAGTCATGACACGTCTTCAGATACCAACATAGCAAAACCAAGAGATACATTTTTTTTTTTTTTTTGAGAGGGAGTCTCGATCTGTTGCCCAGGCTGGAGTGCAGTGGCGTGATCTCTGCTCACTGCAAGCTCTGCCTCCCGGGCTCACGCCATTCTCCTGCTTCAGCCTCCTGAGTAGCTGGGACTACAGGCGCCCGCCACCACGCCCAGCTAATTTTTTGTATTTTTAGTAGAGACAGGGTTTCACTGTGTTAGCCAGGATGGTCTTGATCTGCTGACCTTGTGATCCGCCCGCCTCGGCCTCCCAAAGTCCTGGGATTACAGGCGTGAGCCACTGTGCCTGGCCAAGAGATATATTTTTTTAAGGAGTTTGTAGGAAGTATTCAAGATTTTATTTGGGGGTCAGAATGAGACAGGGTGACTTATTTTGGTTTGTCTCATATTCAAAGTGTTCTGTTTTTTTTTTTCCTGACTGTGGAATGTAAGACGTTTGATCGTATTGGAGACAATGGAAAGTGTCAGTTTTTGCTTCTACATTATCCCCACCCTTACCTCGGCTCTTTACAGATCAGAAACCAAGGTAGAGGTAGGTAAAGTAACTGGCTTCAGGTCATAGGGCTGGCAAATGGCTGAGCCAAGATTTGAATACAAGAAGCTGGGCTCCATTGAGTAATGATGCCTCTCTATCCTCTAGTGATACCTCCCTTCTCAGAAAGTTAGTGGCTCAGCCTTGGCAACATAGGGAGATCCCTTCTCTACAGAAAAAAAAAAAAAAAAAAAATTCTGGGCATGTTGGTGTGTACCTGTAGTCCCAGATAGTCAGAAGGCTGAGGTAGGAGGATTGCTTGAGCTTGAGAGGTCGAGGCTGCAGTGAGCCATGATAGCGGCATTGCATTCCAGCCTGTGTGTCAGAACGAGACCCTGTCTCAAAAAAAAAAAAAAAAAAAATAGAAAAGTGGAAGGCTGAGGTGGGTGGATCACCTGAGGTCAGGAGTTCCAGACCAGCCTAGCCAACATGGTAAAATCCCGTCTCTACTAAAAATACAAACATTAGCCAGGCCTGGTCCCAACTACTCGGGAGGCTGAGGCAGGAGAATCACTTGAATTCAGGAGGCAGAGTTTGCAGTGAGCCAAGATCATGCCGTTGCACTCCAGGCCTCGGCAATAAGAGCCAGACTCCGTCTCAGTAAAAGAAAAGAAAAGAGAAGGGAAGGGAAGAGAAGAGAAGAGAAGAGAAGAGAAGAGAAGAGAAGAGAAGAGAAGAGAAGAGAAGAGAAGAGAAGAGAAGAGAAGAGAAGAACCAGTTGATGGCTACTTAATGCCTGCCCCATTCATTTATCATTTAAGAATGCACAGTCCTATGTTCTTATTTCGTTTTGTGTATGTGATTATCCAATTTCTCCACTGGCCTTGAAGGCTCCTTAACAGCTGGGACTTGGTTATGCTGGAATTAGGAGGGCACTACACAACTGCTGCTCTGTAAATATTCGTGGACTGGATGAATGATCTTCAGGTCCATTTCCACCAGTACCAGCTGGTGGAGACTGCTTGCTCTCCACCAAACCTTACTTATACTAATGGTTAGTGGAAATATGTGCAGCATGAGTTTTGAACAAAACCAAGATATTGAAAATTGAAGCTGAGATTTCTATTAGAATCTAGAAGGACCTGCTATAGGCTTAGGAATGCCAAAACCTATTTCTCTTTCCATTTACATTTAAAAGCTTCCTAGGCTTTCTGAAATGTCATTGAAGCTTGAAATTTGAGGTGGCAGCAAAGGGCTGCCGCCATCTAAGTTCATGGTCCCTAGCCTGTCCCCTTAGCAGTGACCAAGGAAAAATGGTTTAATCCTCTACATTTTTATATCCTGTAAAGCAAGCTTAAGAATCCATCAGTGTAATAATCTCCCCAAGGAGTCAAGGGGACAAATGTTGGAAATACGCTTTTCAAGTGAAAGAGATTCACAATAATAAAGTTCTGCCAAAAAGCCATCAATACACTTAACAGGCTAGAAAGGGCTCACCTTTTTTTTTTCTAGTGAAAAATAATGTCTTTTTGACATATCTATAGTTTGCCATTAGTGGGTTATTTTATGACCACATTCTAAACTCTTGCCATAAATAGCTCTCATCACAAAGTTTCACATCATTATACCAAAAAGGTATCTTTGACAGTATCACCTTCATCTCTGTAGCTTACAAAAATAATAATCTGACTTCCCCTAAGTATTTATACAGCGTATAATATTCTTTCATCTGCAAAATATTGGCTTCAAAATGCATATTTTGAATGTCATTTTTTCTTTCTTTCTTTTTTTTTTTGAAACAGAGTCTCGCTCTGTTGCCCAGGCTGGAGTGCAGTGGTGTGATCTCAGCTCATTGCAACCTCCACCTCCCGGGTACAAGAGATTCTCCTGCCTCAGCCTCCCAAGTAGCTGGGATTACAGGCGTGTGCCACCACACCCAGCTAATTTTTGTATTTTTAGTAGAGACGGGGTTTTACCACGTTGGCCAAGGTGGTTTCGAACTCCTGACTTCAGGTGATCCACCCGCCTTGACCTCCTAAAGTGCTGGGATTACAGGCATGAGCCACTGCGCCGGGCCGAATGGCATTGTTTTGATGCAGAGAATTTCTTAATGTTATTTTAGCATACCAGAATATTGTACTACTTTCCTACTTAGATAATCTTTTTTGCCAGTCAGTAGAAATCTCTTTTAATGAGGGTAAAGAAAACCACACAGATTGTTCAATTTCTCTCCAAAGATATTATAGTAGTACGTTACCTTAAATCTGTTTTAGACTAAGGTTCTAAATGCACACTCAAACAAATAAGTAAGCAAACTAATTACATGAAAGAATGAACTCCTCAAGAAACCCATAGGAACACACCATCATTCTATTTCTGAGTAACCCTAGAGCTATGGTATTACAACCCAATGAAAGATTTGGTTCTGTGCTTAAGCAGTTGATGAAATTATGTTTCCCCATTTTTCCTCATGTGAGAAAGTTATTGCTTTTCCACCATAAGCAGATATGTAAACTCTGTACCTTTGTTAATTTTGTAGGTTTTATTCCTTTAAATGCCTATATTTTGTATCTGGTAAGCCCAAACTTCTGAAGTCTCACTCAGTATCTTTCTCTCCTTTCATTATCTCCTTTGTTTGGGTGGTATACATCCTTCAGTACCTTCCTAAGAAACTGTATATAGGAGGTAATTTTTAGATAGTTCATGTCTGAAGATGTCTTCATTTTGCCCTTATGCTTAATTGATATGTGAATTTTGGGCTGGAAATAATTTTTCCTCAGAATTTTGAAAGCACTGCTCCATTTTCTTCTGGATTCTAGACATTTTGACTCTTGACTCTTTATATATGGCCTGTTTTTTTTCTGAAATCTTTTATAAACCCCTGTGTTCTTAAATGTCATGTACATGTGTTTTTTCTGTGGTCATATTTTCACATATTGTGCTGGGATTAGATGGGCCTTTTCCATCTGAAAACTTATACCTTTCAGTTCTGATAAATTTTCTTGAATGATGTCTTCCATAATTTCCTCCCTTTCATTTTTTTTTCCCAATTCTTCTCTTAGAGCAGGGGTTCCCAAATCCCTGGACTGTGGACTGGTACTGGTTCATGGCCTGGTACCAGTCCATGCCTGTTAGGAACTGGGCTGCACAGTAGGAGGTGAGTAGTGGGCAAGTGAGCATTATTCCCTGAGCTCCACCTCTTGTCAGATCAGCAGGAGCATTAAATTCTCATAGAGGTGTGAACCTTATTGTGAACTGCCCATGTGAGGGATCTAGGTTGTGTGCTCCTTATGAGAATCTAATTTCTGATGATCTGAGACAGAACAGTTTCACCCTGAAACCATCCCCCAACCCCAATCCCTGTCCGTGGAAAAATTGTCTTCCACAAAACTGGTCCCTGGTGCTAAGAAAGTTTGGTACTTTTGTCTTATAGAATTCTTGTTATTCGGTTGTCGGAAAGTGGCGAGCCTGAGGCGAACAATGGCCGAGCTGGGTGAAGCTGATGAAGCTGAGTTGCAGCGCCTGGTGGCCGCCGAACAGAAGGCGCAGTTTACTGCACAGGTGCATCACTTCATGGAGTTATGTTGGGATAAATGTGTGGAGAAGCCAGGGAATCGCCTAGACTCTCGCACTGAAAATTGTCTCTCCAGCTGTGTAGACCGCTTCATTGACACCACTCTTGCCATCACCAGTCGGTTTGCCCAGATTGTACAGAAAGGAGGGCAGTAGGCCATCCCCCAGGAGAATGACAGAAGCAAAGGACTTGTTATTAAGCAGACTTAAGGGCCTGTGGGGGAAGGCTGTCAACCCATTGTCAGATCAGCATCAGGCTGTTATCAAGTCTGTTGGTGCTAAAAAGTAAAAGATGAAATGTTCAAAGAAAAAAAAAAAAAAAAAAAAAAAGAATTCTTGTTATTCAAGTGCCAGATATTCTCGAATGATCTTTTTATTTTCCTTAAATCTCTACATTCCTATTTCCCATCTTTTTGTCATTTTGCTCCACTTTCTGGGAAATTCCTTCAACGGTATCTTTCAAATCTTTCACTGAGACTTTCATTTCTGCAAATAATCTCTAAATATCCTTATTTCTTGAATGTAATATCGTCTTATCCTTCTAAGGTTATTCATTACAGTTTTGTGATGTCTTATTTTCTCTGCAGTCTGTTTCCTCCAGGTTGGGTGTTTTGTTCTCTGTTTGTTGTGGTCTGTTTATCATACTGGAGGTTTGCCTCAGATGCTTGGTGAATCTTAGATAGCTACTTATATTCAAGAGAGGCACTCTTGCAAGCTGTTTGGAAGATCTGAGCATGTGGGTGGGGCTTATTTGTGGGCTTCATTGTATGATGATCTGGGGATGGGGGATGGTTTCCAGATGAAACTGTTCCACCTCAGATCATCCGACATTAGATTCTCATAAGGAGTACACAACCTAGATCCCTCACATGTGCAGTTCACAATAGGGTTCACACCTCTATGAGAATCTAATGCTCCTGCTGATCTGACAAGAGGTGGAGCTCAGGCAATAACATTCGCTGGCCTGCTGCTCACCTCCTACAGTGCAGCCCAGTTCATAACAGGCCATGGACCAGTACCATGGAAGGGAAGAATGTCCTCGAGGAACCCTTAGAGTTGAAATTCTTCAGTATTTCCTCTTGGACTGGTTGGATTCCGTAGAGAAGATACTTTAATATTTTGTTTGTTAAAAAAAAAAAAAATGCTGAGCTGGCCAGGCATGGTGACTCATGCCTGCAATCACAGTGCTTTGGGAGACAAAGGTGGGTGGATTGCTTGAGCCCAGGAGTTTGAGACCAGACTGGGCAACATAGTGAGACCTTATCTCAACAACAACAAAAAAAAAATACAAAAAATTTGTCAGGCATGGTGGTGTGCACTTGTGGTCCCAGCCACTCAGGAGGTTGAAGTGGGAAGATGGCTTGAGCTGGGGTGGCAGAGGAGCTCAGATTGTGCCACTGTACTCCAGCCTGGTTGATGGAGTGAGAACCTGTCAGAAGAGAAGAAAAGAAAAGAAAAAAAAAAAAAAAAGACTGAGCTGAGTATACTCCCTTTAATTTCCTGGAAACAGTATGCCAACCTTCAATAGTGCCTTATTGTCCAGATAATATGCCTCCTACTGATGAGGTAGAGAAGAAGCTCCAAGGATCCTATGTGTTCTTAAAACACGCTTCATCCAATCAATCTGCTTTTAGCCCTCCTTCCCCCTCACTTCCAGTAGAACCTCATACCACCAATTCCTGAGCCTTTTAGGACTTCAGGGGTGAATATCAAATTGCTTTTTGGCTTTCCTCATTTCTAGATTAAGAACTGCTTTCTCAGATGTGCTAGTTAGTTACCACTTGGTCATCAGCTTTTCAAATTCCAAAATTTTATTGCTGTTATGACTTTTCCATCTTTCTTTGTGAGTTTGTGGCTTAGAAAGAATCCTGTTATGTTGATTCATTGGGGTTTCAGGAGGAAGCAAAAATAAACACAGGGTTCCATCTGCCCTCTTAATTTAGTAGTCCCTCAGCTAGGCTTCCTAGTTAACTCCTTGCATTTCTGGGACTATTTCCTATTTCTTTTTCCTTGAAGATCCATTACTGATTCCTTTTTGCCTTGGACTTTTCTTATAGAATCTTTCACAACATTAATAAGATGAAATCCAACAGGGATAAACTGTAAGGTTTTATGCTTGGAATTAAAATCCTGATTAAACAACCCAGAATAGAAGAGGTGTTGCTTAACGTCCACATGTGGAAAAAACTGTAAGATAAACATGCAGTAATTCAATGATGTGATATGACTGTTCTTCAAATGCTAATTCATAAGTGGGCTACATTAATGAAGAATAATACTCAGAACAGGGGAGAGAAGATGATACTCCCTCTCGCCTTAGTATTTGCTTCTGGATGCTCTGATGTCCCCTACCCCATACTTTAAGAAGGACAATGACAGCATATAACAGAAACAGACAAAAGTGAGTGGGTGGGGTGTGGCATGGCGGTGTGCATTTGTATTCTCAGCTACTCCAGGAGGCTGAGGCAGGAGTGTCCCTTGAGTTTAGGAGTCCAGCCTGGGCAACATAATGAGACTCCATCTCTAAAAAAAAAAGTGAGTGGTTGGAGATAGGGTTTAAAGCCTCAGCATATGGGCCAGGCATGATGGCTCACACCTGTAATCCCAGCACTTTGGGAGGCTGAGGCAGGTCGATCACTTGAGGTCAGGAGTTCAAAACCAGCCTGGCCAAGATGGTGAAACCTTGTCTCTACTAAAAATACAAAAAATCAGCCGAGCATGGTGGTGGATGCCTGTAATTCCAGCTTCTTGGGAGGCTGAGACAGGAGAATCGCTTGAACCCAGGAGACGGAGGTTGTAGTGAGCTGAGGTCATACCATTGCACTCCAGCCTGGGCAACAGAGTGAGACTCTGTCTCAAACAAAACAAAACAAAAAAAACCTCAGCATATGAGGAATGTGTGAAGCAACTAACGGTGCTTTGCTTGAGACAGAATTTGAGAGGGGAATGTGAAAAGCTGTCATGTGGGTTAAGGATTAAATTTGGATTATGTTTTCCGGGAGACCAGAATTTGAACTAATGGTAGAAAATGCAGAGAGAAAGGTGCCAGTTCAAGATAAAAAAGACCTTTCTTCTGATAAGAGCTCTTTGGAAAGGGCATAGGCTGGCCCAGGAGATGCTATGGTCTCTGTCCCTGAAGGATTAGTGGTTGAATTAAGTAACTAAGGTCCTTTCCAGTCCTATTATTCTATATCAAGGTCAAAGAATCATTCAGAGCTGGAAGGGCTATAAATGTGATTTAGAAATATATTCCCCCTTTTTTATTTTTAACAGAGAAATTGAGAGCCAGCTGATCAGTGCCTGAGCAAGTTCTCCAACCAAGTCTTCTAATTCTCCACTGTGCATTCCTTTTGGTCTTCCACACCAGCCTTTTATAGTCCAAACTCCATTTGTTATTTTATAGCCCCTACCATATTTGAACATTTATAATGAGAGTTTCCTCAAAAAAATACGTGTAATTTTACATACTGTGCATTTGTATTTGAAAGGATGAAGACTTTCCCAGAATTTATGCACCTCTTGCAGCCTCTCAATGCTCAGGTCTTAAACAGATACCAAACTTGTCCTCAGGGCACAGGTGACACTGTCAACTCAGCAACAGTGACTACATATGTCTGCATATTTTTGCCCTATGATCTGAGGTGCGTTTTGAGAGCTATGCCTTGTGTTCCCTGACCTGGGTTTGAAAAGTCTTTCACTTGTTAGTGTCCTGGCACTGGCTATAATATATGAACCTCATATATACAATATGCAAAATCTAAGGCCTTATGGCAAATCATTTGTGAACACTTGTATGGTTAATGACTCCTTGAACTGTCTGTCCTCATTAATCATAAACTCTGGGCTTAGCTATTTCAGTCTCACAATGGTTTCTTTCTCCCCAGACTGTAAGGATTAGCCTGGTCCAAAAATCAGAATTAAGAATTGGGCAGAAGGCAAGGATTTATGCATGCAGAGCAAGTGTTAACGAGTTTGCTGTTGCCAGAGGTCAAGGACAGGCTGGAATCTAGGGGGGCAAGTCACAAGCTAAGGGAAGGCAAATTTCCAAATCCAAGCAGACATGGGGTCAGGCCCAGAGGCCAGCACTCAGAACACTGGAATGGTAACCTCCTGGCACACATCAGAAAACTAGGAGTACATAGGCATAAACTTGAAAGTCACTTGTTGCTGTAATTATCTGCTTAGAGAGGGGATCAGATTCTTGGTAGAGTCTGCTGGCTTAATTAAAAAATAGCTCTAAGAATGCCACACTTCCTTCTAATTAACCATTTAAGGAAAAAACCATATGGTAATACTCATAATATTCCTGCCCCAAACACCAATTACTTCATTTCCTTAAACTTTTATTGGGGAAAACAATTTCACTCTTGGGAGATAGGTAAAGGGTAGTTATGATGATGCATTTTCATGCTGCAGTTTTAGGAACTGATGGGACAAAATTTGCAGCAGCTTTTCATATCTGACCATCAATGAGCCACAACCCCCAACATTGTTTTATCTTCTTTCTTTTTCTGTGTAGGTAAAAGTAGGATAGTATCTCTCTGTTTGATTAGGCAAGGATCAGGAGGTTATGGTGGTGAACAAAAATTGGTGAGCAGTGTTTCTCTGTAGTGACTACATGCCAATTTCTTCATAGGCAGGATGAGTGACCACAGATGAAATGCTCTGTAAGCTATGATAAGGCCACTGAATCATCTAGTTTGACAGGGTACTATTAAAGTAAATCACACAGTGATGAAAGGAGACCAAAAAAGAAGTACTGACCTTCTTCTTTAGAAACCTTTTCATTTTCTTAGCTTAGGCTCATTTTATTTTTAGGAGGTATAATTGTTCTTTTCGGTCCACTCAAATAGGAGCTTCTTTTCTTACATTTTTTGGCAGGACTTGAATATAATAACCTTATCCTAGGAGACTTCCTGATTACCTTTGAAATGAGAGAGAGGGAGAAGCATAAGACAATTAAAAATAAAAGCCATGGTTGGAAAAAAACTTTTAGAGGTTATTTAATTTAACTCTCCTATGTAGTAGTTTTACTTGAAACCTGAACTATTTCAGGAAACTAAATTTCTTTGCTTGAAGATTCTTGGTAAAACACTCATAACTATCCTAGACATTTAGGCAAGTATTTAAGAATTGGGTCTCAGCTAAATTCACCCTGGTGTTTCTTGCTTCTAGAAAGGATTAAACCCAGTGATAATCTACAGAGCCTTTTTTGTTTTAAAAGATTCAATAGGGAAATTAATTCTTAAAGGGGGGCCAGGTGCAGTGGCTCATGCCTATAATCCCAGCACTTTGGGAGTCTGAGGCAGGCAGATCACTTGAGGCAGGAGTTTGAGACCAGCCTGGCCAACGTGGTGAAACCTCGTCTCTACTAAAAAAAATACAAAAAATTAGCCAGATGTGGTAGTGCATGCCTGTAATCCCAGCTACTTGGGAGGCTAAGGCAGGATAATCACTCGAACCTGGGAGACGGAGGTTGCAGTGAGCTGAGATCATGCCACTGCACTTCAGCCTGGGCGACAGAGTGAGACTCCATCTCAAGGAAAAAAAAAAATTCTTAAAGGGGGAAGCTACGGGTTTAATGCTCAAACTCCACTCAAATTTTCCTTTGGATCTCATCTTAATATTGGTAGTACACTTTTAAAACCAGTACTAGGTGCAAAATTCCTGAGGCAAGAAAAAAAAGTTAAAAAAAGAAACAGTACTAGGGCATTTATACAACTGTGTAAGGCAATTACAGATGGGGAAACTGAGGTACAGAGAGCCCTGGTATACTATTAGACCATCTGGCTTTTGGGACAAAGATGATGCTTCTTCTCTGGGTAAAGATTTATCCAGATAGTGGTTTCTACAGATGAAAAATGAGTCCCAGTAGAGCCCTCAGCCTTTGTCTGCTCCATATGATCACAATCTAAAATGTAAAGCTGGTGGTGATTTGTGAGGTGTGTGTGCTGTTCCTTGGAGTAATTTTTTTTTTTTTTTTTTTTTTTTTTTTTTTTTTTTTTTTTGAGACAGAGTCTCACTCTGTGGCCCAGGCTGGAGTGCAGTGGCACAATCTTGACTCACTGCAACCTCCACCTCCTGGGTTCAAGTAATTCTTCTGCCTGAGCCTCCTGGGTAGCTGGGATTACAGGTGCCCACCACCACGCCCGGCTAATTGTTGTATTTTTAGTTGAGACGAGGTTTCACCATACTGGCCAGGCTGGTCTCAAACTCCTGACCTCAAGCGATTCAGCTGCCTTGGCCTCCAGAAGTGCTGGAATTACAGGCATGAACCACTGCGCCCGGCCTTGGAATACATTTTTATATTTCAGGGAATTTTTTGTGAGAAAAGTTTTGTTTTTGTTGTTTTCTTTTGAAACAAGGTCTCGCTCTGTTGCCCAACCTGGAGTGCAGTGGCATGATCATGGCTCACTGCAACCTCAACTTCCTGGATCCAAGCAGTTCTCCTGCCTTGGCCTCCCAAGTTGCTGGGACTGTAGGTGTGTGCCTTGATGCCGGCTAATTATTTTATTTTATTTTGTAGAGACAGAGGACTTACTATATTACCCAGGCTAGTCTGAAACTCCTGAGCTCACACAATCCTCCTGCCTTGGCCTCCCAAAGTGCTGGGATTGTAGGCATAAGCCACGGTGCCGGGCCCATAAGGAAAGTTTATAACTGATTTTGAAAAAATTTAAGTAAAAACAGTTAAGAAAATTATTCTTAAAAATGACTAAATAACAATGGAATTTTCATATATCAATTGCCAGCCTGTGGGGATGGTTTCGTGGTTCACTTAGGTTGCAACTTCCTTGTACACTTTTATCTTTTACTTCCCTTCACTCTTCTGCCAGAAAGGTGACAGGTGCGGCCTTTCTAGGCAGTCAGAACATAATCACTGTTTACTTTGGCAATCTGTTCCTACAGAAGGTGATACGCTTTTCTTTAGGGTTAGGCTTCTGAAGTAATTGCTTGACCAGGATCATTTTGTACTTTATAAATCAAGAGCTTAAAAAACAGATTTTCTGAAAAGTCTCTTCTTTCCTTTGTATCTTAGTTTGCCTTCTTTGTTTTTCTTTTTCTTTTGAGATGTGACCCAGGCTACAGTGCAGTGGTGCAATCTTGGCTCACTGCAACCTCCACTTCCTGGGTTCAAGCGATTCTCAAGCCTCAGCCTCCTGAGTAGCTGGGATTACAGGTGCCTGCCACTGCACCTGGCTAATTTTTGTATTTTTAGTAGAGATGGGAGTCTCACCATGCTGCCCAGGCTGGTCTTGAACTCCTGACCTCAGCCTCCCAAAGTTCTGGGATTACAGGCATGAGTCACTGTTCCCAGCCTCTTAGTTTGTCTTCTGCATGGCACATTATCAGAGTTCAAAAAAATCTCACGATTGTCAAAGGAGTGATAAATAATAATAATAACAGTAACAACGACAACATCAGATAGACTTCCCAGTCACTGTTCTGAGATGTGTCTAGCAAGCTTTTATAAATAAAAAGCCAAGGAAGCTACCCCTGTTGTCTTGGTAAATTACTTAGCAAATGCTGTGTGCCAGTGGGTACTTTGGGATGAAGATGCCAGCCTTTGCCATTCCTCATTCAAACTCTATGCCAAACCTCACCTTACATCTCATGTTTTCTGAGCCTCTTTCTTAGGCTTTTGGGTGTCTGAGCTTGCTAGAAAACACAGTTGGCTTTGAAATCCTTCAAGATTCCCTTCCCTTAGTAAAAGTGCCAAAGTTCTATTACTGTAATAATCTTGCAAAAATTAAACTGAAAAACAAACCTGCCCTACAAAAAGATTTAAATCACTATTGCTCACAACTAAGAAATCTTTATGAGCTGTGGATAAAGTTTTGTAACAGCCAACAAATATTAGCAGCCATAAATCCATAAATTAACTATGAATGTCAATGAATGTGCCTCTTGAATCAGATACCTGATACATTAGATTGTTTGAAAAAGGAAGGCCTCAAATAACACAAACCAGGAGCCCAGGAAAACATCTTTTCGTCTCCTTTTGTCTAATGTGGGCATTGATAGTCGGGTTCACCCAGGGAGGTGGGAACCCTGGATCTGCTTTCTTTTCCTTCTCTGTTTTCATCCCTCCCATTGTTTCCCTAGCAGGTGCCCAGTGGACCCTCTGCAGGACTACTCTTTCAAAGATTTGGCTCTCCAACCAGAGATCAGGAGCTACAAAAAAAAAAAAAAAAAAAAAAAAGAGAGAGAGAGAGAGAAAGAAAAGATGTGCTCAGAATTCACTATCTTAACATGGTTTCTTTATTCTGTTCTGTTCTTGGGTTGCCCATTTCTGCTCATGTAAGCTCCCTGGCTCCTACATCTAATAAGGGTTTTTCTATTTTCTTTCTCGTATGTCTGGATTTAGAAGAGATATCCTCTTCGATTCTTTAGTTGCAGTTCTTGCTCCATCTTACAGATTTACCACTGTCTTCCTCATATTTGACTGGCCTCCTGTGCAGTGTTACTATATAATAAGTGCTTTGTAAATATTTGTTGAGATTTGAATGGAAATGAAGTCAGAAAGCTGGAATAGCCTGAGTTTATTACCTGTGAGCTGTGGACAGCTGTAATCCGAGAGCTGGCAGGAGACACCTGAGAGGAGCATGATGAATGCATGATAGGAGTCACAGCCTTGCCCCTCTGATTTCACAGGGTTTTCGGATTTTGTTCTCCCTTGGTAACTAGAAGTTACACTTGTAAATGTCAGATGTATTTATCAAATTGGAAAGTAGGAACTTAGTAGTTTTAGAAAATCGTATGACTCATTTAAAAACCTTCCGAAGCTCAATCACTGACAATATTCAATAAAAATGCTTTATTGGGCCGGGCGTGGTGGCTCATGCCTGTAATCCTAGCACTTTGGGAGGCTGAGACAGGCAGATCATAAGGTCAGGAGATCGAGACCATCCTGGCTAACATGGTGAAGCTCCGTCTCTACTAAAAATACAAAAAAAAAAAAAAAAAAAAAAAAAAAAATTAGCCAGGCGAGGTGGCCGGCACCTGTAGTCCCAGCTACTCAGGAAGCTGAGGCAGGAGAACGGTGTGAACCCATGAGGCGGAACTTGCAGTGAGTCAAGATAGTGCCACTGCACTCCAACCTGGGCAACAGAGTGAGACTTTTGTCTCAAAAAAAAAAAAAAAAAAAAGATTTATTGCGAATCATTTCTTTTAAATTGCAGAATAAAATGGCTTTATGAAAATGTCAAGCATAGTGATTATAATAATGCAAGCTTATACTGTACTTATCTGATAATTACCCTACAGGTGATTTAAATGTTTAATAAATGCCATTTTTGTGTCTGTGGACTTGTGAGTGTCTCTCTAGGTGAAGAATTTGGAGTGGTAAAAGGTTCATTTCTCGAAGATGGAAGCAAAACCTCAAGAACTCTGAGTAAAAGAAAACCTTTGCAATTCCCAACAAATCAGAATTGCTCAGAGATCCCATTGCAGCAGCCTGTTTCTTTGCTTCTTAGAAGAACCATTGGAGGAGCAGCATTGAACACTGACATGTGCACCCTCTTCTAAGTGGGGCGAGGTAGTGGTAGAAATAATGGAATTGAAGGCTATGACACCTTTAGAATTGGATTCTCAGTGGGCCACACAGTGTTCTGTGCAAATGAGCTTTTTAATGTTCATAAGGAGAAAGACACAGACTCGTTAAAAGGAAAATGTAAAAATTTCTGGAAGGGACAAAGGATTAGTGGCCCCCTGTGGCCTGATGTAAATTCCTTCCCTGGTACTCTTTTTTACATTTTTAAATTATTTTACTTTATTTTTTGAGATTGAGTCTCACTCTGTCACCCAGGCTGGAGTGCAGTGGCACAATCTTGGCTCACTGCAACCTCCGCCTCCTGGGTTCAAGTGATTCTCCTGCCTCAGCCTCCCAAGTAGCTGGGATTATAGGCACACACTACCATACCTGGCTAATTTTTGTATTTTTAGTAGAGACAGGTTTCCCCATGTTGCCCAGGCTGGTCTTGAACTCTTGTACTCAAGCATTTCACACATCTCAGCCTCCCAAAGTGCTGGGATTACAGGCATGAGCCACCGCACCCGGCCTTTTTTAAAAACATTAATCTGGAAATCAGCTCCACCTTCCCTGGTACTCTTTAGCCAATTCCTTCCTTCTCTGCTAACACTTAGAATCTTTTTCTATTTTGGCAACACCCTTTTTCTCCTGCCTATAAACATGTTCAAGTTATCTCCCATCTAAAAAAGAAGCTTTCTCACTTCAGTGAAATTTTTAGGGGAAAATGTAAAAAAATGTAAAAGGAAAAGAAAAAGAAAAAAGAAACTTTCGTGATACTGCATTTCTCTGTTTCCTCCTTTATGTCATTACTTGCAAGAGTAATAGTCTACACAGTGTTTGACATGTAGTAAGGTACTTTGTAGTTTTAGAATAGCAAAGGCATGCAAGTCGTAAAGACTGTCTTTAAAAAGGTTTTGTAAAATTTGTTTTGTAAAAAAAAAAAAAATTTCCTTGAAAAGTAGACATTGATAAGGAAGAAGAGGAGTTCTGAGCTTTGGTGGTTTTAAAACATGGCCCCCAAAATCTGTGATGCTGTTCTCATTGAGAAGTGGGGTCTATGTCCCCTCTCCTTGAATCTGGATTCTGTGCCTGCTTGGCCAATGAAATATAGCAGAAGTGAACAGTGCCAGTCTCCAGGTCCAGGTCTTCAGAACGTGGCAGCTTCCACTTCCTGTCTCTTGGACCCAGGCACCATGTGATGAAGCAGCCCAGGCCGCACAGAGAGACCATCCTTAGATGTTCCAGCTGAGGGTCAAATAAAATGGTTATGGTACAACAGATACGTTTTGAGGTGGTGTGGTATGTAGTCCTAGATAACTGGAACTGAGCTGGTCTGTTCCTTTTCTAATCTTGCTTTCCATTAATCCTAACTGGCAGATGTAACTCCTTTAACTGGCCTGCAGGCTCCCATTCACTCGCATCTGTAGACCTATCTTGCCACTAGGCAATAGTTACAAACTCAATGGCTTCAGGGCAGAGAACAAAAGAATCTAGACCAGCATAGCTTAATAGAATGTTCTGATGGAAAGTTCTTAATCTACGAATCCAATACTCTGGCACACAAAATGTGGCTAGTGTGAATGAGGGACTGAACTTTTAATTTAGTTTAATTTTAGTTTAGTTTTTTTTTTTTTTTTTTTGAGACACAGTCTCACTCTGTCGCCCTGGCTGGAGTGCAGTGGTGCAGTCTCAGCTTATTGCAACCACCACCTCCCAGGTTCAAGCGATTCTCCCGTCTCAGCTTCCCAAGTAGCTGGGTGGGACTACAGTCATGTGCCACCATGCCTGACTAATTTTTGTATTTTTAGTAGAGACAGGGTTTCACCATGTTGGCCAGGCTGGTCTTGAGCTCCAGACCTCAGGTGATCTACCCACCTCAGCCTCCCAAAATGCTGGGATTACAGGTGTGAGCCACCATGCCCACCCAATTTTAGTTAATTTTAACATGAAATGTAAAAGTCACATATAGCTAGTGGCTAATTATATAGAGTACAGTTCTAGACAATACCTGCTTATATGAAAGAAAACACAGGTCTAATCACATTGTTTTAGCATTTCTTAAGTCAAAGTTTTAGTGTTTTCTGATTCTTAAAAATTGCATTAGTAGTACTAAAACAGCAGATTCCTGCCCCATCTTTTAGTCTCACTCTGCAGAGGCACCCACTTTCACTTCTCTTGGGCATTTCTTTTGATATTTACCTCCATATATAAATAATATGTTTGAGTTGTTATTTTAAAATTTATCCTTTTTGGACACTATCAATTTATTTCCTGCTATAATAGATGAAGATTTAGCAAGTATTAGAGAATAGATAGTACCCAATCTTTTTAGCATCATAAAATAAGCCAGCTGGCTTGGTGGCTCATGTCTGTAATCCCAACACTTTGGAAGGCTGAGGTGGGCAGATCACTTGAGGTCAGCATGTCAAGACCAGCCTGGCCAACATGGCAAAACCTCATCTCTACTGAAAATACAAAAATTAGCCAGGCATGATGGTGTATGCCTGTGGTCCCAGCAACCTGTGAGACTGAGGCAGGAGAATTGCTTGAACCCAGGCATCAGAGGTTGCAGTGAGCTGAGGTCACGCCTCTGTACCCCAGCCTGGGTGACAGAGTGAGAATCTGTCAAAAAAAAAAGTGCTAATGTATCAGTTTCTTATCGCTGCTATAACAAGTAATCACAAGCAAGCCTAATGGCTTGAAACAACACACACTTATCTCACAGTTCTAGAGATCACTAGTGGGAGAAACACCTGGTTGGGCTAAAATCAAAGTGTTACAGGGCTGTGTCCCTTTCTGGAAGCTTTAAGGGAGAATCTGTTTCCTTGCCTTTTCTAGCTTCTAGAGGCTGCCAGATTTCCTTGGCTCGTGTCTCCTTCCTCCCTCTGTAAAGCCCACAATGTTGCACGTCTCCAACCATTCTTCTGTAGTCACATCTCCCTCTGACTATGAACTTGGCCAAGAAAGGTTCTCTGATGAAAAGAACCCTGTGAATGGATTGGGCCCGTCCGGATAATGCACGACAATCTCCCCACCTCAAGGCCCTTAATTTAATCACATCTGCAAAGTTGCTTTCACTCCGTCAGGTAATGTCTTCACAGATCCCGGGGATTAGAATGTGGATGTCTTTGGCGGGTTATTATTCCACCTTCTGGATGTACCTTTCCTCTTTCTATTTTCAGTGACATTACCTAACCTTTAAAAACACTGTGGTGGGGCGGTATATAAGATCTTCAAACTGTTCCTCTCAGACTTGTTCATTTACCTCTACTGGATTTGTATTTCGCCATGCAGGGCATAACAAACTGTACCTGCAGGTCGTATATGGAGGCTGGTCTTCAGTCCGTGACAATTGCATCAGAAGTGCTGTAAAGAATCCTGCTTCAGTGAATCCGAACTGATGGTCCAATGAGTCTTGTTTCTTGGAGCTCCTTGAGGGCAGGGACTATTCTCCATTATAGTCCAGTGCCTGGCACATACTAAGTGCTCAGAAAATGCTTACTCCAAGACTGAAGGATCTCTTCCTGACACTGGAGAACTAAGATTAAAGCCCCCTCCCTGGGCTGAGGGTCCTTAACATGTGTGGCCTGGAGCTTTGATCTGTAGGACCAATCCTGACCTCATAGAGAGGCACTTGACCACGTAAATCAACATTCTAGGACTGCCTCTAATTCACCCTTGCTTCTAGACTAGAGGAGTCTGTGAACTGGTTCCTATGCCTGGTTTGATGTGATCACTAATGTGCTTAGATCTGTCTAGTACCCTTTCTATTCAAATCTCAGAGTTTACTTTCTTCCCACCAGTACCATCTACTCCAAAAAGCCAGTCTGTCCAAGGGCCATGGCCTGGAGATTGGTGGCCTGCATTCAGTGAACAGTTACACAATGCTAACTCCCTGATTTCTGAGTATTATAGGTAGGGCTTCACCTGTCTCGCAGGACACCCTGAGACATCATGTTAGTCACTGGGTACTCACCATGACTTTGTATATCATCTGAGTCATTGTTCTGCCTTCCTGTGAGGCAGGAAAATAGGGTCTGGAGGCAGGGAACATTAGGCCAATTCACACTTACCCTATAACAGAAAATATCCTCTCCATAGGGTGTACGCTGTAAATGACTGTAACTTTACTTCATCCTCTCCATTTACATGGGGCGTACCCAAAGTTACCAATGGAATTTTGTAGGGGGTATTTAAACTCCCAAAAATTCTGTAACAGGGCCTTTTGAACCCTATGCTCAGGCCCACTCCTGCACTGCGGAGTGTACATTCATTTTCAATAATCCTTCCATTCCTTCCTTGCTTTGTGCATTTTGTCCAATTCTTTGTTCAAGATGCTAAGAACCTGGACACCCTCCACCTTTAACCCCTGAAGAATTTTCTCTTCGGTGCAGTTGCTGTCCTGCTACCTACTACTGGTCATTCCTCAAGCACCTACCACACCCCTGCTACCAGATCTAGTTCAGATCTACCCATCTTGCTGCCGTGCTAGCACTCAAACTGACATAGCGTGGCCATAGCATGACTCAGTGTATGGAAATGAAGATTACCAGATGGGACAGTGGTAAGTCTAAATAGTTTATGGTGGCACATGATTAGCGGTTTCTACATCATTGCAGAACAAGCAGAGCTGTGTTTTAAGGAATGATGAGCCTGCCATAAGGCAGATTTCATGTGTTTCCAAGTTTTATTATTTTCAGATCATTACAAATGTTTCCCTCTCTGGGAAGTTAAAAGGATATGCTCTTTCCTCCCTCCCACTAAATACACACTCCCTACATTTTGTTTATAGGTTTCTGCATCCAGAATGGGTTTTGAATGTCGTTACTCAGAGTGTCACAGGCGTCCATGTTTCTGCCTGACAGAAATCTCTTCAACTTGGACCCCCCCCCGCCAACCATACCTTGTGTAATTTACTTTTGCTGCCCAAAGAAGCAGAATATAAAATATTCCCTCTGTTGCCCCAGTGAGGGCAGAGCAGGGAACAGAATAGCTGAGCACAGAGGTCACCACCAGAGAACTCTCAAAGAAAGAAACACTCAGATCAGAGGCAGCAGAAGCTGTAACCGGCTGTGGGCATTTTGTATGGTGGGTGTGAGGGAAATAAAGAGCCCATGTTGGATTTCAGTTGAACTTGGAGTTGGTGTGGAGCAAAGTGAAAGACAGAGCCTTGATACGACGTGAGCATTGAGCCTCCTGCAGAGGAGCTGCAGGAGAAAAGGAGGAATAGGGAGGAGGCCCACGGAACCAGACAAGGCAGCGAGGGAAACTGGGGATGGAGGCATGTTAACATCACAATTCATCGTGGCCGAATTTGTCTTTCTCACTCCATGGTGTGGGTTCCTTCATTATCCTGGTTGTCTTTACAATCCCTGAGACTTATATACAGATGGTGGAAGGGGAAAGAAGGGGCCAGGGGAGCAGGGAAAGAGGCCCTACTTCTATTCTTTTTTTTTTTTTTTGAGATGGAGTTTCACTGTGTTGCCCAAGCTGGAGTACAGTGGCATTATCTCAGCTCGCTGCAAACTCTGCCTCCCAGGTTCAAGCCATTCTCCTGCCTTAGCCTCCCGTGTAGCTGGGATTATAAGCACTCACCACCGTGCCTGGCTAATTTTTGTATTTTTAGTAGGGTTTTGCCATGTTTTCCAAGCTGGTCTCGAACTCCTGACCTCAGGTGATCCACCTGCTTCGGCCTCCCAAAGCACTGGAATTATAGGCATGAGCCACCCCGCCTGACCCCTACTTCTATTCTTAAAGGCTTTGTAGCCATCTCTGACATGTGACGGTTAGGTAGATATCCAGACTCAGGACAGTATTCAATCCTAGTGCCAAGAGTAGGAATGCCAGATCAACAGTCCTGCCAACAAAATGCCGCCCCAGCAAGGGCTCTTTCTGCCTAGACATCGTGTAATAGCACAGTTAAGAGCATCAATGCTGGAGCCAGATAGATCTGATTTCAATTCCTGGCTCCTCCACCAAGTCATTTTGTGAGGTCATGAAATGTATTGCCCTCTCTGTGCCTCAGTTTCTTCATTTGTAAAAATGGATAAATAATAGTACATAGCTTATAGTATTCTTGTAAGAATTAAATGCCTTAATGCTGTTAAAAGGTTAGCATGGCTGGGTGTGGTGGTGCACACCTGTAATCCCAGCATTTTGGGAGACCAAAGGGGGAGGATTGCTTGAGTAGAAGAGTTCAAGAACAGCCTGGGCAACATGGGGAAACCTGTCTCTACAAAAAATAAAAAAATTAGCATGGTGGAGCATACCTGTGGTGCATAGCTGAGTGGTCCCAGCTACTCAGGAGGCTGAGGTGGGAGGATTGCTTCAGCCCAGGAGGATGAGGCTCTGGTGAGCCATTCATGCCACTGCACCCCGGCCTCGGCGGCAGAGTAAGACACTGTCTCAAAAATAAATTTTAAAAAATAAAATAAAAATTAAGAAGGCACAGTGTTTCATATACAAGCATTTAATACTTATCCACTACTATCTTGTAGTGGATACACTATGCGCTTGTTGCCCAGTCTGGAGTGCAATGGCATGACCTCAGCTCACTGCAAGTTCTGCCTCCTGGGTTCAAGTGATTCTCGTGCCTCAGCCTCCCAAGTAGCTGGGATTATAGGCATGTACCACCACGCCAGGCTAATTTTGTATTTTTAGTAGAGGCGGGTTTCACCATTTTGTCCAGGCTGGTCTTGAACTCCTGACCTCAGGTGATCCAACGACCTTGGCCTCCCAAATTGCTGGGATTACAGGTGTGAGCCACCGCGCCTGGCTCATCCACTACTCTTATTTGTGAACATAGAAGAGCAAACTCTCCATTGGACCAGATGGGTAGAGGACTTTAGGATTAATTAGGAGAACCTATGAGGCAAATCAATGCCTTCTCGCTAATGAGGGAAAAAAACTGGTAGACCCATGGTATGGTCTGGCTCTGTGTCCCCACCCAAATCTCATCTTGAATTGTAATCTGAATTGTAATCCCCACATGTTGGGGGAGTGACCTCTTGGAAGGTAATTAGAGCATGGGGGTGGTTCCCCCCATGCCATTCTCATGATAATGAGTGGGTCCCACGAGGTCTGATGGTTTTATAAACGTCTGGCGTTTCCCCTGCTGGCATTTTTTCTCTCTCCTGCTGCCATGTGAAGAAGGACATGTTTGTTTCCCCTTTCACCATGATTGTAAGTTTCCCGAGGCCTCCTCAGACATGTGGATCTGTGAGTCAACTAAACCTCTTTCCTTTATAAACTACCCAGTCTCGTGTATTTCTTCATAGCAGCATGAAAATGAACTAATACAGTCCACATAACCAAATAACGGAATCCCTTTCCCAATGATCACTATTACTACTCAACTTAAAAATGCTACTGATAGGAGAGCTGCAGGTAAACTCTCCCCTTTTCTCACATGAAAAACCTATCAGAAAATAGAGGTGAAGCATCTGATTATTGAATGTTCTATTTTTGTGTTTTCTCTTTTCTCTTTCTAGAAATAATCCCAAACTTACAGCAGAGTTATGATAGTACAAAAATTTCCACATTTGCTTTACCCCAATTCTTAACATTTTGCCACATTTGCCCATCACTCCCTATGTTATTACTCTCTATGTATTCACATTACTTTTTTCCTAAATGATTGGTGCCCTTTTACTTCAAAATACTTTAGCAGAAATCTCCTAAGAACATTCTCCCACATAGCCATATGTATTAGTCTGTTCTCAGGCTGGGTAATTTATGAAGAAAAGAGGTTTAATTGACTCACAGTTCTACAGGCTGTACATGAAACAAGACTGGGAGGCTTCAGGAAACTTACAATCAGGGAGGAAGGTGAAGGGGAAGCAAGTGTGCCTTACCATGGTGAGGCAGGAGAGAGAGAGGGAGAGAAGGGGAAAGTGCTATGCACTTTCAAACAACCAGATCTTGTGATTATTCTATCACAAGAACAGCAAGGGGGAAGTCTGTCCCCATGATCCAATCACCTCCTACCAGGCCCCTCCTCCGACATGTGGGGATTACAATTCGACATGAGATTTGGGTGGGGACACAGAACCTATTACCATGGCTCAATTAGAAAATTCAGGAAACTTAACCTTGATATGATATTGTTATCTAATATTATATCAGTCGCTGTTCAAATTTTACCACTTGTCTTAATAATCTCCTTGAGATAACTCTTTAGTCTCCTCTAATCTGGAACAACTCCTCAGTGTGTGTTTACTTTTCATGACCTTGCTGTTAAGTGTGTAGGCCTGTAGTTTTATAGACTGTCTCTCCATTTGGGTTTGTTTCATGTTTTCTCAGGATGAGATTCCAGTTGTACATGAGAACATGGTGAGAATAGCCAGAAGTGGTGGTTCATCCTTCCTGGGGCTGTACATCAGGAAACTCATAACTGTCAGTTTGTCCTGCTGTTGATGATGTTAATTATTTTTTGATGTTTTGATCATTGACAAGCAGAATAAGAACCAGGGAACAAAGAATAACCAATGTGTTGGAATCCAGTTAAGTGGAAGGATTTCTTAGAAGAGTGCCATGCATTATCTGATTTTTTTTGGTGTCTGTTTCCAAGTTTCCTTTTGTGTACACCTTCTCATTTTCAATTTGTTTGGGAAAAGTAAATAATAGTAGTACTGTGGCAAGATGAATTTAAGGAAGGAGGATTTGAAACATCTCCTGACTAAGCCCAGGCAGGCCCAGGCTGGAGATGGACTGAAGGGCTGGTGGGCACCCCATCTTTGAGTAGCAGGTGTTAAAGTGGATGGGGTAATGAAGGGCACACTCTGGTCCTGGGACTTACCAAAGCCACAGGTGGACCCAAAGATTGGGAGGTGAGGCCTGATCACCCCCTTAATGCCTTCTTTCATTCACATCCTGCGTTCTAATGTACAACTGGTGCTGGCCATCCTGTTTCCCACTTCTGGCCTTTGCACAGGCATGCTGGTCCAAATGGATGGGAAGAGGAGAGACTCATGTTTTTTGAGCTTCTGCTATGATCCACTCACTTTCATGACAAATAGATGAGGAATGGTCAACTGAGTAATCAGGAAGTAGAGCTCAGTGGAGAAGGGAATCAAACAAAAGCCCAGGGAGTCAGGTGTCAGTGTCCAGAAGTTCCTTTTGAAAGAGACTTTCCTTATCTTTTAAAATGCTTTTTACTTATTATTATCGTTATTTTTTTAGAGACAGGGTACAGCTCTGTTGCCCAGGCTAGAGAGCAGTGGCATGATCATAGCTGACTGCAGCCTTAACCTCCTGGGCTTAAGTGATTTTTCCACCTCAGCCTCCCGAGTAGCTGGGATTCGTGCGTTTTTAATGTCATATCAGGACTTGTCGCTTGGTGGGGGTAAGGGGGAGCTGTCTTTCAGGCAGAGAGACCTCTGCTGAGGGTACTAATAATAATTCTATCAAAAATAGAGCTGAAATTAAATGCTGCTATTTTAATTACTCAAACTATCTCAAAGGATATTCAAGAGTTGACTGGATGATGGGAATAGTGTTCAATAATGAATGAGTCACTAAAAAAAGATAGTGAAGCAAAATGCGTATTTGTCTTTGTGAATCAGTTATCATTGTTATTGTTTAATAACAAAATATGTATATTGCCATGTTTCTGGAGAAGAATTAGAGGGTGTGCTGACGCAAAGGGATGGTTTTGACTATTTAAATGCTAAATCTTGATCATTCACATGCAATAGTAATGAACTCTGCACGTGGCATTTTCAGAAGAAGGAAGATAGAGATATAGATTGAGTATCCTTTATCAGAAATGCTTAGGACCAGAAGTGTTTTGGATTTCAGATTTTTTCAGATTTTGGAATATTTGCATATATATTTAATGAGATATCTTTGGGCTGGGACCCAAGTCTAAGCATGAAATTAATTTGTTTCATATACATCTTATATACATAGCCTGAAGGTAATTTTATACAGTATTTTATTATTTATTTATTTATTGAGACAGGATCTTTCTCTGTTGCCCAGGCTGGAGTTCAGTGGTGCAATCTTGGCACCTTGCAACCTCTACCTCCCTGCAACCTCCACTTCCTTGCAAACTCCACCTCCCGGCCTCAAGAGATCCTCCCACCTCAGCCTCCTAAGTGGCTGCACGTGCACACCACCACTCCCAGCTAATTTTTTTATGTTTTATTTTTTTTTTTTGAGACAGAGTTTTGCTTGTCGCCCAGGCTGGAGTGCAATGGCGTGATCTCAGCTCACTGCAACCTCTTCCTGGGTTCAAGTGATTATTCTGCCTCAGCCTCCCGAGTAGCTGGGATTGCAGGTGCCCATCATTATGCCCAGCTAATTTTTGTATTTTTAGTAGAGATGGGGTTTCACTATGTTGGCCAGGCTGGTCTCAAACTCCTGACCTCAAGTGATCCACCCACCTTGGCCCCCTAAAGTGCTGGAATTACAAGTGTGAGCCACCGCGCCCGGCCAGCCTGGCTATTTTTTTTGTATTTTTGGCAGAGATGGGGTTTTGCCATGTTGCCCAGGCTGATCTCAAACTTCTGAGCTCAAGTGACCCACTTGTCTCGGCCTCCCAAAGTGCTGGAATTACAGGTTTGAGCTACTATGCCCGTTCTGTTTTATGCAATATTTTAAATAATTCTGTGCATGAAACAAAGTTTCGGCTGTTTTGACTGCGACCTGTCACTTGAGGGCAGGTGTGGAATTTTCCACTTGTGGTGTCAGGTCGGCTCTCAAAAAGTCTCAGATTTAGGAGCATTTTGAATTTTGGAATTTTGGATTAGGGATGTTCAACCTGTATTATGCTGATTGAAGGTGAGAGAAGGCGTGACTGAGGACCCTGGCAAAGATGAAGAGGAAGTAACAGGATTTGCCGGAAATAGTGATGATCTGTTAAGATGCTTCTGTATGTATGTGAAGCTAACCAATACATTGTGGTCTGTCTAGGTCCTATTTAGTTTTTCTTGTTGCAGCTGCCCTCCAGGAATCATCTGAGCTGTAATTTTCTGATATAGCCACCAGGTGGCCTTTAATTCCCTTGGGTGCCTGCAGGACAAGTTGAGCCGGCCAATTGGCCTGTCGCGGGTCCCAAGGCGGGTAGGGGCATCAGTAATTAATCCTGTCCCGGATATTCTTTCTTCTACCAGTACTGACCTATTACTGTGCCCATCTGGTCCTCCTTGTTCTGTTGGACTGCCTGCCAGATGGATAGGCTCTCTTCTGTGAATTTAAACAACCATTCACACAACATAATGAATACATTATAAACTATTTCCACTCCTCCAAATTAATTTTCTACTTTCGATCATGTCTCTGCATAGACTTATATAATTTTAACCAGTGCTTATCCATTATTTGCTATACTGCTTTTAATTCAATATTATCTAACATGTTAGAATTAGTCTATCTACATACTTACATTTTAGAAAGTAAAATCATGGCTGGATGCAGTGACTCATGCCTGTAATCCCAGCATTTTTGGAGGCCAAGGTGGGTGGATCATGAGGTTAGGAGTTCAAGACCAGCCTGGCCAACATGGTGAAACCCCGTCTCTACTAAAAATACAAAAAATAGCAGGGCGTGGTGGTGTGTGCCTGTAATCCCAGCTACTCAGGAGGCTGAGACAGGAGAATGGCGTAAACCCAGGAGGTGGAGGCTGCAGTGAACTGAGGTCTTGCCATTGCACTCCAGCCTGAGTGACAAAGCGAGACTCTGTCACACACACACACAAAAAAGAAAGTAAAATCATGTTTGTTATGCTTCTAATTTTGTTTATTAACATAAGTAGCATTGACATGAACCTGGGAGCTTTGGACCCAAAGTAGAACTAGAGGATAAAAGAATGATTTTATAATTCTTATATATTCCTAAATTGCCTTACAGAAATACAAAATTCTATTTAATTGCCATTTTTCCCTAAGGCTGCTTACCCCCAATAAACAAGTAAGTTGCTGGTGCTGGTGTCTTGAAAAGTTGTAAAATGCCTCCCTCCCCATCTCCTCTTCTTACCACTTGCCCTCTTTTCTGTGCAGCTGACATGCGAACTTGCTCCCTCCATAAGAGTAGGCTGGATGGGAACTTCCATGTATTTGAACGGACATGTATCAGCGTTATTTGGGAAAAGGTACGCACACATCATTCAAATGAGTGGAACCATTGGGAAAGTTCCAGTTTTACTGGTTTTCATTATTGATAGTATAATGCTTCTTGATGTTGCCTAAATCTGTGTTTCTTTCATTAGTAACAAGGCTCGGCCCTCCCCAGCAATGAACCTGCCTGTATTTACTTGTCTGAAACCACTTAATAACTCTGACCACTCATCAAGGGAAATCTGAGCACTAATGCTATCCATTTTGTAATACTATGCTGGTAGGTTTTTCACGCCTATTTTTTCAATTTTCAATTTTCATTAAAACCTTTAAGTTACATTTTTCTAGTGAAGAAGCTGTTTAATTGAATAATTACTTACGTTTAAATAGTTTAATAAAAATCCAAAAAGTTTAAGACAGCATAAGTGAAAAGTTGTTTCAACATCAACCCACCACACCCCCACCAAGTCTTCCAGCTTCCTTCCCTAGAAGCAACCACTGTTTGGGCTTTTGTTTTCAGATTCTTGTAGACATATTTAATAGATATAAACTATATATATGTCCTTTTGTTTTTAGACACTGAGAGTAACTACAAATACATCATTTTAGTGTCTTGCCTTTTAAAAAATTTAACAATGTATCTTGGATATGGTTTTTTTTTTTTTTTTTTTTTTTTTTTGTGAGACGGAGTCTCCCTCTGTCACCCAGGCTGGAGTGCAGTGGCGCGATCTTGGCTCACTGCAAGCTCCGCCTCCCGGGTTTACACCATTCTTCCGCCTCAGCCTCCGGAGTACCTGGTACCACAGGCGCCCTCCACCTCGCCCGGCTAGTTTTTTTTTTGTATTTTTAGTAGAGACAGGGTTTCACCGTGGTCTCGATCTCCTGACCTTGTGATCCGCCCGCCTCGGCCTCCCTAAGTGCTGGGATTACAGGCGTGAGCCACCGCACCCGGCCTTGGATATGTTTCTATGTCAAGATGTATGAACTATCTCATTGTTTTAACAGCTGGGTAGTATTTCATTGTATGGATAGATATATTGTAATTCAGTAAACAGTTTCTTTTGGATGGACAGAAAGGGTATCCGTACATTTTTGCATCCATCCATGTATGTCTGTAGGATAAATTTTTTTGTTTTGTTTTGTTTTGTTTTTTAGATGGAGTCTTGCTTCTTCACCCAGGCTGGAGTGCAATGGTGCAATCTTGGCTCACTGCAACCTCCGCCTCCTGTGTTCAAGCAATTCTCCTGCCTCAGCCTACCAAGTAGCTGGGATTACAGGCACATGACAGCATGCCTGGCTAATTTTTGTATTTTTATTAGAGACGGGATTTCACCATGTTGGCCAGGCTGTTCTCAAACTCCTGACCTCAAGTGATCCGCCTACCTCAGCCTCCCAAAGTGCTGGGATTACAGGTGTGAGCCACTGCGCCCAGTCATGGTAAGTGTTTAGAAGAGAAATTATGCGTCAAAAGTGTCTGAATTTGAAATTTGATAGCTATTACCATTTCCCCCCCATTGAGCTTTTTTCATTTGCGTTTTAAACATTTTAAGTAAAGTCAGGAATATTTTAAAAATTGCCTTGATTTTTTAGAGCAGTTTTAAGTTCACAGCAAAATTGAGCAGGAGGTACAGAGATTTCCAGTATGTCCTCTGCCCTACACATGCATAGCCTTCCCCATTGTCAACATTCCCCACCAGATGGGGTACACTTATTACAGTCGATGAACCTGCTTTCACTCATCATTATCACCCAGAGCCCATAGTTTACCTTAGAGTTTACTCTCCATGTTGTACATTCTATGGGTTTGGACAAATGTATCATGACATGCATCCACTATTATAGCATCATATATAGTAGCTTCACTACCCAAAAAATCATCTGTGCTCCACCTATTCATCCCTCTGTCCTCCTAACTCCCGGCAACTGCTGATCTTTTAACTATCTTCATAGTTTTGCCCTTCCAGAGTGTTATACAGTTGGAATCATACAGTATGTGGCCTTTTCACATTGGCTTCTTTTACTCAGTAAAATCGTGGTTGCTTCAAGTTTTGGCAATTATGAATAAAGCTGCTATAAACATTGGTGTATAGGTTTTTGAGTGGACATAAGTTTTCAACTCCTTTGGGTAAATACCAAGGAGTGTAATTGCTGGATCATGTGGTAAAAGCATGTTTAGTTTTGTAAGAAATCACCAAACTGTCTAATGCTGTAATGGCCTTTTAGAAAAAAAGAAAACAAACAAACAAAAGAAACCACCAAATTGTTTTCCACAGTAGCTGTACCATTTTGCATTTCCATCAGTAATGAACAAGAGTTCCTGTTGCTCCATATTCTCACCAGCATTTGATGTCAGTGCTCTGCATTTTGGCCAAATAGATGTGTAGAGTATCTTGTTGTTTTAAGGTTAAGCATTTTTTGATATAAGAAGTCAGTTTTGTTTTTTTTTTTTTAGACAGAGTCTTGCTCTGTTACCCAGGTTGGAGTGCAGTGGAGTGATCTCACCGCAACCTCCGCCTCCCGGATTTAATCAATTCTTGTGCCTCAGCCTCCAAGTAGCTGGGATTACAGGTGTGTGCCACCAGGCCTGGCTAATTTTTGTATTTTTAGTAAAGATGGGGTTTTCCCATGTTGGCTAAGCTGGTCCCTAATGTCTGGCCTCAAGTGACCCACCCGCCTCAGCCTCCCAAAGTGCTGGTATTACAGGCATGAGCCACTGCGCCCTGCCAAGAAGCCATCTATTTTTTCTCTCTTGAGTAATATCTGTTCATGTTCTTTGTGCTTTGCTGAGTTTTAAAAATTGATTTATAAGTGGTCCTTTATATATTAAGGAAATTAGCCCTTTGTCATATGTGTTACAAATGTTTTCTGGAATTTCCACCTATGTCTCATTTTGTTCATTATATTTTCCTACAGAATTAAAAAATATGTAAAATTAAATACATGAAATTAAAGCATATACAGATGTTCCTTGACTTATGATGGGATTACATCTTGATAGATCCATGGCAAATTGAAAATATTAAGTCAAAAATGCATTTAATACACTTCATCTACCAAACATCACCAGCTTATCTTAGCCTACCTTTGAATGTGATCAGAGTACTTATATTAGCCTACAGTTGGGCAAAGTAATCTAATACATTTTATAATAAAGTATTCATAATACAATACAGTGTTGAATATCTCATGTAATTTATTGAATACTGTACAGAAAGTGAAAAACAATATGGTTGTATGGGTGCTGAAAGTACAGTTTCTACTGAATGTTTATCACTTTTTCAACATCATAAAATAAAAAAATTAAGTCAGAGACCACTTGTATTAAATGCATATGCATACATAAATACATATCGTGAGTTGAGATTCTTATCCAAATATGACATCACAAGCTTCTTCCCCAACTCTTCCTATTCACTATCGTATCTCCCTTATGCTCAATTACTTTGCTCATTGTTCTATCCTATAATACATAACAAATAGTTGCAGCGCTGCATCACCAATGCCACTACTGACAATAAACCTGCTAAGTAAAGCTCAATATTTCTTTCTGGTTATGGCCACCAAAGGAGTCTCCATTTAATAGCATTGGTCCCCTCGACCCATTCCTGGCCAGCTATTGAGAAAATTAAGCCTGGATTTAGTATTGAACCTCTTCCTCAGTTCTTTCTGTCCTTACAATATGTCTCACTAATGGTGCATTATGTTCATAATTTATTGAAATAAACTTCATTTGTGTAGTTATGAAATCAATTTGAAATGTAATATAGTTTATCAGTTTTTAAGAAAAGGCATCTGGATTTTGTGTATACTTAGAACAGCTTCCCCTACCAAGATTATGTAGAACTTTCCCCATGTTTCTTTACGTACCTTAGTATTTTTTATTTTTACATTCAACTGAAGCGAGGAATGCAAAATTAAATAGAAGAGTGATAGAGGAAAAGAAAATGTTTTTAAAACCACCGAAAACTACAGAAAATGTACAAACAGGGTAGGGCTCTAGTCTTGGGAGAACCAGGGTAGTGGTGACATTAACAGAGAAGGGATCTGGGGACGCAGGATCAGGCAAATTCCCACTGCTGGGAGCAGGTGCACAGGGACGGGCTCTGTCCCAGGAGTGGATCGGAGGCCCATGCCTTACTTAAGGCCTTGGCGCTCAACAGCTGTGTCACCTGATGCTCATCCGGGCTGCTCCATGTGCCCTGATTCCCTTGTTTGAACACAGACTGGTTTTAGAGCTTGGGGAAACAGGTCCTCTGGCAGGTGATTTTCAGACCATCGTAGGAGATTTAATGACCAGAAACTGGATTCAGATGCTTCAAATACTCACTCCCATTCCCCTTATTAAGGATGCTAGTGGTATGGCTAATTTAAAAATATTTTGTAGAGACAGGGTTCACGCTCTGTTGCCCAGGCTGGCCTCAAATTCCCAGCCTCAAGCCATCCTCCCACCTCGACCTCCCAAAGTGCTGGGATTACAGGCATGAGCCACTGAGCCCAGCCAATGGTGTGGTTTTATTGTCTTGAGCCAGAAGTGGTCTCATAAACATTTTATTTTGTGATATGATTATTGTCAGAAAGAAGGATGGAGACTTCATATTTTAAATTATTGTTTTTGTGGATATTTTGAAAAGGTAGTTGTTATGATAGCCATTTAGCAGCTTGGTTGTTACTTAGGGATGTGTGTGTGTGTGTGTGTGTTGTAAATTTTTATTAAAGTGTAACACATCTACAGGAACCATAGAAATCGTAAGTGTACCTCCCTATGGTACCTTAATCAGAGAGAACATTACCACTCCCTGGAGGCTTCCCTCATGCTCCTTCCTTGCTCCTTTCTGTCCCTCTTGCAATTTACATCACCACAGATGAGCTTTGCCTGTTTTGAACTTAATATAAATGAATTATGCAGCGTGTACGTTCTGTGTCTTGAGGCTTTCATGCAACACTATGTTGTGGTGTGCGGCAGTAGTTGGTTATGCTCATCCCTGCATTTCCCAGTGTTTCTCCCCCATTCTACTGTTACTGAGAATTTGGGTTCTTTCCAGTGTTTGATTATAAATAGTGCTGCCATGAATATTCTTGTGCATGTCTTTTGTGAATATATGTTTGCATTTCTGCTGGGTATATGCCCAGGAGTGCAAATGCTCAGTTATGGGGTACGCATGTGTTCAGATTTGGAAGAAATTGCCAAAGGTTTTCCAAAGGAGTTGTGTCCACAAATGTGAATTTTTCTCCTAACTCATAATGATAGATACTCTGAAAATTAGGTTGCTCAAAACCAAGTATTTTACTGGGACCCTTTTTTAAGAACATTCTAAGTGAAAACTATTTTGCCACTGTTCTCCAGTTTAGAACCTTGGGATCTTGCTCACTTTTTCATGTGCTGTGAAATGGGGTATGGCCACCAAAGGACACTCCATTTAATAGCATTGGTCTCCTCGACTCATTCCTGGCCAGTTATTGAGAAAATGAAGCCTGGATTTAGTACTGAACCTCCTCCTCACCCCACCCCTGGAAAACACACAGTTTTTGACTTTTCATTTTATGGATTTGATGAAGCCTACATAGCTTCTTCAAGTGGGGGAGTGGAGCTTCATCAAATGGGGGAGGGGGGAGTGCTGGTGGGGGAGGATGATGGGGAGGAGGGAATTGCTGGTGGGGAAGGGGATGCTGGTGGGGAGGGGGTGCTGGTGGGGAGGAGCTGATGGTGGAGACAGGGAGGTGCTGGTGGGGAAGGGGGAGTGCTGATGGGGAGAGGGGAGTGCTGGAAGGAAGTGGGGTATCCTGGAGGGGAGGGGGAGTGCTGGAGAAAAGGTGAGAGTGTTTATGGGGAGGAGGGTGTGCTGGAGGGGAGGGGGAGTGTTGGAGGGGAGGGGGTTTGCTGGAAGGGAGGGAGTGCTTATGGGGAGGAGAATGTTGGAGGGGAAGGGGGAGTGTTGCAGGGGATGGGGAGTGTACTGGAGGGGAAGGGGGTGTGCTGGAGGGGAGGGGGTAGTGTTAGAGGGGAGGACGGTGTTGGAGGTGAAGGGGGAGTGTTGGAGGAGAGGGGGGAGTGTTGGAGGGGAGGGGGTTGTGCTGGAGGGGAGGGGTAGTGTTGGAGGGGAGGGATAGTTTTGGAGGGGAGGGGGTGTGCTGGAGGGGAGGGGGGAGTGTTAGAGGGTAGGAGGGTGTTGGAGGTGAAGGGGGAGTGTTGGAGGAGGGGGGAGTGTTGGAGGGGAGGGGTAGTGTTGGAGGGAGGGATAGTTTTGGAGGGGAGGGTTTGTGCTGGAGGGGATGTGGGAGTGTTGAAGGGAAGGAGGGTGTATTGGAGGGGAGAGGGGAGTGTTGAAGGGGAGGGGTACTGTTGGAGGGGAAGGGGTGTGCTGGAGGGGAGGGGGAAGTCTTAGAGGGGAGGAGGGTGTTGGAGGTGAAGGGGGAGTGTTGGAGGAGAGGGGGGAGTGTTGGAGGGGAGGGATAGTTTTGGAGGGGAAGGGTTGTGCTGGAGGGGAGGGGTAGTGTTGGAGGGGAGGGATAGTTTTGGAGGGGAGGGGTTGTGCTGGAGGGGATGTGGGAGTGTTGAAGGGAAGGAGGGTGTATTGGAGGGGAGAGGGGAGCGTTGAAGGGGAGGGGTACTGTTGGAGGGGAGGGGGTGTGCTGGAGGGGAGAGGGGATGTTGGAGGAGAGGGAGGAGTGTTGGAGGGGAGAGGGGAGAGTTGGAGGGTAGGAGGGTGTGCTGGAGGGGAGGGGGGAGTGTTGGAGGGGATGGGGGAGTGTTGGAGGGTAGGAGGGTGTGCTGGAGGGGAGGGAGGAGTGTTGGAGGAGAGGGGTAGTGTTGGAGGGGAAGGGTTGTGCTGGAGGGGAGGGGGGACTGTTGGAGGGGAGGGGGGAGTATTGGAGGGGAAGTGGGGGTGTTGGAGGCGAGGGTGAGTGTTGGAGGGGAGGGAGAGCAGGGGGCAGTGTTGGAGGGAAGGGGGGAGTTTTGGAGAGGAAGGGAGAGTGTTGGAGGGGAGGGGAGAGTGCTGGAGGGGAGGGGGGGAGTGCTGGAAGGGAGTGGGGAGTGCTGGAGGGGAGGGAGGAGTGCCAGAGGGGAGGGGCTGTGCTGGAGGTTAGGGAGGAGTGCCGGATGAGAGGTGGTGTTTGGGTCTACAATTCCTCGCAGCGGGCATTTGCAAGGAAATGTAGCTGCAAACCCCACCTCACCTCAGGCAGTCTGCCCTAACCTCCACAACAACCTTGCTTTCGGAGATCAGTGTGGTGTGTTTTTGCTGATCTGGATGCTGGCCACTGAGAAGGACCCATGGCCACTTTATCATTTTTCAGACCAAGCATGTATATTACGTAGGGCTCTACAGTGAAGAGTGCACAAGATCTATCTTACTTACGTGAACATTCCATTTCCTCTGGTATTTAGAGTGTTTACTTATACTGACAACTGATATCTGTCAAAAAAGAGAGGTTTTAGATTGTCATTCTGTCTTTTGTAAATATGAGTTTGTAAAACACCGTTCTAGTGGGCTCACCTAACAGAGGCAGCCTAGATGTTTTGGTGATTAAATTGGATGGAAGTAACTGGATGACTGTTCATGGGCTTATTTCCTGAAGGGCTGAGAAACTCTGCTCTGACTGGAAAATCTATGTAAAGACTCCAACATTGTCTCGCATGCAAAAGGATCATTCACCCATTCATCCATTCAACAAAATATTTAAAATACATTGTGAAAAATATATATATATAGCGGCCCATGTACTATGTTTCTAGTGTGGGAGGGAAACAAAGATAAACTAAAAGTAAAACTTAGATTTACCAAACTTATTCTTCATATCTAGAAAGGGGTTAGGCCAAATGCATACAGAGCTTGAAAAGAAAGTTCAAGTGTCAAGATAAAACATAAATCAAGTGTGCCAGGGGTCCAGATAAGAGGGAGGTTCTTGTAGCCTGAAGAATTTGGAAAAAATTATAAGGGAGGTGGGATTTGAGCAGGGCCTGGAAGGATGCGGAGGATGCAGACTTGTGGAACTGAAGGAAAGGAATTCTTGTCATAACTCTCAGTGCTGGGGGGCTGGGAGTATCTGATACCGAAGATCAGATGGGCACAGTAGAAGAGAAAAATAACAAAGGCGGAGCCCAAGCTGAGACGCAAAATGTCTACGAAAATGGAAACTTTCCAAGAGGGGAAACAGGCACAAGCTTCTTGGTAGTAGCTGGGGTATATCTGGGAGTGCGCTCTTAAAGGTGTCTGAGAGCGTGCTCCCAGCTGTGACTGACCCCTGGGAAACAGGATATGGAGGCTGTTTGTGGCTCTCACCTCTGCTGTCTTTTGGTGCACAGTAGGTGCCTTAAAGGGATGAGCTTCATATGCGAAATGCTGCCTGACTACGCCAGGGGAAGGGAATGTATGATCAAAGATCTGAGAAAGGGTTGCCTGGGATCTGTTTAGGAAACTGTCAACAGTGTAGCTCAGTTTGGTCAGCAATGGTGTGAAGGGGAACCAGGAGGCACATGATGTGGATGATAATTTGGGTGAGACCATGCAGGACCTTCATCACCAGGCAAAGTGCTCTGGACATTTTTTTTCTGAAGGCGATAATATTCCTTTGAAGGTATATGTGATCTGTGCCAGGAAGATGATTCTGGCAGCTGTGTAATAATGAACCCAATCTCCATGCTTTGGGCTGTTTTAGAAGGTCCTTGAGGCTAAAGGTACTCATTTATTATCAGTCACTGTTTACTACCATCATCCTCTTTAAAAGGACGAAGTCCGCTTTTTGTAGTGTCTGTGTTCCCATTCCCAAGGTCAAGGTGAGAAAGAGGAGGGGTTGGGAGATTTCCTGGGAGCAGGGAAGGGGGCTTGAGCCAGGAAGGGTTTGAGCCACATCCTGGTTGAGCCAGAAGGCAACAGGATGTGTTCCTGGAGTAGGCAGCCTCATAGAGGAAGAGAAAGCACAGCCAGAGAGCTAACAGTCACAACAACTTCGAAGGGTGAGCTGAGGATGAAACGAGGTCCTGCTCTAGACATCAGTGGCCTGCAGAGTTGAGACTAGGGCAGACACTTGGACAGTCTGGGACTTGTCTCTAACTTTTTACTAATGCCTGTACATATGAGTTGTGGTGGAGACTGTGGTTGAGATCCTGAGCACTCGAGTTTGTGTCCTGATGCAGAGATGTGTAAAAATGGTAAAGCAGGAGGAAGAGTGAAAATGTGTGTGTGTATTTGTATGTATTACGGACTATGTTCATTGTGGGTGGAAGGAAAAAAAATCAGGTATTTTCATGGGCAACCAAATACTGAAAAATTACTTCCAAGCAAGGTCTTTACAAATGGTATCATTATGACATAGGTGTGACTTCTAAGCATTCTGGTGTGAAAAGGGGTTCGTTGGAGGGGTGTGGTTGTTACTAATGGGAATCTAATGGGTCACACACAGGGCCCCAAGTGATACCTCTGAAGGGCTTGGCTCAACCCTTGGATTTTTTAGGTTCTGAGCCTGGATTTCCTTCATCCACCCTGCTGTGTGCTGAGCTGACCACAGACATGTTCATCAGAATTCCAGCAGAATGATTTGCAACAGGGATTTCCCCTTACAGTGACAGATCGCCTGGGTCACCAATCCATGCCCTTAGGAGGAGCATTGCCATCATTTCTAGTGGACGGGCTCTCAGGTGACGCATCATTAATCAGAGGGTTCTTTGCTAAGCATGGAACCGGAAAGGAAAGCACCATGGCTGTAGGGTATACGTCACCTGCGTTCCCATAAAGCCTGATGGAAAATCTCTTCTCAGCATAGAATACTTCTCCAGTGACTGGTCTGTGTGTTCAGTGACCCCAGATGCAGAGTCTCGGATGGGCTAGGTGTTTTTGACAACCTATGTCTCCTTGTATCTATTTTTTCTTCCTAGCTCAGTTCCTCTCAGACACATTGTTTTTTTAGATGGCTTTAGTGCCACTGATTAATGCTACAGTCAAGGGCTATTTCTGCTGGCCTGGCAGATGACGCAGAGTCAAATGTTGCAGAATTTGAGGGGTGGATTACTGTCTCAGCTAATACTGTTTATTAAATCAGGAGCTTGGGAAGGATTTCAGCTTCCCTGCATTTTTTTCTAAGTTGACTAGTCTGTTATTTATGTTGGGAAATCAACATGATCCCCTTTCCCAGAAGCCCTGATTACTGTCTTCTCTGCAGCCACAGTGAAGAAGAGCAAGCCATTCTACAGAAACCTTCTAGAGAATATACAAACTCCTGCAACACACCTTGTATTCCCCTCATTTGAACTCCTGAACTCAAATGATTCTCTGGCCTCTGCCTCCCAAAGTGCTGGGATTACAGGTGTGAGCCACCATGCTTGGCATTGTCTGATTTCCAGTTGCTTCATTCACAAAAGTAGTAGGTAGCTTTGCTACAGGGAGTGGGCCAGGTCATTACCCTTGACACATTGCTTTCAGTGTGAATCTTTAGCTCACATTTCTCTGGTCTCACTCAGGGACTCTTCATTAATGCCTAATCTCTGACGCTACTTCCAGCATTACATACACCATGTTTCAGGAGTGTGTGTGTGTGTGTGTGTGTGTGTGTGTGTGTGTGAATATGTTTCCCTAAGAACATCTTAGAAAATCACATGGTAGGCTGGGCACAGTGGCTCACATCTGTAGTCTCAGCACTTTGGGAGGCCGAGGCGGGAGGATCATTTGAGCTCAGGAGTTTGAGACCAGCCTGGCCAACATGGTGAAATTGTCTCTACTAAAAATACAAAAGTTACCCAGGTGTGGTGGTGAGCGCCTGTAGTCCCAGCTACTCAGGAGGCTGAGGCAGGAGAATCGCTTGAACTGGGGAGGGGGAGGTTACAGAGAGCCAAGATGGTGCCATTGCACTCCAGCCTGGGTGACAGAGTGAGGCTCCATCTAAAAAAAAAAGAGACAATCACATGGTAGAGATCCCCTTTTAGTCCCATTGCAACTCCCTCACAGAATGAGCCTGCAATGTGTGGACACTGAGGCAGAAGGTCCTTCAAATGGAAATCCCAGAGGATGGAAGTAGGTACAGCTCAGGGTGAATGAATGCCCTCAGGGTTGCTGGCAGGCTGATACGTGGGCGAGGATCATGTATAGTCCTCGAGCTAGGATGAGTCATCTCAGGAAACAGAGTAAACAGGTGGAGATGGGAGGTAATGTCACACTGTGTGCACTTGTTTTAGAGTTAACGTGTTTATTGATCTGCAATGATTTAAGCAAACCATTCGATTCTGTTCTAGAAAACAAACATGGAAAACCCCATGTAGTCACGAGGTTGAGGTAAGAGATTAAGGGCCGTTGACCCAAAGGAAACAGTGCTGACCTGTCTCCTCGGTGGCATATCACTCTTCAGCCACCAAGCCCCCAGGTAGGTCAGGCTTATGTAGTAAGAAGGGTGGGATTTGGAATGAAACTGACCTGGGTTTTAATTACAGCTCCTCCACTTACTTGGCTTAGGTTACTTTACCTTTTTGACTGTTGTTTTTTTCCTCTGTGAAGTGGAGATATAGTAAATAACTATTTCACAGAGTTGTGAGAAGTTAGTAAAATGATATCATAGATATGCTCTATAAATTGTAAGCACTCAATAAATGAAGGCTTCATTATCTAGGAGACTGAAAAATGCCCAATTGGAGCTCTGTCTAAAGAGCTTCTTCCTCCTCTTCTCTATACTTTGAAATGCAATCCAGCCCTCGACTGACAGTTCAAATGTAACCTGTACTCGTTTCTATTGCTGTGTAACAAACTACCACAAAAGTAGTGGCTGCTGTGGTTTGAATATTTGTCCCCTCCAAAATGCGTGTTGAAATTTAATGGCCATTGTAATGGTATTGGGAAGTAAGGCCTTAAGAGGTGATTAGGCCACAAGGGCTTCACATATATGGGTGGGTTTAATGCCTTAATAACAGGGTTTTCAGGAGTGGGCGCGCTTTCCTGGCCTTTCCACTTTCCGCCATGTGATCCAGCCGTCCTCCCTTCCAGAGGACACAGTGGGAAAGGCACCATCTTGGAAGAAGAGAATGGCCTCAGCAGATGCCAAACCTGCTGGCGCCTTGACCTTGGGCTCCCCAGCCTCCAGAACTGTGAGCCAAAAAGCTTCTGTTCATTATAAAATGCCCAGTCTCAGGTATTCTGTTTATTGCAGCACAAGTGGACTAGGACAGTGGCTTAAACCAAGAGCCATTTATTGCCTTTTAGTTCCAGAGGTCAGAAGTCATAGCAGGCTCAACTGGGTTCTCTGCTCAGGGTCTCACGAGGTAGAAATCAAGGTGTCAGTTGGATTGTGCTGTTACCTGGAGACTCTGGGCAAGAATCTGCTTCCAAGCTCCTCTAGGTTGTTGGCCAGATTCACTAGAAATGAGGTCCCTATCTCCTTGCTGGCTCTTGGGCAGGAGTTTCTCCAGGTCTTTCCAAGGCTCTTTTCCATCTCAGCAACAGAGGACCTTCCTCAAGTCAAATCCCCCCTTCACACTGAATTTCCTTGACTTCTTCTACCACCAGCTAAAGAAAACTCTGCTTTTAAAACGATTCATGTAATTAGATTGGGCCCAGCTGGATAAGCCCTCACTTTGCCATGTAAGGCAACATTATCATGGGAGTGGTATCTCTTCATATCCACAGAGTCTGTCCGTACTCAAAGAGGAAGAGATTATACCAGGGTGCGGGGACATTGGGGGGCGGAGGGACGGTGGGGGGCCATTCTTAGAATTCTGCCTACCATACCACTTCTTCCAGAAAGCCCTTTTCTGTCCCCTTCTTTTATTACTTATTTTTTTTTTTTTGAGACGGAGTCTTGCTTTGTCGCCCGGACTGGAGCACAATGGCGCGATCTCAGCTCACTGCAAGCTCCGCCTCCCGGGTTCACGCCATTCTCCTGCCTCAGCCTCCCGTGTAGCTGGGACTACAGGCGCCCGCCACCACGCCCGGTTAATTTTTTGTATTTTTAGTAGCGACGGGGTTTCACCGTGTTAGCCAGGATGGTCTCAATCTCCTGACCTCGTGATCCATCCACCTCGGCCTCCCGAAGTGCTTGGATTACAGGCGTGAGCCACCGCAACCGGCCTTCTGATCCCTTCTGGTGAGAGCTAGCTCCTTCCCCTGCGCCCCATAGCACTATATGCTAATGAACGCATTTTATATGCATGGGAGTTGCTGTGATCTAGCCTCCTCTCTGTACAGGGAGTAAGAGGCTCCTGGCTTAGCTTATCTTCCATTCGTCTTTCTTGGTATTGATTCCTCAAAGTTTCTGAATCATTTTTATGCCAAAATATATATTTAGTACTGTACTATATTTAAATATAGAGAGACACATGAAGGACAAAATCTCAAACTGTTCAAAGAAATGTACAGAGCAATGAAATAAGTGAAATTCTAGGGAAGAGAAGGTTCTCGAATCTAATTTTTATAAATGTTTTCCATGATATTTTTTGTTGTGTCTTCTTGGTGGGTTAAGTATGAAATATCCTTCTTTATTTCTTTTATTGCTATTTCTTTAAATTCTGTGGTTTTTTTTATTGTGGTATTAATTCTCTTTTCATAAGTGGTAAGGTGTATGTCTTACAAAGATCATTTAGGCTGGGCGCAGTGGCTCATGCCTGTAATCCCAGCACTTTGGGGGGCCGAGGTGGGCAGATCGCGAGGTCAAGAGATCGAGACCATTCTGGTCAACATAGTGAAACCCTGTCTCTACTAAAAATACAAAAATTAGCTGGGCGTGGTGGTGCGCCCTTGTAGCCCAGCTACCCGGCTGAGGCAGGAGAATCGCTTGAACCCAGGAGGCGGAGGTTGCAGTGAGCCGAGATTGCACCACTGCACACCAGCCTGGTGACAGAGTGAGACTCTGTCTCAAAAAACAAACAAACAAAAAGAGCATTTAACTGGAACTTTAAAATCCAGTCTAAGAGTCTATCTTTTAATTAGCATGTTTACCATTTACATTTATAGTGATTACTAATGTATTTAGACTTGTCACTGCTATCTAATTTTGTGTTTTCTTTTTCTCATGCCTTTTTTCTTTTTTTCTGTCTTTTATTGAACAGAAATTGTTTTCTTGTTATAATTCTAGGTGCAATGTTTTGGTGGGTTTCTTACATTTTTAACATCCATACTCTTTTTTTTCCCAAAAAAGTTTAAAGTTAATCAGTATTTATATCCTCTTCCTGAATGAGGCAAGAATTTAATGCATTTTAACTTCCTTCCAAACTGCACTCCTATACTTAGTCTGATATTGGTATTTGGTTCAGTTTGTTTTTAAACCTACCAAACCCATTATTATTATTACTTTTTTTTTTTTTTTTTTTTTTTTTTTTTTTGGAGACAGAGTCTCACTATGTCACCCAGGCTGGAGTGCAGTGGTATGATCTCGGCTCACTGCAACCTCTGCCTCTGGGGTTCAAGTGATTCCCATATCTCAGCCTCTCAAGCAGCTGAGACTATAGGCGTGCGCCACCTTGCCCAGCTAGTATTTTTTTGTAGTTTTAGTAGAGACAGGGTTTCACCATGTTGCCCATGCTGGTCTCAAACTCCTGACCTCAAGTGATCCACCCGCCTCGGCCTCCCAAAGTGTTGAGATTACAGGCATGAGTCACTGCGCCTGGCCCCATTATTATTATTGCTAATTGACTATTAGTGGTCAATACATTTTTATATTTAGCTATACAGTCATGCATCACTTAATAACAGTGATATGTTCTGAGAAATTAGTCGTTAGGTGATTTCATCATTGTGCAAACATCAAAAAGTGTACTCACAAAAACCTAGATGGTATTTTAAAATTTATTTGTATTTTTAAATATGGAAAATCAAATGTCCCAGCACTATTACTGAATATTGATGATTTCCCCCACTTGATCTGCAATGCCAATATCAAATGCCACATGCCAGATTTCTATATATGCTTCATTACAGTTGTATGGGACCACTGTTATATTGCATCCATTGTTGATTGAAATGTCATTATGTGTCACATTACTGTATTATCATCTATTACCAATATTTCTGTTCATTCTTATTTTTCATATTCTGTATCTTCTTTTATTTATTTATTTATTTCTCCCTCTCTTTCTCTCTCTCTTTCTTTCTCCCTCTCTCTCTCTTTCTTTCTTTCTCCCTCTCTTTCTCTCTCTCTCTTTCTTTCTCCCTCTCTTTCTCTCTCTCTCTTTCTTTCTTTCTCTCCCTCCCTCCCTCTCTCCTTCCTTCCTTCCTTCCTTCCTTCCTTCCTTCCTTCCTTCCTTCCTTCCTTCCTTCCTTCCTTCCTTCCTTCCTTTCTTCCTTCCTTCCTTCCTTCTCTCTCTCTCTCTGACTGAGTCTTACTCTGTCGCCCATGCCGGAGGGCAGTGTTGTGATCATGCCTCACTGCAGCCTTGACCTCCTGGGCTCAAGCAGTGCTCCCACCTCAGCCTCCCGAGTAGAGGGGATTAACCACACCTGGCTAATTTTTGTATTTTTTGTAGAGGTGAGGTTTTGCCATATTGGCCAGGCTGGTCTCGAACACCTGAGCCTCCAGTGATCCGCCTGCCTTGGGCTCCCAAAGTGCTGGGATTACAGACGCTGAACCACCATGCCCAACTTCCTTATTCATTTCTATCCTTTGGTAATTTTTCAGTGAGAGTATTTGGGCAGTAAACGTTCTAAGTCATTGTTTATTTTAAAATAATTTACTTTTTCCTCCCCTACCTATTCATCCCTGCTCCCTAACCCCTGGCAACCTCTGATTTTTTTTTTTTTTTTTACCATCTCCATAGTTTTGCCTTTTCCAGAATGTCTTATAGTTGGAATCATACAGTATGTAGCCTTTTCATATTGGCTTTTTTCACTTTGTAATATGCATTTTAAAGTTGTACTTCTTTTAAAATATTGTTTTGGTTATATGTGTCACTTTGTATTTCCAGATACATTTTAGAACCAATTTGTCAGTTCACACACACACTTGTGCATGCACATACACATGCACAAATACTTGTTAGGATTTTGGTTGAGATAATATTGAATATATAGATGAATTTGGGGGAAATTACTATATTTTAAATATTCAGTGTTACAATTTAACCTTTCATTTATTACATCATTCTTAATTTTTCTCAATAATGGCTTATACTTTTCTTAGTAGGGATGTTGTACATCTTAGAACCCTATTGGTTTTCTAATTATTCATCAATTAGCTTGGTAAATTGTACTTCACTAGGAATTAGCCAAGGTCACCTAAATTTGAAAATTCATTGGCTTAAACTTGTTCAGAGTCCTTTTAAAATATTTTTCATGTCTTCAGTTTCTATTAAGATGCTTCCCTTTTCATTTACAATGTTGATTATTTGAACTTTTTTTAAAAAAAATTCTTGATCATTATCATCAGAGTTTCATCATTTGATTTGGGTTTCCAAAGGGGCCAAGTTGGACTCTGTTGTTCTTCTGTCTTGTGTATTTGTTTACAATTTGTATTGTTGTTATTTTTATTATTTCCTTCCTTCTGCTTTCTTTGATTTTATTTTGCTATTCTTATATGACTTTCTTGGATTCTCATTGGCTCATTGCTTTTCAGCTTGTCTATGCTAGTCTGCTGGAGTGAAATGAAAGAATTACTTTTTTTATTTGTTTAAAAAATGTTTAATAACATAAAATTCAAATATATTCAAAAGTGAATGTGTCGTGATCTTTCACGTATCCATCACAGCTTCAACTACTAGCACATGGACATCATTTCATCTGTATCCTTACTTCTACTTGCTCCCACTGGCTATTGATTATTTTGAAGAAATTCCACATTATTCTTGCAGTGACAACAAACAATAATTCCTTACTATCATCAAATATCCAGTCAGTGTTTATATTTCCCCAATTCAATTCCCTTCTCTCTCCCTCTCTCCATAGTTTAATATTTAAATTGGGATTCAAATAAAGTGCAGACACAGTCTCTCGATCTGTGTGCTCTTCCTATGCCCGTCTCTCACTCCCTCTTTCCTTTGCAAGGTGCTTTTGAAGAAATGGGACCATGTAACCTATAGAGTTTCTCTTTGGATTTTTCTAATTGTGTCTCCTTGGTGTCATCTAACACATGGGTCCGTGGCCTATTAGGAACGGGGCCGCACAGCAGGAGGTGAGTGGCGGGCAAGTGAGCATGACTGCCTGAGCTCTGCCTCCTGTCAGATCAGTGGCAGCATTGGATTCTTACAGGAGCATGAACCCTATTGTGAACTACACAAGTGAGGGATCTAGATTGCATGCTCTGTATGTGAATCTAATGCTTGATGATCTGAGGTGGAACAATTTCATCCTGAAACCATCCCTCCTCCCCACCTGGGTCCGTGGAAAAATTGTCTTACATAAAACTGGTCCCTCATGCCACAAAGGTTGGGGACCGCTGATCTAACCTGTTGTTTGGTCCCCTATATTTCCTGTAAGCCAGTAGTTAGATAAGAGGCTTAATCCTTCAGGTTTGATTGCTTTTGGCAATGGTTTATATCCAGAATACATAAATAACTCCCAAAAGTCAATAATACAGAAACAAACAACCCAACTTTAAAAATGCATAAAAGATAAGAACAGATACATTTCACCAAAGAAGATATCTAGGTGGCAAATAAATACCTGAAAAGATCCTCATTATTAGTCATTACTAAATGATCTAATTTTAATTATTTAAACTAATTCATTAATAAAAATCAACTAATATGATTACATTAATAATAATTATGAAAGCAACCATGAAAATTACTTGCATTAATGTATTTAAATTTTTATGTTAAATACAAATTAACAGCACAATGAAACATCACTGTCTAATTAGTAATCTAATTAGAATGGCTATAATGAAAAAAGACTGACCATACCAAGTGTTGGCAAGAATGTGGAGTAACTGGAATTCTCATACACTCCTGGTGGAACATAAGATGGTGCAAATACTTTGGAAAATAGCTTGAAAGCTTTTAAAAAAGTTAAATATATAGCTACTATATGACCACTCCTAGCCATCTACCCAAAAGAAATGAGAACATGCTGTGTCTAGGCAGACCTATACACTAATGTGTTCATAACAGCTTTATTCATGTTTTTTTGTTTCTGTTTTTGTTTTTTTGAGACAGAGTTTCACTCTTGTTACCTAGGCTAGAGTGCAATGGTGTGATCTTGGCTCACTGGAACCTCCACCTCCTGGGTTCAAGCGATCCTCCCACCTCAGCCTCCCAAGTAGCTGGGATTACAAGTGTGTGCTACCACACCTGGCTGATTTTTGTATTTTTAGTAGAGGTGGGGTTTCACCACGTTGGACAGGCAGGTCTTGAACTCCTGACCTCAAGTGATCTGCTTGCCTCAGATTCCCAAAGTGCTGAGATTATAGGCGTGAGCCACTGCACCTGGCCGAACAGCTTTATTTGAAATAGCTCAAACCTGAGAACAACTCAAAGGTTCATCAAGAGATTAATGGACAAACAAATTTTGGTACATCCAGACCATGAAATACTACTTAACAGTCACGATAACAACAAAGAAGAAATGAAATATTGAGATACATAAAAACATAGATAAATCTCAAAATAATTATGTTAAGTGAAAAAAGCCAGCTCCCCTAAGTATATACTGTATGATTATACTTACATAAAATTCTAGAATATGCAGAGTAATCTATAATGAGAGAAATCAGATGGTGGCTACCTGGGGATGGAGTTAGGGAGGAAGGAAAAAAGAGGTAGGGATTTCAAAGGGTGCTGAATGTTAGGTTGAAACGTAATCCCCAATGCAATAATATGAAGAGGTGTGGTCTTTGGGAAGGGATTAGGTAATGAGGGCTCTGTCCTCATGAAGGGATTAGTGCCCTTATAAAAGAGGCCCAAGAGAGCTTGTTCACTCCTTCTGCCATGTGAGGACACAGCAAAAAGGTGCCATCAATGAAGCAGAGAGTCCCCACTAGACGCCAAATCTGCTGGTGTCTTGATTTTGGACTTCCCAGCCTCCGGAACTGTAAGTAATAAATTTCTATTTATAAATCATCCCATCTAAGGTATTTTATTATAGCAGCCTGAATAAACTAAGACAAACAGGCACCAGGAAACTTTGGGGTGTGATGGATATGTTCATTATCTTGATTGTTGTGACATCTTTTCACAGGCTTATGCATGTATCTAAGCCGTCACTTTGAATATTGCAACTTTTTATGTGTCAATCATACCTCAATGTGGTTGGCAGAATAACGGCCCTAAAAGATGTTCAAGTTTTGATCCCCAGAACCTGGGAATGAATATATTCCCTCTATGGCAAAAAAGGAATTCAGGTTACAGATGGAATTAAGTTTGTTAATCAGCTAACCTTAAAATAGAGAGATTATCCTGGATTATCTGGGTGGGCCCAATGTAATCACAAGTGCCCTTAAAAGTGGAAGAGGAGGCAGAAAAGTTGACCATAAGGATGCTACCGGAGAGGGATTTGAGTTCACTTTGAAGGTAGAGGCCGTGCGTGAAGGAAAACAACTTCTGGAAGCTGGGAACAGCCCCCATGTTACAGTCAGCAAGAAAATGGGGATGTTGGCTTTGCATCTACAGAAATTGAATTCTGCCAGCAGCAAGGAAATGGATTCTCCTCTAGAACTTCCAGAAAAGGGTATAGCGTGCTGACACCTTAATTTTAGTCCAGTGAAACCCATACTGGACTTCTGATCCACAAAACTGCAAAATAATAAGTTTGTGTTGTCTGAAGCCATTAAGTTTATGGACATATGTTATAGCAACAAACTAATGTACTCAATAAAGCTATTTTTATTTTAAAATGAATCTATTTTTAAAATTGCACTTCAGGCCGGGCGCGGTGGCTCAAGCCTGTAATCCCAGCACTTTGGGAGGCCGAGGCGGGCGGATCACAAGGTCAGGAGATCGAGACCACAGTGAAACCCCGTCTCTACTAAAAATACAAAAAATTAGCCGGGCGCGGTGGCGGGCGCCTGTAGTCCTAGCTACTCAGGAGGCTGAGGCAGGAGAATGGCGTGAACCCAGGAGGCGGAGCTTGCAGTGAGCCGAGATCGCGCCACTGCACTCCAGCCTGGGCAACAGCGTGAGACTCCGTCTCAAAAAAATAAAAAAATAAAAAAATAAAAAAATAAAAAAAAAATAAAATTGCACTTCATAGACAGTATTGCATACTTCTGTCAAGAGGCATATAAAGTCTAGTTAACTATCTGTGACGTTAGCTGCCATCAATTGCCTAGATTATTGCCTAGAACCATTAAGTCATCATCACTTCCTAGTGATGGCCTCTCAAGGCACAACATTTCCTTCTTGGTTAACTCAACCAAACTTCCTCCTGAGATTTCTACTCATTGAATCTAAGCCTTTTCTACGCTGTGGCTCCTTAAATATTTGAAGACATATCCTTACTTTTAAAAATCATTTTATTATGAAAAAATGGAAACACTATATAAAAATATAATAATATAATGAACCCCTTTATGCCCATTTCTCATCTTCAACAATTATCAACTCCAGACCAATCTCATTTCATTTACACCCTCATCTACTTCTTCCATCCTTTATTATTTTGAAGCAAATCCCAGATCTCATATAATTTTACCCATATATAGTTCTGTATATATAACTAGAAGAGAACTTAAAAAATAACCACAATATTATTATTACTCTTACGTTTACAATGATCTCATAGTATCATTAACTATTCAATGACTTACTCCTATTGGTTAAGCATATAATATTTATTTATTTATTTATTTATTTATTTATTTATTTATTTTTGAGAGAGTCTCAGGCAGGAGTGTAGTGGTGCCATCTCAGCCCACTGCAGCCTTGACATCCCAGGCTCAAGTGATCATCCCACTTCAGCCCCCTGAGTACCTGGGACTATAGGCACCTGTCACCATGCCTGGCTAATTTTTGTATTTTTTTGTAGAGACGAGGTTTTACCATGTTACCCAGGCTGGTCTGAAACTCCTGGGCTCAAGCGATACACCCGCTGTGGCCTCCCAAAGTGCTGGGATTACAGGCTTGAGCTACCACACCCAGCCTCATATGATCTTTTGTTTTGAAACAATTCTCATGAAAAGATCTTTCTGACTTAGAAAAAAAAAAAATGAGACACTCAGAAGAGGAGTAAATAATTTCACCTCCAAGTTCCATATGGTGACAATTTTTGGGCACATGATAATGATAGAAACAGGCTCACTGGGAAAGCTGAGTAACCATGTATACTTTGTCATTGGCAAAAACCTTATTCAGACTTACAAAACAATGATGTTAAAATGTAAAAAGTTATGCCTTTATATAATTCACAATTATATAAAAATGTCATTTTTTAATCCATTGAAAGTTTATTTTTGCAAATGTTTTATTGTTATAACTTAATTGTTAATTCAATTTTTCATAACCTTATTGCAACTATATGTATAAATGTATACATTTTTGCCGTGTCTGCATATTTACATATGCAAAACATATATGCATATGTATCACATGCAAAACAGATCTGCATATGCAGCACATGCAAAACATATCTGCATATGCAGCACATGCAAAAATATATGCATATTTTGCATATGTAATACCTGAGATGAAATAATAAGTCTGCTATTCCCTGGCGCTGTCTTACAAACCTCCAGTTCCTACACATCCTGACATGCTTCTTAGCAGCCACTCCATGGGTGCCCTAGTTGCCCCTAGATTATTTCAGTACATCATGCTGCTACTGCTGCTTGAGGTATCTGGGTGGCATTTCGTTTGCAGTTAGAACACCTACACCCAGAGATTCTGCCTGCCCTCTTTGCAGCCCTTCTGTTGTGGAAAGCACCTCTTTTCTGAAGCACACTGAGTGAGCAGCTGGATGATCTGATTTCCCAGCCTTCTACTTAACTGCTTGGGTTCTAGATACAGAGTTGACCACATGCTATGCACCCTATCTTGGTCTTGGACCATTTTGGTAGTTGGTAGCTAGGTTGCCTTTTCTTTTCCTCTGTCATTGCTGTGGTGGATGGCCTGAATTGTGCTCACTTGCTTGCTCTTTCCTGAAAGACACCTTTTTATTATTTTCCAAAATGGTTGACTCAACTCAAGAACCAGCATCTCCCCAGATTCAAAAGGGGTAAAGATTCTTAGTCTGTGCTGCTATAACAAAATAGCTGAGACTGAGACTGAGTAGTTTACAAACAACAGAAATTTATTTCTCATAGCTCTAGAGGCTGGGAAGTCCAAGGTCAAGGCACTGGCATCTCTTCAGATGTTGCTTTTTGAGTTGAATCAATCATTTTGACTTAAGTCTCCCATTTCTCCGTGAGGTTTCACTTCACCTGTATAATAATATCTGATCCCCATAGCAATCCTGTGAAGTAGGAAAAACAGGCATTATGATTCCCACTTAAAGACAAAAACTGAGGCTTAGAAAGAATCGTGTAGGGTTTTGAGAAGGCATAGATCTGTGAGGGAATGACTTGAATTAAAAATTCTGGCTGGGAGTTGTGGCTCATGCCTGTAATCCCAGCACTTTGGGATGCTGAGGCAGGGGGATCACCTAAGGTCAGGAGTTTGAAACCAGCCTGGCCAACATGATGAACCCCCATCTCTACTAAAAATACAAAAATTAGCTAGGCATGGTTGTGCATGCCTGTAATCCCAGTTACTTGGAAGGCGGAGGCACAAGAATCACTTGAACCTGGGAGGCAGAGGTTGTAGTAAGTTGAGATCGCACCTTGGCACTCCAACCTGGGCGACAGAGTGAGACTCCATCTCATAAAGAAAAAAAAAAGATTCTTAGTCTGTGCTGCTCTAACAAAATACCTGCGACTGAGACTGAGTAGTTTATAAACAACAGAAATTTATTTCTCATAGTTCTAGGGGCTGGGAAGTCCAAGATCAAGGCACCGGCAGATTCACTGTCTGGTGAGGACCCAGTCTCTCTGCTTCCAAGATGCCATGTTTCTGCTGTATCCTCTGGAGAGGAGAATCACTGTGTCCTCACATGGTACAAAGCAGAAGGGCAAAAGGGGCAAATGCCAGTTCCTACTATCCCTTCCATAAGGTCACTGATACCATTCATGACTTAGTCACCTCTTAAAGGCCTTGCTTCTTTTCTTCCTTCCTTTCTTTTTTTTTTTTTTTTTTGAGATGGAGTTTCGCTCTTGTCGCTGAGGCTGGAGTGCAATGGTGCCATCTTGGCTCACTGCACCCTCCGCCTCCCAGGTTCAAGCGATTCTCTGGCCTCAGCCTCCTGAGTAGCTGGGATTACAGGCACCCACCTTATGCCCAGATAATTTTTGTATTTTTGTAGAGATGGTGTTTCACCATGTTGGCCAGAATGGTCTTGAACCCCTGACCTCAGGTGGTCCGCCTGCCTCAGCCTCCTAAAGTGCTGGGGTTACAGGTGTGAGCTACCATACCCAGCCAGGGCCTCACTTAATAGTATCACATTGGCAATTAAATTTCAACATATAAATTTTGGGGAAACATTCACACCACAGCAGACTGTTTGGGGTAAGACTGGACAGCTACTTTGCTTGGGGAATGCAGAATCTAAAGAATACCATGGAGACCTGGGCTTCAGAGCCAAGGGAGACGAGGATTCTGGATAGAGAGATTCAGTTTTCCAAAGACTTTGCTTTACTAATCAACACCAACAGCAAGTAGTCCTGAGTGGGGAGGGATCTGACTCTAATACTGTGTAAAAATAGTTGCAGCTACCCCTTATGGAATGCTTATTAATGGGCCAGGGTCTTGGCTAAATATTTTACGTATACCATCTCCTTTAGTTCTCACAGTAAGTGTTTTCCTTATTTTACAGATGAGGAAATAGAGGCTTCCAGAGATTAAATACGTTGTCCAATACCACATGGCTATTAAGTGGCAGAGGTGGCTTCCAGTAGGGTTCTGTTTGACACTGCACCCATAATTTTAGCCATTCTATTTCTTTTCAGGGACTGACGTTCTTGAACACCAAGTGGGCTTTATTTTAGGGGCATAGCTAGGTGGACTTATGTTGTCCCTAAAGGAGCTAATTTTCCCCTGCTTGTGTCTAAGAAACATTTGTTAACAGAGACTCAGCAGGTCTTTGATATCTCTCTCTCTCTTTTTTGAGACAGGGTCTTTCTCTGTCACCCAGGCTGGAGTGCAGTGGAATGATTATAGCTTACTGCAGCCTTGAACTCCTGGACTTGAGCGATCCTCTTGATTCAGCCTCTCAAGCAGCTGAGACAACAGGCATGCACCACCATGCCTGGCTAAGTTTTAAAATTTTTTGTAGAGATGGAGTCTTGCTATATTGCCTGGGCTGGTCTTGGACTCCTGGCCTCAAGCAATCCTCCTGCCTTGCTCCCCACAAAGTATTGGGATTATAGGCATGAACCACCATGCCCTCTTGATGGACCAATCTGTTGCTGTCCTGAAGGTCTTGCTGCCCAAGAACTAACATACTTGGTAGAGGTTTTATTCTAGTCTGTTGAAAAATCCTTTTGTTTATTGCCCTGTACCTTTGTTTTTGGAAACTTATTCTGAAGTTTAAAATAAAAATAAATTAAAAAAAAAAAGGGCCGGGCATGGTGGCTTGCGCCTGTAATCCCAGCACTTTGGGAGGCCGAGGCAGGCGGATCACGAGGTCAGGAGATCAAGACCATCCTGGCTAACACGATGAAACCCCGTCACTACTAAAAAAAAAATACAAAAAATTAGCCGGGCGTGGTGGTGGGCACCTGTAGTCCCTGCTACTTGGGAGGCTGAGGCAGGAGAATGGTGTGAACCCGGGAGGTGGAGCTTGCAGTGAGCCGAGATCGCGCCACTGCACTCCAGCCTGGGCGACAGAGCGAGACTCTATCTCAAAAAAAAAAAAAAAAAAAAAAAGATTTAGGCTGCTGGCATTATCTGAAAGTGACCACTTACCTTACCGTTGTCCACCAAGATCTGCAAACACCGCTCACCATTTTTAGGTTCAATCTGTTTTGGGTTTGTAGGCTTAACTTACCCCTTGGTTTAATGTGCAGCTTCAGCTCATCTTTATAGTCAACATTGTCTTATCTAAACCTACATACATACTCACCGGAAATGACTGTACCAGCTTGTAGCTATGAGGCCTCAGTTCATCTCAACCTTGCCTTCCGGGAGTAGCCAGCCTATTATCTGGTTCAACGAGTTCTGTCAGTTAACCCGAAGCCCAAGAAGATACTAGTTGGTTCCATGTATGTCCTTGCTAGGATGTTTAGACCTGAGTCATGTATTTGGGCCCTACCTCAAAATCACAAGGGCTGTGATTTGTATCCCTTTTTATGGTTACCTAGAACTTTTGGTAGCCTTGAATTTGGGGAAGAAATCGGATACTTAGTAAACACCTACGCATTTGTATTCATATAAAGAAGCAGATAATCTGACCAAAAGAAACCTCTCCCAGTCCTCATGGAATTCTAAGAAATGATTAAATCCTTCTTGAGAATTTTTAATGCATACCCTATCCCACTTCAATTTTTGCAGCCTTGAGCATACTAACAAAAGTGACAAGCTTCAGCCTCTGCTGGGGAACACACAAGCTGTAGCTGCTGCTCTTACTGCTGCTGCTGCTGCTGCTGCTGCTGCTGCTCAGAGTTCCTGCAAGGTTTCATTCAGCTTTAGGAGGCACTACAACTTATGGTTAGGAGCCAAAGCTGTAGCTTCTAATTCTGGTCAAGATGCAATAACTGGCACTGGACTAGCCTTCCTGCCATGAACAAACATAAAACTAGATGAAACATATGAAGCAACTGTTTCAGGCATTAAACAACAAGACAGTCCAGGATTGTGATCCTTGAGGAAAAGAAAACGCATGGGGTGAGCCCCATTCGCCCTGGCTATCTATCTGGGAGCAATTCCTAGGCTATGACAGCACTAGGTAGAGACCAAACAGAGCATGAGAGGACTCCTCTGACCTGAGGAGGCAGAGATTAGAGATTAGGGCTGCTGATAAGGTTTAAACCTGTGGGACAGGGCACTGAAGAAGAGAGAATGCTTTGTAGGGGAAAGAGGGCATGGATACCGTGAGACATATAAATCAGTGGGACAGGATGGAGAGCCAAGGAACAAACCTGCATTTATATAGTCAATTGGTTTTTGACAAAAGGGCCAAGATAATTAAACAGGGAAAGGAACATCTATGCCACAAATTGTCCTGGGAAAACTGATATCCATATAGGAAAAAAAAAAAAAAAAAAAAAAGAACTTTGGCTCTTACTTCACAACATTGTATTAGTCTGTTCTCACACTGCTAATAAAGACATACCCAAGACTGGGTAATTTATAAAGGAAAGAAGTTTAATTGATTCACATTTCCACATAACTGGGGAGGCCTCACAATCATGGCTAAAGATGAATGAGGAGCAAAGTCATGGCGACAGGCAAGAGAGCATGTGCGTGGGAATTGCCCTTTATAAAGCCATCAGATCTCGTGAGACTTATCATGAGAACAGCATGGGAAAAACCTGCCCCCATGATTCAGTTATCTCCACCTGGTCCCTTCGGTGACACGTGGTGATTACAGGAACTATAATTCAAGATGAGAGTTGGGTGGGGACACAGTCAACCATATCAAACATATACAACAAATAACTAAAAATGGACAATTTCGCGCCAATCTTGACCGCGCGTTCTGTTTTAACGAGCGGGCTCGGAGGTGCTCCAGCTGCTGTCATGGTTCATTTGCTAAACTGCATCGTCGCTGTGTCCCAGAACATGGGCATCGGCAAGAATGGGGACCTGCCTTCGCCGCCGCTCAGGAATGAATTCAGATATTTCCAGAGAATGACCACAACCTCTTCAGTAGAAGGTAAACAGAATCTGGTGATTATGGGTAAGAAGACTTGGTTCTCCATTCCTGAGAAGAATCGACCTTTAAAGGGTAGAATTAATTTAGTACTCAGCAGAGAACTCAAGGAACCTCCACAAGGAGCTCATTTTCTTGCCAGAAGTCTGGATGATGCCTTAAAACTTACTAACAACCAGAATTAGCAAATAAAGTAGACATGATTTGGATAGTTGGTGGCAGTTCTGTTTATAAGGAAGCCATGAATCACCCAGGCCATCTTAAACTATTTGTGACAAGGATCATGCAAGACTTTGAAAGTGACACCTTTCTTCCAGAAATTGATTTGGAGAAATATAAACTTCTACCAGAATACCCAGGTGTTCTCTCTGATGTCCAAGAGGAGAAAGGCATTAAGTACAAATTTGAAGTATATGAGAAGAATGATTAATATGAAGGTGTTTTCTGGTTTAAGTTGTTCCCCCTCCCTCTAAAAAAAGTATGTATTTTTACATTAGAAAAAAAGCATTTTATTGACTTTAGATCTATAATTATTTCTAAGCCACTTGTTTTTATTCCCCACTACTCTTGACTCTGTCAGATACCATTTATGAAACATTCTTGCTATAAATAAGTGCTTCTCCAAGACCCCGACTGAGTCCCCAGCACCTGTTACAGTGAGCTGCCTTTCCACACCCATCGCATGTGACACTCTTGCCAGTCCTTGACATTGTCGGGCTTTTCAAATGTTGGTAATATTTATTAAAGATGAAGATCCACATACCCTTCAACTGAGCAGTTTCGCTAGTGGAAATACCAAAAGCTTCCTATGTGTATATCCAGAGGTTTGTAAATAAATGTTGCAGCCTTGTTTGTAACAGTGAAAAATTGAAAACAACCTGGAAGTCCAGTGATGGGAAAATGAGTATGTTTCTGTCTTAGATTGGGGAACCCAAAGTAAATTCCAAGACTGAAATTTCAGTGAAAGCAGTTTATTTGCTAGGTCATACCAGAAACCATGGGTTGAGGTATGGAAAAACTGAACTGAGAAGGTAAGAAAACCAGTTTAAAGTCAGCGAGCAGGTTCTCACTGGTGACAAGCTCCATACTGCTGAGATACAGGGAAATGGAGGGGGAGAAAACTGGAGTGTTGATTCCCCTCTCTTCCTTGGTTGTCAGCTCCCTGGCTGTGGGTGGGTGGAACGTACTCCAGCTGCTCTATAGTAAGTCCCAGGTGTTTGCAGTAAGAAGCTGCTGGCATGCACGGAAACAGCGAATGCCAAACACTTAAAGCAATTCCATGTTTAAGTATATAAGCTCTCCATATATATATATATATATATATATATATATATATATATATATATATATATATAGTTTTTTTTTTTTAGACAGTTTCCCTCTTGTTGCCCAGGCTGGAGTGCAGTGGTGCAATCTCAGCTCACTACAACCTCCGCCTTCCCAAATTCAAGCAATTCTCCTGCCTCAGGCTCCCAAATAGCTAGGACTAAGTGCACGCCACCATGCCCGGATAAATTTTTGTGTTTTGTATTTTTAGTAGAGACGGGATTTCACCATGTTGGTAAGGCTGGTCTCAAACTCCTGACCTCAAGTGATTCGCCCACCTCAGCTTCCCAAGGTGCTGGGATTATGGGCGTGAGCCACCACACCTGGCACATCTTCATTCTTTTTATGTAGTAAAAAGAATAAAACCACACATGGTTTATTTGAAATATTCTATAATTTTAAAAAATACAGAAGCAGGAAAACCAATTCTAAGTTCAAGTGAGGGATGATGGTTGCTTGAACCAAAGAGTTGCATGTAGTAAGAACTTCTGATTTAAGATATATTTTAAAGTTGTAAGTAGCAGGATATTCTGATGGAGTTTGACTTTGGTTTTGGGCCCACTGAGTTTGAGATGCCTTTGAGAAATGAAGGAAGTAGAGAGAGAATAAAAGAAAAACTAGCTGGGCACAGTGGCTCACGCCTGTAATCCTAGCACTTTGGGAGGCCAAGGCAGGTGGATCAGTTGAGACCAGCTTGGGCAACATAGCAAAGCCCCATCTCTACAAAAAACACAAAAATTAGCTGGGCATTGTGGCGCACACCTGTATTCCCGTCTACTCAGGGAGCTGAGATGGAAGGATCAATTGAGCCCATGAGTCCGAGGCTGCAGTGAGTCGTAGTTGTGCCACTGCACTCCAGCCTGGGGGACAGAAGAGATCTTGTCTTGAAAAGGAATCTGAAAACAATGGAACCATGCCTTCAGAATTCTAGAAAGTTATTTTCAACCGATAAATCTATATTCACCCAAATAATCAAAGGTGAAGGTAAAATACATTTTTAGACAAGCAAAGACTCAGGGGTTACCTCCATGTACCCTTTTTTGGGAAGCTATTGGAGAAAATACTCCAGCAAAGGGAAGGAGTACACAAACCAGAGAATGACATAGATCCAGCAAATAGGATCCAACACAGGCAATATTCCAGCTATGGAGCTGACTTTAAAAAGAAACAGTAAAAATATTAATAGGTTAGCTGGGTGGAATGGCCCATGCCTGTAGTCCCAGCTACTCAGGAGGCTCAGCAAAGGATGGCTTGAGCCCAAGAGTTCCAGACCAGCCTGGCTACCTTAGGGAGATCCATTCTCTTAAAAATAATAAGTTATTGCCAAATTTGGGGCATTTGGAAAGAAGTTCATTGAAGATAAAGCAGAAGTAAAAAAAATAAGGGGAAAGGGTTGGTTAGGCAATCATTAATTCTAGGGCAGAAAGAAGTACAGGATAGGAAGAGCATAATACACTGTTTTTCTCAACAAGGAGCAATACATACACAGTCATAATGATGTGGTGACTGCTTAGCCCCTAAATATGGTAACCGCTTTGGGACAATATGGGAGGAAGTGAAGATAGTGATGGTGTAAGAGCTAAATCCTCACCTGTTATATCCAGAAATCACTATATAATGTATAAAATAATTAAGAAATGACTAAGTAGTTATGTGAGGAAAAAAACAGAAGACATTGCTGGAAGTCATTGCTCTGGAGAATTAGGAGGGATGGGGCAGGGGACTGTTAGGATGCATTATAAACTGAAGAGGTTTTTAAAAATTTTATGTATTAATATATGCATTCACTTGAAAAACTAAAAAAATAACAATTTGGAAAAACCCATGAAGGTAACTAACAGAAGGAAAAACTAAGAGAATGAAAAGTGTTTGCCTCTGGAAAGAACAACTGGCAGGACTGTCGTTTTCATTGTAAGACTTTTGGAGCCATTTAATTGTACTTAACCATTTTAATCTATTTCTTGAATAAGAACAATTCTATCTTAAAAAAGAGTTACACTTGTTCATTAAAAAAATAACTAAAAATGGATCATGGACCTAAAATTATAATATGAAAGTGCTAGAAAATGGGAGAAAATGAAACCTTGGGTTAAGCAAGATTTCTTAGAATGCAAAAAGCACAGCACAAAAAAGAAAAAAATGGTAAATTTAACTTCATCAAAATTAGAATGTCTCCCCTTTGAATGACACTGTTAAGAAAATGAAGGGGAGGGGCAAGAAGGTTGAATAGAAACAGGAAGGGGAACATCACACACCGGGGCCTAACATGGGGAGGGGGGAGGGGGAAGGGATTGCATTGGGAGTTATACCTGATGTAAATGACGAGTTGATGGGTGCAGCACACCAACATGGCACAAGTATACATATGTAACAAACCTGCACGTTATGCACATGTACCCTACAACTTAAAGTATAATAATAATAAATAAATTAAAAAAAAAAAAAAAAAAAAAAAGAAACAGCTCCGGTCTGCAGCTCCCGGTGGGACCAATGCAGAAGGGGGTGATTTCTGCATTTCCAACTGAGGTACCCAGTTCATCTCACTGGGACTGTTTCGGCAGCGGGTGGAACCCATGGAGAGTGAGCAGAAGCAGGGTGGGGCATTGCTTTACCCAGGAAGTGCAAGGAGCCAGAGGACCTCTCAAGGGAAGCCATGAGGTATTGTGCTACCTGCCCGGGTACTGCACTTTTCTCATGGATTTTGCAATCAGCAGATCAGATTTCCTGGTGAGCCTACACCACCAGGGCCCTGAGTTTCAAGCACAAAACTAGGTGGCTGTTTGGGCAGGCACCCAGCTAGCTGCAGGAGTTTGTTCATACCCTAGTGGCACCTGGAACCCCAACAAGACAGAACCGTTCACTCCCCTTGAAAGGGAGCTGAAGCCAGGGAGCCAAGTGGTTTCACTCAGCAGGTTCCACTCCCATGGAGCCCAGCAAGCTAAGAACCACTGACTTGAAATTCTTGCTGCCAGCACAGCAGTCTGGTCGACCTAGGACGATTGAGCTTGGTGGGAGGAGGGGCATCTGCGATTACCGAGGCTTTAGTAGGCCGTTCTTCCCTGACAGTGCTAAGGAGACGGAGAGGTGTGGACTGGGTGGAATTTGCCATAGTGCGGCAAAGTGACTGTGGCCAGAGTGCTTATCTAGATTTCTCCTCACTGGTCAGGGCATCTCTGAAGGAAATGCAGCAGCCCTAGTCAGGGGCTTACAGATGAAACGCTCATCTCCCCGGGACAGAGCACCTGGGGGGAGGGGCTGCTGTGGGCACAGCTTCAGCGGATTTAATCTTTCCTGCCTGCTGGCTCTGAAGACAGCAGCTGATCCTGACAAGGGGGATTCTCCCAGCACAGCACACCAGCTCTGCTAAGGGACAGACTGACTCCTCAGGTGGGTAACTGACCCCAATGCTGACTAGACAGTTAAAGATGTGCTGAAGCTACACATTAAACCTCCCAACAGGGGTCAACAGACACCTCATACAGGAGAGCTCTGGCTGGCATCAGGCTGGTGTCCCTCTGGGATGAAGCTTCCAGAGGAAGGAGCAGGCTGCAATCTTTGATGTTCTGCAGCCTTCCAGGCAAACAGGGTCTGGAGTGGACCTCCAGCAAACTGCAGCAGACCTGCAGAAGAGGGGCCTGACTGTTAGAAGAAAAACCAGCAAACAGAAAGCAACAACAACATCAACAAAAAGGACCCCCACACAAAAACCCCATCCAAAGGTCATCAGCCTCAAAGATCAAAGGTAGATAAATCCATGAAGATGAGGAAAAATCAGTGCAAAAATGCTGAAAATTCCAAAAACCAGAATGCCTCTCCAGTAAGGGCATAAAACTGGATGGAGAATAAGATTGACAAACTGACAGAGGCAGGCTTCAGAAGGTGGGTGATAACAAACTCCTCTGAGCTAAAGGAGCATGTTCTAACCCAATGCAAGGAAGCTAAGAACCTTGATAAAAGGTTACAGGAACTGCTAACTAGAATAACCAGTTTAGAGAGGAACATAAATAACTTGATGAAGCTAAAAAACAAACAAACAAACAAAACAAAAAACAAAACATAGCACGAGAACTTCAGGAAGCATACACAAGCATCAATAGCTGAATCAATCAAGCAGAAGAAAGGATATCAGAGATTGAAGATCACCTTGCTGAAAAAAGGCATGAAGACAAGATTAGAGAAAAAAGAATGAAAAAGAATAAACAAAGCCTTCAAGAAATATGGGACTATGTGAAAAGACTAAACCTATGATTGATTGGTGTACCTGAAAGTGACAGGGAGAATGGAATCAAGTTGGAAAACACATTTCATGATATTATCCAGGAGAACTTCCCCAACCTAGAAAGACAGGCCAACATTCAAATTCAGGAAATACAGAGAACACCACTAAAATACTCCTCGAGAAGATCAACCCCAAGGCACATAATCATCAGATTCTCCAAGGTTGAAATGAAGGAAAAAATGTTAAGGGCAGCCAGAGAGAAAGGCCAGGTCATCTACAAAGGGAAGTGCATCAGACTAACAGTGGATCTCTCTGCAGAAACCCTACAAGCCAGAAGAGAGTGGGGGCCAATATTCAACATTCTTAAAGAAAAGAATTTTTCAGCCCAGAATTTCATATCCAGCCAAACTAAGCTTCAAAAGCAAAGGAGAAATAAAACCCTTTCCAGACAAGGAAATGCTGAGGGATTTTGTCACCACCAGGCCTGACTTATAAGAACTCCTGAAGGAAGCACTAAATATGGAAAGGAAAAACTGGTAACAGCCACTGCAAAAACACACCGAAATATAAGACTATTGACACTATGAAGGAACTGCATCTACTGATGTGCAAAATAACCAGCTAGCATCATGATGACAGCATCAAATTCACACATAACAATATTGACCTTAAATGTAAATGTGCTAAATGCCCCAATTAAAAGACACAGACTGGCAAATTGGATAAAAAGTCAAGACCCATCGGTGTGCTATATTCAAGAGACCCATCTTATGTTCAAAGACACACATAGGCTCAAAATAAAGGGATGAAGGAATATTTACCAAGAAGCAAAAAAAAGCAATTTTTTTTTTCTTGCTTGCAAGTAGGTTGCAATCCTAGTCTTTGATAAAACAGACTTTAAACCAACAAAGATCAAAAAAGACAAAGAAGGGCATCACATAATGGTAAAAGGATCAATGCAACAAGAAGAGTTAACTATCCTAAATATATATGCATCCAAAACAGGAGCACCCAGATTTGTAAAACAAGTTCTTAGAGACCTACAGAGATACTTAGGCTCCCAGACAATAATAGTGGGGGACTTTAACACCCCAATGTCAATATTAGACAGATCAATGAGACAGAAAATTAACAAGGATATTCAGGACTTGAACTCAGCTGCGGACCTAATAGATATCTACAGAACTCTCCACCCTAAATCAAGAGAATATACATTCTTCTTAGTGCCACATGGCACTTATTCTTAAACTGGCCGCATACTTGGAAGTAAAGGACTCCTCAGCAAATGCAAAAGAATGGAAATCGTAACAGTCTATCAGACCATAGTGCAATCAAATTTGAATTTAGGATTAAGAAACTTAAGACTTTCGCTCGCCGAGGTGCGTATCAGTCGGAATTTTGAGGAGCCAACCGCGCCGTCTGTCTCTGGCAAGCCAGTGGCGGTTTAAAGGACGTGGTGGGAAGCCTGTGTGTGCTCGACTTCGTGACCCTCATGGTCGCTCCGGTTTTTCACACCTGAAAATAACATAGCAAAATAAGCCAAGATGTCTGTGAATCCAATGACCTATGAGGCCCAGTTCTTTGGCTTCATGCCACAAACGTGCATGCTTCGAATTTACATTGCATTTCAAGACTACCTATTTGAAGTGATGCAGGCCGTTGAACAGGTTATTCTGAAGAAGCTGGATGGCATCCCAGACTGTGACATTAGCCCAGTGCAGATTCGCAAATGCACCGAGAAGTTTCTTTGCTTCATGAAAGGACATTTTGATAACCTTTTTAGCAAAATGGAGCAACTGTTTTTGCAGCTGATTTTACGTATTCCCTCAAAAACATCTTGCTTCCTGAAGATAAATGTAAGGAGATACCTTATAGTGAGGAAGATTTTCAGCATCTCCAGAAAGATTTTGAACAGTTACAGGAGAAGTACAAGACTGAATTATGTATTAAGCAGGCCCCTCTTGCAGAATTAGAAGAGCAAAAAATTGTTCAGGCCAAACTCAAACAGACGTTGACTTTCTTTGATGAGCTTCAAAATGTTGTCAGAGATCATGGGACTAGTGATTTTAGGGAGAGTTTAGTGTCCCTGGTTCAGAACTCCAGAAAACTACAGAACATTAGAGACAGTGTGGAAAAGGAACCAAAATGACTGAAAATATCTTAATTGCTCAGTAGTCAAAAGGAGGAGCCTGTCAAAAAGTAGAATCATAAGGAATTTATACCAGTGACTGTTCAAACCAACCATACTTTTTATTAGATTTGCTTTGTCAACTCTTTCTTCTATTCTGTGTCTTCCTCTTTTTTGGTCCACTTTCCTGAGGTATGTGTGTACTACTTTGAACTAGGCTGTAGCATCTGTTCCTTAGAGTCTTCTAATGAGTGGGAAGGGATCAAATGAAGAAGCCATGGCTAGTTAAAGATATTTGCAGAGTTACACCTTGGTCATAAGTTCTTTGTGACCTTGATGATTTTGACTTACTCTTTGGATGAGACCAGATGAGAAAAGGATTAAATGGGTGGCTCCTTTAGTATTATTGTTATTTTTGAGGCAAGGTCCCCTTCTGTTACCCAGGTTAGAGTAGAGTTCAGTGGCACAGTCTTGGCTCACTGCAGCCTCTGTGTCCTGGGCTCAAGTGATCCTCCTGCCTCAGCCTACCAAGTAGCTAGGACCACAGGTGCGTGTCACCATGCTTTGCTAATTGTTTTTGCAGAAACGAGGCCTCACTATATTGCCCAGGCTGAGTGGCTTTTTTATTAACCAGTCATTACACTGTGGGACAGCCAACATAGAGTACTTTCTCTCACCCTGTAAATTTTCTTACATCAGGGAGTCAATATGTAGTGGAAAGAAGCGTGTAGCAAAAAAGACAACCTTGGTCTTTAATAAAAAAGAAGTTGGTTTATTTCCAAAATAAATCTGACAAAAAAAACCTGGTGATGTTAAGCAATTTACTGTCTTAGAGTCCTGCCGGAGAAGACCTTAGACAAAAAAAGAGAACCCATTGGAATAGAGAAGGAAGCATATAGCATACTCAGTAGTGAAATTTAATTTTACTGACTGTTAGGTATCTATGCCAATTTATTTTCATACTTCAGTTGGTTTCGGAATCTGCCTTATACCTAATATTTAATTATTTATTCACACTCACAAGCATCAAGCATTTAATTCCCTCAGTGGGAAATTTGTGTTTAAACTCAATGGAATCTAGGATTTCTTTATGTCATTAGTCCCTGTAAAATGTTAGGTCACCCAAGGAAAGGGGAGAAATAGCAATGGCTGGAGAAATAGCAATGGCTGCTCCTAAGGTGTTGCTAGCCCTCCATGTCTTCCTAAAGAGCAGAACTTGGAGTTTCTCCTTTATGTAGAGAAGAAGTAACTTAGGGTGTATTTGCAAAGAAATATTCATAGACACTGAAAGCTTGTGTTTACATGAAATATGTTTATTATCAAGAAGTCCTTTTTCCAATTCTGTACATTAAATAAATATGTTTTAAAAGGAAAAAAAAAAAAAAGAGACTTACTCAAAACCACACAACTACATGGAAGTTGAACAGCCTGCTCCTGAATGGCTTCTGGGTAAACAACAAAATTAAGGAAGAAATAAAGAAGTTCTTTGAGACCAATGAGAACAAAGAGACAATGTACCAGAATATCTGGGACACAGTTAAAGCAGAGTTTAGAGGGAAATTTACAGCACTAAATGCCCACATTGGGAAGCTGGAAAGATCTGAAATTGACACCCTAACATCACAATTAAAAGAACTAAAGAAGCCACCAGGTGCGGTGGCTCACACCTGTAATCCCAGTACTTTGGGAGGCTGAGGTGGGTGGATCATGAGGTCAGGAGTTCGAGGCCAGCCTGGCCAACATGGTGAAATCCCATCTGTACTAAAAATATAAAAATTAGTTGGATGTGATGGTGGGTGACTGTAGTCCCAGCTACTTGGGCGGCTGAGCAGGAGAATAGCTTGATCCTGGGAGGCAGAGGTTGCAGTGAGCCGAGATCCCACCATTGCACTCCAGCCTGGGACAGAGCAATACTCTGTTTTTTAAAAAAAAAAAACTAGAGAAGCAAGAGCAAACAAATTCAAAAACTAGCAGGAGACAAGAAATAACTAAGATCAGATCAGAACTGAAGGAGATAGAGACACGAAAAACCCTTCAAAAAATCAATGAATCCAGGAGATGGTTTTTTGAAAAAATTAACAAAATAGATAGACCACTAGCTACACTAATAAAGAAGAAAAGACAGAAGAATCAAATAGACACAATAAAAAATGATAAAGGGCATATCACCATTGATCCCACAGAAATACAACCACCATCAGAGAATACTATAAACACCTCTATGCAAATAAACTAGAAAATCTAGAAGAAATGGATAAATTGCTGGACACATACACCCTCCCAAGACTAAACCAGGAAGAAGTTGAATCCCTGAATAGAGCAATAACAAGTTCTGAAATTGAGAAAGTAATTAATAGCCTACCAAAACAAAAAAAGCCCAGGAACAGAAGGATTCATAGCTGAATTCTACCAGAGGTACAAAGAGGAGCTGGTACCATTCCTTCGGAAACTATTCCAATCAATAGAAAAAGGACTCCTTCCTAACTCACTTTATGAGGCCAACATCATCCTGATACCAAAACCCGAGACACACACACACACACACACACACACGAAAACAAAATTTTCAGGCCAATATCCCTGATGACCATCAATGCAAAAATCCTCAATAAAATACTGGTAAATCAAATCCAGCAGCACATTCAAAGCTTATCCACCACGATCAACTCTGCTTCATCCCCAGGATGCAAGGTTGGTTCAACATATGCAAATCAATAAACGTAATCAATCACATAAGCAGAACCAATGACAAAAACCACATGATTATGTCAATAGATGCAGAAAAGGCCTTCGATAAAATTCAACATGACTTCATGCAAAAAACTCTCAATAAACTACGTATTGATGGAACATATCTCAAAATAATAAGAGCTATTTGTTACAAACCCATAGCCAATATTATACTGAGTGGGCAAAAGGTGGAAGCTACGAGCTGCCTGATGGCCAGGTCATCACCAACGGCAATGAGCAGTTCCACTGTCCCGAGGCGCTCTTCCAGCCTTCCTTCCTGGGCATGGAATCCTGTGGCATCCGTGAAACTACCTTCAACTCCATCATGAAGTGTGATGTGGACATCTGCAAAGACCTGTACATCAACACAGTGCTGTCTGGCGGCACCACCATGTACCCTGGCCATCGCGGACAGGATGCAGAAGGAGATCACTTAGCCCTGGTGCCCAGCACGATGAAGATCAAGATCATTGCTCCTCCTGAGTGCAAGTATTCTGTGTGGATCGGCACCTCTATCCTGGCCTCTCTATCCGCCTTCCAGCAGATATGGATCAGCAAGCAGGGATATGACGAGTCTGGCCCCTCCATCGCCCACTGCAAATGCTCCTGTGCGGACTGTGACTTAGTTACATTACACCCTTTCTTGACAAAACCTAACTTGCACAGAAAACAATATGAAATTGGCATGGCTTTATTATTATTTTTTTGTTGTTTGTTTGTTTCTTTTTTTTTTTTTTTTTGGCTTGACTCAGGATTTAAAAACTGGAACGGTGAAGGTGACAGCAGTCGGTTGGAGTGAGCATCCCCCAGAGTTCTACAATGTGGCCGAGGACTTTGATTGTACGTTGTTCTTTTTTTTTTTTAAAAAATATTCATTCCAAATATTGTGAGATGCATTGTTACAGGAAGTTCCTTGCCCTCCTAAAAGCCACCCCACTTCTCTCTAAGGAGAATGGCCCAGTCCTCTCCCACGTCCATACAGGGGAGGTGATAGAATTGCTCTGATGTAAATTATGTAATGCAAAATTTTTTAAATCTTTGCCTTAACACTTTTTTATTTTGTTTTATTTTGAATGATCAGCCTTTGTGGCCCCCCCTTTTTTGTCCCCCAACTTGAGATGTATGAAGGCTTTTGGTCTCCCTGGGAGTGGGTGGAGGCAGCCGGGGCTTACCTGTACACTGACTTGAGACCAGTTGAATAAAAGTGCACACCTTAAAAAAAACAAAAAACAAAAAACAAAAAAACAAAACTTAGATGACGGGTTGGTTTGTGCAGCAAATCACCATGGCACATGTATACCTATGTTAACAAACCTGCATGTTCTGCACATGTATCCAAAAACTGAAAGTAAGATTTAAAAAATTAAAAAATAAATTAATTAATTTAAAAAAAGAAAATGAAAGCAATGCACCTTTGGGAGAAAATGTTCTCAATACACATGTTTCTTAAAGGACATTTTCCCAGAATCTATAAAAAATTCTTACAACTCAATAATAAATAATTCAATTAAAGATGGTCTTAAATTTGGACAGATACTTCACAAAAAAATACAGATGGCCAATAAGCATATGAAAAGATGCTTATCACAAGTTATCAGACAATATCAAGTGTTCTCAAATATGTGGCACACCGGTACTCTTTTGTACATTGCTGGTGGGAATGTGAAACAGTACAACTGTCTTGGAAAAGTCTGCCAATTTTTTAAATAAAGGTAAACATACACCCACCAATTCTATTACTAGATATATATCAAAGAAAAGTGAAAACAGGTCGGGTGCAGTGGCTCCCAGCACTTTGGGAGGTCAAGGTGGGTGGATCAAACTCCTGAGGTCAGGAGTTTGAAACCAGCCTGGCCAACGTGGTGAAACCCCTGACTCTACCAAAAAATACAAAAATTAGCTGGGCGTGGTGGTGGGTGCCTATAGTCCCAGCTACTGGGGAGGCTGAGGTGGGAGAATCACTTGAACCTAGGAGGCGGAGGTTGCAGTGAGCTGAGATCATGCCACTGCACTCCAGCATGGGTGCCAGAGTGAGACCCTGTCTCAAAAAAAAAAAAAAAGGAAAAAGTGAAAACGTGTTCATAGGAAGGCTTGTACATAAATGTTCATAGCAGGTTTATTCACAATAGTCAGAGAAATAGGAAACAATTCAAATATCTCTCTGTAGGTGAATGGGTACAAAAATCGTGGTACATGTAAATAGTGGAAAGTTATTTAGCAATAATAGAAATGAATTACTGATATATGCCATAACATGAATGAATCTCAAAAGATTATGCTGACTAGTGAAATTTGCTAAGAGAGTAAGTCTTAAATGTTCTCACCACACATACACAAATGGTAATTATGTGAGGTAATGGGTGTGTTAACTAACTTGATCATGGTAATCAGTTTACCGTTTATATGTATATCAAAGCATGTCGTATATCTTAAATATATATAATTGTATTTGTCAGCTATACCTAGTAAAGCTTGGGAAACCCCTTACACACTTAAAAAATATAACACTGTAAGAGGCAAACAGATGGCAATTCTGCTTTGCACAATACAAGCAAGGTTTGATCTTATTCATATGACTTTTAAAATTGTATATAAAAATGAGACTCAGGCCGGGTGCGGTGGCTCATGCCTGTAATCCCAGCACTTTGGGAGGCTGAGGTGGGCGGATCACCTGAGGTCAGGAGTGCGAGACCAGCCTAGCCAACATGGAGAAACCCTATTTCTACTGAAAATACAAAATTAGCCGGGCGTGGTGGCACATGCCTGTAATCCCAACTACTCGGGAGGCTGAGGCAGGAGAACCGCTTGAATCCAGGAGGCAGAGGTTGCGGTGAGCCGAGATGGTGCCATTGCACTCCAGCCTGGGCAACAAGAGTGAAACTCCGTCTTAAAAAAAAAAAAAAAGAGACTCAAAATTGAAATATCTCTTTGAGAAACAGATACTTATCTGTGTAGGGTACAAGTATTTCAGATTATAATTCCCCCAAAAATATAACAACAACAACAAAAACGTTATGCTGAACAAAAGAAGAGCAAGACGAAAGAGTACATACTATGTCGTTTTATTCATACGATGTTCTGGAACATGGAAAACTACTGTCTGGCATCAGAAAGCAGATCTGTGGTTGCCAGTGTAGGGAAGACTAATACAAAGGGGTATGAGGGTGAAGGAAATGCTATATAACTTGATCTGTTTGTATTTGCAAGGGTGTATACATTTGTCAAAACTCAAATAACTATACATTTAAGATACGTGCATTACTTTGTATGTAAATTATACCTCAATAAAGTTGATTTAAAAAATGAAGAATACAGGCTTTTGCATTAGAGTGACCTGTTACTGCTTCTCATTTGTACCCCTTGTATAAGTTACTTATCTAAGTTCAAATTTCTTTATCTGTAAACTGGGAATATTAATAGTATCAATTTCATACGGTTGCTATGAGATTTAATAAGATATTATACGTTGTATACTTTCAAGATCTGTCATAGAACTTAAAAATCAAAGGTAGTTCCTATTATTGCTACACGTGGTTTTTTTTCTAATCACATCATGAAAGAATGCGGTTGATAATTCAGCCCATTTTTCAGAAGAGCTGCCTTTATAGATCTCAGAGTAGATGTGCACCTTTGCCTACCACCCACAGATCAGGCAGGCAGAACATACAGACCACACTCTGAAAAAGCACCTTCTTTAATGCCAACTATTAGCAGGGAAATTAGGCTAAACTTCCTCTCCCAATTGAGCTAGAGTATGACAATCTGTGTGCCTGGATATGGGGAGGGGCCCCATCTTTTAACACAAATTGAGACTTCTTTGGAGCAGAGCTACCCAGTTAGCCTAGAGCTACTCCAGGCTGACTCCAGTAAAAATGGGCTCCCTGACCCAGCTAGGTGTCAGAACAACAGATCTGTCTTAGATTCATCTGTGGTGTTATGTTTCACTAAGGTTTTCTGCCCTCCTTGTCTATGACAGCTTGCTTGGCAACTTGAGCCTGCTCTGCCCACAATTTGGTTCTCTGCCACTTACCTTATGATTACTATCTCAGTAACAGCTCCTGTCTGAACTTACCAGTCACACACCAGTTTAATCACAGCCTGACTAGCCAGCTCTGCACCACCTCCTGCAGAACTTCTTGCCCAGATGGCTGCTGCCTTCTTGCCCAGATGGCTCTTCTCTTGGAGCCACCAGAAGAGTGAACCCTTCAGACTGAATAGCTCTCTGCTGGCACCTGGGAGAAGCAGGAAGAAATTTTTAGATTAAGCTTATTTGAACTTCTAATCTGAAGTATCAGAGATGCATTCCATCAACCCTGCCAGGGATTCCAGTCTAAGATGAGAATTGAGGATGCATAATGGTTTGAGATTAAGACCAGGGTTTGATGAAGCGGGGTTTGATACAGCTCATGCATACGATGCCTTATTTGTCTTTGTATCTCCTGTTTTAGAGGAAGCCTTTCTGTTTGCAAGAGTTTCCTCTCTTTCGACTTTTGATTCCATATGTTCCCTTGCCTTTGGATATTGCTCAGGTTAACCTAAAAACACACCCAGTGATGACAACGCATAGAACATTCTATTTGTTTCTTTAGGCAATATTACATAGTGGTTTTCACCTTAGACAGGCACAGATCTGAATCATCTCTGCTATTTATGAGTTGTGTGATTTGGGGTGAAGCCCTCTGCTCTAGCCATTCTGGCCTTTCTTCTGCCTCTCCAGCATGCCAAGCTCACTTTTCCAGGGTTTTTGCATTTGCTCGTCTCTCTGCCTGAGACCCTTTTCATTCAGGTCTTCTGAGGATAGTTTCTTCTTGTCACTCAGATCTCAGTTCAAATGTCATCTCTTTGGATAGAACTTTCCTCACTATTATTTCTAAAATGCCCCACCTCAGTCACTACTGCACCATCTTATTTTAGTGTCTTCATAGCATTTATCTTATTTACTTGTTTATCATCTGTCTTCCCCAATTAGAATAAAAACTTCTAATCTGGGCACGGTGGCTCACACCTATAATCCTAGCACTTTGGGAAGCCGAGGTAGGCGGACAGCTTGAGCCCCAGAGTTTGAGACCAGCCTGGGCAACGTGGCCAAATCTTATCTCTACAAAAAAATACCAAAATATTAGCTGGGCATGGTGGCATGCACTTGTAGTCCCAGCTACTCCGGAGGTTGAGGTGAGAGGATCACCTAAACCAGGGGAGGTTGAGGCTGCAGTGAACTGTGATCGTGCCACTGCACTCCAGCCTGGGTGACGGAGTGAGACCCCGTCTAAAAAAAAAAAAAAAAGAATAAAAACATCTAGAGAGCAGGGCAGGTCAGGAGGAACTTATCTTTTTCACCACAGTATCCCTAAAGTTTAGAATTGTACCCAGCACATACATAGCAGGTTTTTAGAAAGTTATCTGTTGAATCAGTCAGTAAGTTAGCATCTCCAAGCTTTAGTTTATCTATAAAATAGAGATAATAGTACTTTCCTATAGGGTTAATGAAGATAATATGAGGAAATGTTTGTAAAGGGCTTAGCATGATGCCTGACATAGTAATTGTGCTATAAATAGTGGACATAGTTATTATTATTTCTGCCTGCATTTCCCCTCTCCTGAGTATATAAGCTCCTCTAGAGCACAGATGATGTCTTATTTGTATATTTCATATTGCTATGGATATAGTAGACAATAAAACTTAGTTTCAATGAAATAAAAATTTTTCCTAGTAAATCAAGGCTTCAAATAGGTGAAATAGAAAATACACCAACTGAACCAACCAAAGATGGTGAGCTCATCTTTTGGACTCAGTTAATCAACCCTCCTCCCAATGAGGGCTTTCCTGACTATCTCGTCCTGGGAGGGTCAGGGGATAAGGTGACTATCCCTTGTGTGGACTTCAGCCAGAGCACCAGTGCATTTGATTTCAGTCATGTGCTCATAGGTACGTTTTCCTTTGCTAGACTGCATGTGCTTTGATTTACTTACCTTTGTATCCCCCCCAGCTGGCCCCTTGCCTTCTCTCGTATGCAGTATAGAAGTATTGAAGAATAGAACAGTGGTAAAGGGGCAATAGCACAGGGATTAAGAATGTAGACTCTGGACTCAATGCATCTGGGTTCAAATCCTAGCTTCTGCCACTTACCAACTGGGAGGCTTCAGACAAGTTACTTGACTTCTCTGTGGGCCTCAAGTTCCTCATTCATAAAATGAGGAACAAAAGTACCAATTTCACGAATAGGCAATGAAAATATTTTCTTCCTATAGGTTCTTAAAATAATGCTTTCTTTATTTTATTTTATTTTATTTTACTTTTTTTGAGACAGAGTTTGCCCTTTTGGCCAGGCGATCTTGGCTCACTGCAACCTCCGCCTCCCAGGTTCAAGCAATTCTCCTGCCTCAGCCTCCTGAGTAGCTGGTACTACAGGTTTGTGCCACCATACCTGGCTAATGTTTGTATTTTTAGTAGAGATGGGGTTTCACCATGTTGGCCAGGCTGGTCTTGAACTTCTGACCTCAGGTGATCCACCCGCTGCGGCCTCACAAAGTACTGGAATTACAGGAGTGAGCCTCCACACCTGGCCAAATGCCTTCAATTTTATGTGTACTTCATTTCACATAGATGTGCCCCAGACAGTGACTGGATCATAACAGACATTCAGTCGTGTTTATTGAATTAAATTGAAAACTTTAATGTAAATTGATAATCAGGGGTAAAGAAAAGCATGTTTATTTATTTATTTTTGTAGCTAGGACTATAAGCACATGCCACCATGCTGGGCTAAATGCATATTTAAATGGACAGGGAGAACTATAGTCAGTTCTTTGGTATAAGCATACTGATTACTTTTTTCAATTTCATATTTATTCTATTAGATGTGGTAAATGTGATGTATATTTGAAAATAGATTTCGGGGTATGTGTGGTTGGGGAATTCATGTGGAGGTCAGAGTGGAAGCAGGTGTGAGAGGGTCCAGCAGAAGAAAACATGGCTGCCAAAGTGTTTGAGTCCATCGGCAAGTTTGGCCTGGCCTTAGCTGTTGCAGGAGGCTTGGTGAACTCTGCTTTATATAATGTGGATGCTGGGCACAGAGTTGTCATCAGTGATGGAGCCCATGGAGTACAGGACATTGTGGAAGGGGAAGGGACTCACTTTCTCATCCCATGGGTATGAAAACCAATTATCTTTGACTGCCGTTCTCGACCACGTAATGTGTCAGTCATCACTGGTAGCAAAGATTTACAGAATGTCAACATCATACTGCGCATCCTCTTCCGGCCCATTGCTAGCCAGCTTCCTCGCATCTTCACCAGCATAGGAGAGGACTATGATGAGCCTGTGCTTCTGTCCATCACAACCAACATCCTCAAGTCAGTGGTGGCTTGCTTTGATGCTGGAGATCTAATCACCCAGAGAGAGCTGGTCTCCAGGTAGGTGAGCGATGACCTTACGGAACAAGCAGCCACCTTTGGGCTTATCATGGATGACGTGTCCTTGACATATCTGACCTTCGGGAAGGAGTTCACAGAAGCGGTGGAAGCCAAACAGGTGGCTCAGCAGGAAGTAGAGAGGGCCAGATTTCCGGTGGAAAAGGCTGAGCAACAGAAAAAGGTGGCCATCATCTCTGCTGAGGGCGACTCCAAGGCAGCTGAGCTGATTGCCAACTCACTGGCCATCGCAGGGAATGGTCTGATTGAGCAGGAAGCTGCCGAGGACATCGCGTACCAGCTCTCACACTCTTGGAACATCACCTATCTGCCGGTGGGGCAGTCCATGCTCCTCCAGCTGCCCCAGTGAGTGCCTCCACCTCTGCAGGTTGACCGGCCACAGCCCCGATAATTCTTAACATCGCCTCCCTTCTGCCCCCACCCCAGAAATCACTGTGAAATTTCATGATTGGCTAAAAATGAAGGAAATAAAGGTAAAATCACTTCAGATCTCAAAAAAAAAAAAAAAAAAAAAAAAAAAAAAGAAAGAAAGAAAGAAAGAAAGAAAATAGATTTCAGAAAACAACTACTTTAAGAAAAAACATCTTCAGTGGTTACAGTTTGAGGACTCATCAGTTTGAAGTGAAAATTCTCTCTAAGTAGATACTACTCTCCTTTTTCAGTTTTGTAGTCTCCTAAATTTACTTTCTCTGCTGACCTTTTAAAAGCTCCCTCTGGGCCTTAACTAGAGCAATAAAAAAAGAGTTTGACAAAGACTTTTAGAAATGTTACTCTTGGGTGGCTCTCTGAACCTGCCTAATAAAATACAAAAAAATGTTACTCTTCCTGAATTAATCTACATTGGGCAACAATAGGGGGTGGAGTGAAATATTCTCAACTGTCAATTAATAACAAACTTAAATGTCACATATAACAGTTATTAGAAGTGAGTTATGGATTCCTCATAAGTGGGGTTTAAATGATGATATAAAATCATCTAGTTAGTTAGTCTTTCTTTCTTTTTTTTTTTGAGATGAGTCTCACTCTGTCACCCAGGCTGGATACAGTCACGTGATTTTGGTTCACTGCAACCTCCACTTCCCTGATTCAAGCAATTACCCCGTCTCAGCCTCCCGAATAGCTGGGATTACAGGCGCACACCACCACGCCAAGCTATTTTTTTTTTTTTTTGTATTTTTAGTAGAGACAGGGTTTCACCATGTTGGCCAGACTGGTCTTGAACTCCTGACCTCAGGCAGTCTGCCCACCTCAGCCTCCCAAAGTGCTGGGATTACAAGCATGAACCACCTTTCTAATAAATAATTAGAAAAGTTTTTCCTTTTTAGCTATTCAGAGAAAAACTTTTGTGGCAGCAACACAATTATATTCATTTAGTAATTGAGAGTCAAACATTGTGTGCTAGGCTAAAGGGAATACCAAGAACTTTAAGAACTGGTCCTTTCCTCAAAGGAACTTAGGCCATGTATCTGTAAAATCAGTGTGTTTTTCATAGGCATTCTTGAAAATTACTTGAATAAATCCCAAGTTTAAAAATGATTTAAAAATGATTCTTATCTGACATTGTGTGTTTAAGAGAAGACCAAGAATAAATACACGTACATTCCTTATAGTAGAATAAAGCCCCTTTGCAAGGGGGAGAACGGAAGCTGCAACAGACTTTGTTGGTGGCCACTGGGCCTTTGTGAGTTCTTGGCACTTGGAAGCCTATTTTCAGTATTTCAGGTTAAAATTCTCCTGCTTGTCAATAAAGAAGCCTTAATTTTTCTTTCTAAAGTCTCAGAGTCTCACTCTTTTGCCCAGGCTGGAGTACAATGGCACCATCTTGGCTCACTGCAGTTTCCGCCTTCTGAGTTTAAGTGATTCTCCTGTCTCAGCCACCAAATAGCTGAGTTAACATGTGCTCACCACCATGCCCAGCTAATTTTTGTATTTGTATTTGTATTTTAAAATTTATTTTAAGACAGAGTCTCACTCTGTTGCCCAGACTGGAGTGCAATGGCACAATCTCCACTCACTGCAACCTCTGCCTCCCGGGTTCAAGCAATTCTCCTTTCTCAGCCTCCTGAGTAGCTAGGATTATAGGCAGCCACAACCACGCCCAGCTAATTTTTGTATTTTTAGTAGAGACAAGGTTTTGCCATGTTGGCCATGCTTGTCTTGAACTATTGACCTCAGGTGATCCACCCGCCTTGGTCTCCCAAAGTGCTGGGATTACAGGAGTGATCTACTGCACCCGGCGAGTGTATTTTCAGTAAAGATGGGGTTTCACCATGTTGGCCAGGCTGGTCTCAAACTCCTAACCTCAAGTGATCCACCTGCCTCGGCCTTCCAGAGTGCTGGTATTACAGGTACGAGCCACCGCCTGGCCTCATAAATATAGTTGTTTACGAAAGACACCACCACTGGCCAATCATCAGGAGGGCAAGCACTTTAGGTCTGTATTTCAGCAACAGATTTACAGTCCATAGATCCTTTCACTCTCATTCAATCAGAACTTTTTGTAGGCATTTATGAGATGGCTATTTGGGATGACAGATATAATCTATGGCCATAGAACAGGGAAATGTACAAAACACTGACTCGAATCATGTAAGCTACAGACAAATGAATAAATCATTTATTTAGTCACTCTTTAATTAATTAATGTATTTATTCATTCTACTATTATGGACTGAGCACAGTTTTAAGTACTGAAGAATCCATGCTAAATATAGTATTGTGGGAGAGACTGACATTAATTGAATAACCCAAACCAGTGTAATGAATACAGTGAATACAGTGGTGACGCATGGTGAAGGTGAGGTCCTTGGAGTTATGCTACAGCATGTGCTAGAGGAAGCATGAAGGGCAAAAGGGAAACTGAAAAAGGTGGTGTGGCTGAGTCTCACAGAAGGAGAGGACCATGGTACCTGGTACCACTGAAGGATGGGCAGAGACAGGCATTCAAGGGCTTGGAGGCGGAGTTAAGGAAGGACATCAAGCAGTGCTTTCTTGTGATCAGATTTATGAGAAATGATGGTAGCTTAAATGGCATGGCTGTAGTCAAGGAAGAAAGAGAGTTTGATGAGATATTGAGGAGAAGGAATGAATAGAGCTTGATGATTGAATAGATCTTAGAGATGAGGGAGAAATAAGGTCAAACATGATTCTCAGGTTTGTGGCTTGAGAAAATGGAAGAACACTCGTGGCATACACTGAGATAGGAAGTACTAGATGAGAACCAGGATTGGGAATAAAAACTATCCCTTGGTTTTAGACACGCTGAGTTGAGACATGTTGATATGGAAATTCGGCACTATTCAATAGAGCTTTCTGTGAGGATGGAGGTGTTCTGTACCTACACTGCTGAGTATTTTAGCCATTACTCACATGTGGCTATTTACATTTAACCTAAAATAAAAGATTTAGTTTCTCAGTGGCACTAGCCACATTTCAAGTGCCCAACAGCTATATGTGGCTAGTGATTTTTGCATTTGACAGTACAGTTCTAGAGCCTAGAGAAGCAGCCTAGGTTGAAAATATAAAAAATTAGCCAGGCATAGTGGCTTATACCTATAATCTCAGTACTTTGAGAGGTCAAGCCAGGAGAATTGCTTGAGGCCAGGAGTTTGAGACCAGCTTGGACAACACAGTGAGATCCTGCAGCTATAAAAAAATATGAAGATAGTCTGGGAGCAGTGGCTCACGCCCGTAATCCCAGCACTTTGGGAGGCTGAGGCGGGCAGATCACCTGAGGTCGGGAGTTCGAGACCAGCCTGACCAGCATGGAGAAACTCCGTCTCTGCTAAAAATACAAAATTAGTCTGGCATAGTGGCGCATGCTTGTAATCCCAGCTACTAGGGAGGCTGAGGCAAGAGAATGGCTTGAACCCGGGAGGCGGAGGTTGCAGTGAGCTGAGATCTTGCCATTGCACTCCAGCCTGGACAATAAGAGTGAAACTCTGTCTAAAAAAATAAATAAATACATAAACATTAAAAATTAAAAAGTTAAAAATTAGCCATACGTGATGGTGCGCACCTGTAGTTCCAGACTCAGGAGGCTGAGGTAGGAGTCTTGCTTGATTCCAGGAGTTTGGGGCTGCAGTGAACTATGACAGCACCACTGCACTCCAGCCCAGGAACAGAGCAAGACTCCA